>NC_136500.1:103123183-103380683 GCF_053919585.1 Euprymna scolopes | reverse complement strand
GTCTACGAATGATGTAAGGATGTGATTTGGAAGATCATTAATGTAGATCAGGAAAAGAGTTGGGCCCAGGATGGACCCCTGAGGGACTCCAGCATTTATACTGTGAGCTTCTGATTTCTGCCCATCAACTACTACTCTTATGAACCTATCAGAGAGAAATGATTTAATAATTGAGAAGACATTTCCAGCTATACCATAGCTGGAGATCTTTTGAAGTAAACCTTTATGCCATACCCTACCAAAGGCCTTTGATATGTCAAGAGATTATCTCTTCTATATATGCGTTAACTTTAATGGTACATATATACACAGAGATAAAAAGGATTAATATATAAAGGACAGCTTGTTTGCGTAAATTAAATAAATTTTACAGAGCGTTCCCATGGCAACGCCCGTGTTGTGTAACATTGAGTAACATAATTACGTCAGGACTCCATAACAATTATATAAAAATAAAAAGCATATTGATAAACAAATAAATGGAATAAATAAGAGATCTTCAATCATTGATAAAATAAATTATACATTAATATATATATATATATATATATATATATATATATATATATATATATATATATATATATATATAAAACTTAAAATCAGCAGATTTATAGGTACAAACAATATAATAGAAATCCGAATAGATTTCGCATTAAACGCTGTCTCCATTATAGATTTAAAGCATCCGGACAGAAATTAAATCGTAACTGATATCTCATTCGCTGAAATGAAACAAAAATTAAACTAAATAATAAATCAACAAATAGATAAAAGGATAATGCATAAAAAAAGATTAAATTAAACAGATAAATAAATATTAAAATTAAAATGTCTGTAGTAATAACGGTGATGATAAATAAAGAAACCTTACACGCAAAGCCTTTTCTGGTTTACAGTTGATTAGAGCAAATTAAATAAATTTCATAGCGCGTTCTCGCGACAATTAATCAGTGAGTAGCATATCACGTTATGATCTGATAACAATTATATAAAAAAATAAACAAAATAAATAAAACATATGAGAAATTTTAACTGATTAAATAAATTAATTATATATATATATATATATATATATATATATATATATATATATATATATATATATATATATATATATATTAAGATCAGCAGATTTTATAGATAAACACAACCTAATGTAAAAACTTAATAGGCTAACATTAAACGCTGTCTCCATTATAGATTCATAGCACCACTTACTTCCGGTTAGAATTTAAATAACAATTGATATCCTATACCTTAGAATCAACAAAAAATTCAACAAATTATAAAAGAGATAATCTATTCTAAAAAAGATTGAATTAAATAAATGAATAAATAAATATCTGTAGTAATAGCGATGATAATAAATCAAGAAACCTCTGCATAAAACTTTTTCTGCTTAACAGCTGATCCGTTCCTACATCCATTTCCGCTTTACGATATTTTAATGTTTTTTTTTCTTTTTTTAAGGACATTCTTTGGTCCCTTTCTTTTGAAAATGAGATGTATACTCGAAATATTAATATGTCCACCATCCCGGTTATATCAAACAGTAAGTTCCTATTTACTTATTTGTATTGTGATTCTCTTGAAAAATAGCAGGATATACGAAGTAAAAAAAAATAACAAAACAAATAAGACCTTCTTTAGTTTGTCCTTTTTTTGTTCATACGTCACGTCAATACAACAGCCGGGTTCCTGCATTGCTATAGGCTTTTTATACTTATATATATATATATATATATATATATATATATATATATATATATATATACGAGGGGGCGCAATAAGTAATGTCCCTGGCCCACTTCGAGTTCTCTGATCTAGATGAAATTTTGCATGTGCAATGATTTATATCTCTACGGGTTATGTGGCAAATTACAGCTTTGAACTAATTGTGCTTTCTGTTTTACAGGTGTTTGAACTGAGTCAGGTGTGAAATGGAGCCTGTTGAATGTCGAGCAGTGATCTGGTTTTTGTATTTGAAAGGACGCACACCACTGGAGACTTTTGATGAAATAAAAAAAAACTTATGGTGATAATGCCCCATCATATGACCTTGTAAAACGCTGGCATCGTGAATTCAAACATGGTCGGAAGTCTGTGGAAACAGCTCCCAGACCTTGTCGCCGCCCTCCTTCTGCCATTGATGAGGCATCTGTCCGTTAAGTTGAGGCTGCCATTTTGGAAGATCGGCACATTACTATTCGCCAAATAGCCCAAGATGTCAAGATTAGTACAGGGTCTGTGGAAACTATTATTCATGACCATTTGCATATGCCAGATGGATTTCCAGGTTGTTCAAACCATTCCAGAAGCGAGAACGCGTTGAGTGCTCGAGGATGAATTTGGAGATGTGCCAAGAAGATAAGTCAAAGTTTTTCAAAAGACTGATTGCATAGGATGAAACCTGGGTCCATCACTATGATTCAGAGACCGAAGCCCAGTCAATGCAGTGGAAGCACTTGGACTCACCACCTCCAAAAGAGGCAAGGGTGCAGCCCTCCGCTGGCAAGGTCATGCTCACAGTCTTCTGAGACCAGGACGATGTAGTGATGACAGATTTCCTGGCAAAGGGTACCACAATTACAGGAGCCTATTATGCTTCACTTTTGAGGAAATTAAGGGAAGCTATCAAAATCAAGAAGCGGGGCAAGATCAGCAGAGGTACCCTCCTTCTGCAGGACAATGCTCCGGTCCACAACTCGCATGTCGCCAGATCAGAAGCACGGCTGTGTGGTTATTGAATTCTGCCTCATTACTCTCCTGACCTTGCACCCTCTGACTTTCACCTCTTCCCAGCCATGAAGTTATTTTTGAAAGGAAAGCGTTTTCTAGATGATGCAGCCTTGATTTCTGAAGTCTCGTCGTGTTTGGAGGACCAACCTTGGGTGTTCTACAAAAACGGTCTCCAGAGCTGCATCAAGCGATGGGAAAAATGCATAACACTGGGTGGTTCCTACGTAGAGAAAGACTAATAACTGTGGCAAATTTCGTTGCTCTGCTGCTATGGGAAGTGGGTCAGGGGCATTACTTATTGTACGCCCCTCGTGTGTGTATATATATATATATGTGTGTGTGTGTGTGTGTGTGTGTGTGTTAGACCCGTTGGGTCAGTATGTTATATTAGCTATGGAACTAACGTATGAGCGTGACACTTGTAAAGAAAATAGTTTTTTGTGACGTAACAAAAACATTTCTATGAAAGTATATTAAAATGAAAAAAGAATTTAGATAGATTTCTATGAGTTGTTCTGTTTATAATTGTTTATTTTAAAAAAAACTTACAGACATTGAATTATAAGTGGTTTGCCATACTTATAGGTAAATGTGCACTGAACAGATACCATAATACTTAAAGTTAAATTCAAATTTTGATATATCCTTTTAAAGTAAATTGTTAGTTGAAAGTGCAGAATAGTTTTAAAAAGAACACTCTCCCCATGTTAAGAATGGCTTTTTAAATAAAAAATGAAAATAAAATGTAACTTTTTTCATTTATTTTAACAAACATTCATGACCAATTGGATCAAATATTTAATTTTTATGTTAATAATAAGATCAATAAAACTAATTTAAAAAATGCGGGAATGAACGATGTAAACAAAAAAAAAAGCAGAAATAATTGTTTATTTGGATAATGTAAACGCGAAAAAAATTGTTACGCTGAAAACGTATACAGTAAAACAATACGTTTTATTGTCGAGTTGATTATGTATTTACGTTGTTATGGGAAAATGAACGATGTAAAAAAACAGAAAGTATTAACAATTGTTTATTTGGATAATTTAAATGCGAAAAAAATAAACAATTGAGACGCTGAAAACGTACCCAGTAAGACAATATGTTTTATTGTCGAGTTGATTATTTACGCTGTTATGGGTTTATGTTTGTGTACGTACGCGCAACCGGAAGTCGTAAACCGGATGTTGGGTTACAGCACCCGTTACAAGCTCATTTGAGTTTTATAATTATATATATATATATATATATATATATATATATATATATATGTGTGTGTGTGTGTGTGTGTGTGTGTGTGTGTGTGTGTGTGTGTGTTATTTAAAACAGTAATCTACGGACATGCATGTTTCGCATGTCCGTATATTACTGTTTAAAAAAAATGATAGATAAATAAATAAAATAATAATAAATAATAAATGAATAAAAAATATTATTTGTTTACGTTCAAATAAAAATATGGGCGACTTTCTAAGAAACAAGATCTTCAAGGTGAATATTAACCGTATTACCGCTTGAAAAAGTCAACAACAAATCTGCATATATATATATATATATATATATATATATATATATATATATATAGAGAGAGAGAGAGAGAGAGAGAGAGGGAAGGGGAGGGTAAACATAAAGAAAAAGACAAGAAAAATGAAGAGGAAAATAATATAGTTGTGTAGAAGCCGAAACTCGCTACAATCACAGGTAGGAGCTAAATCTCGTGGCTCGAGATTTGAAATTCATTTTCTCCCTGGTTTGTCCAATCACAAGCCAGTTCTCAATCACGTGACCGAGTACACAAAAAGGCGAAACCACAAACCTTTAATCCTCTTTCTCTCTGCTCTGCCCACCAGCGATGTATGCTGCTGTGCAGAGCAGAAAGGCAACAACAAGTCAACAATGGCTCTCTTTAAATTCACATTTGTTTCCACGTGCGGCACCCAAACGAAATTCTTTATCATGCTAAAGAATTGCTCTCGTCGATACATCGATACACACACACACACACACACACACACACACACACACACACACACACACACACACACACACACACCCTGCAACATACAACAATACAATGAGAATCTTGCTCTTTCTTTCTCCTTTAACCGGTTTCCTTCATCCCGACGACTACTAGCTATAAACACGTGTAAACGGAACTATTCTCTCATCAACAAGCCGGCAATATATTAAATCTATCTTTACACAAGAACACTTCCACCTACTAACCCGTCTCTCTTGTACACGCTACTAACGAGGATAACAAATAAAGTTGTTTATTAATATAGAATGAAACTCCATTTCGTTGTCTGTTATTCTATATGTGGTGACACCTGAATACGTAGCCTTCAACGACGGCTTTATTTGTTATTTTCTTTTTTTCCTGGCCTCTTTAAGACAACAAACTTTCAGTATCGGTAACATTTCACTTTGCTGCAAGATTCTTTCCTTTCAAAAAATTATTTTGACTTCATACTTGTCACGAACAACAAAAAATTATTTTGACTTCATATTGTCACGAACAACAACAAAAAGCACGCACTTTTCACGGAAAAGCAAAAACGATCTTCAAATGTCGCTTGCTCATCACTTGAGAGTTCTCTATAACACCGGATATTCTTTTCGCCGAAAAGAAAAACAAAACAAAGGAGCATAAAAAACTGACACTTTACACTTACAAGCGAAAACATCTTCAAACGTCACTTATTTATCATTGAGGCCATTAGAATACTGTTCTATCACCGAAAATTCTCTCCATCGAAAATAAAGATAAAATATCATCGCTAAAACTAAAAAGCTGGAACATTTTCAAAAACGTTAATCGCACTGTGCAACACCATATGTACCTACAACGTTTGTATACAAGGTGCTGACTCCATGTGCATTCGATACCACTAGTGGCCTGACAAAAGAAAGTGAACAACTGAACAGGCCACGGTCTATATCGATAAATGCTTCTGAAACTAGTAACTCAGAAACTTCTGATGATGACGATGATGGTAAACTGCCTTACAGCGATTACGATGATGATAGACCATGCAAAAATAGTCTTGGGCGTAATCCTCCCATATAGGAAATTGCAGCTCCCCGACTCTACACGAGCATGCGAACAAAAAAAAAATCGCACTCAGGTGTATTATTTGTGATTATGACATCAGAGGAGAATGTGGCGAAAGTAATGAAAAGCTTGACTTACACAATCGACGGCCCCTGTCGGGCGACAGAATCAAGGAAGGAAAGAGAAAAAAAACTTTCGTCTATAGACGGCCTGTTAATATACATATAGCATTAATTTGCATATGAGGTCAATGATGGCTGTGAAAAGAATAAATGGGAAAGCAGAGAGGAGTCTTTTATTTGACAACTGGGAAAAGCATAGAGTGAACAGACGGTGACAATTACAGTTGAAGTCAGGAGTTGGCAAGGAGGAGTTCAGACGAATAGCTGTTATTAGTTTTTTTTGTTGTTGTTTTTAATCTGAATTTTATCCAATCCTGTTCTCGAAGTCACAATTGTTGAATTTGTTCTCTTATAAGATCTTAATAGTATTAATGATTTTCTTATTTCAGGAAGGAACCCAGACAATGTATGGAATAAGATAAAAGCTGCAATTATAAGTGTTTACTTAGAAAAAGAAAAGAACATTTTCCAAATGACACAATCGTATAAAAGCTCAAGGTAAATCTTTCGTTTCATTTGGAATTGATGATTCTAATGTTTATTGTACCATTTCTAATTCATAAGATTACTAGCATTTTTTACATGATGTTTCATGTGGCAATGGACTTTCTTTCTTGAGAATTCTTGGTGGAATGATTTGTTTTCATTGAGGGAAAAGAGGCATTGGTCAGTTGTTGGTTCAATATTTTTGGTCGTATTTTTTATGTCATTACTTGATTAAACATGTGACGCAATTTTTGTTTAAATATATACTTGGAATAGATTTCACTGTTCACGGTGAAGAGAACGATATGAGAAAAAGGGGTGGGTAATTAGTTCCTCACCTGCAATTTTCCGCTGCTAATGTTTTCTTCTTAATATAACAATGTTACGCCTATACACTTGTGAACATTGGAAATATCCATTTCTCAATAGTAAAGCTATATATCTATATCTCAATAGTAAAGCTATATATTTATATCTATATATCTGTCTATATATCTATAAAAGTGAACGTGTCTGTCTGTCTGTCTGTCTGTGTCCATTTCCCTGCGCAATAACTTGTCAATTTTTAGTCTACAAAAATTTGATATACAAGGTACTGAGATTTGGGAAAATCTTTGTGATCGGTTATGGCCAGAAATTTGGCGATTAAGGGGTCAAAGTTCAACGATTTGACCTTTGAGAACTCTATCAAACGCCTCCGACAATTTTCGGTGTAAACACTTGAAATTTTAGATATAGGTTCCTTGGACATGGATCTAACTTAATAACTTGATTTGAACCCAAAACAATAAATGTTAAGAAGTCACAATAGGGGTCAAATTTAAAAAAAAAAAAATAACCCCTGCGGTCTCTACCAAATTACTCAGACAATTTTTGGTCTAAACTTTTGAAATTTGACATAAAGGGTATTCAGATATAGGGCAAGCTTTTTAATCGGGTTGGGTCGAAAATTGTTAGTTACCAATATATAAATGTATGTATGTATGTTTGCATGTCTGCCTAAAATTTTCAACAGAGGCGACGGATTTTACCAAGATCAGTATCGTTTTGAAGTTTGACCTTTCAGACGAGAAACATTGGAAAATTGGCTAAAACATTAATTTTTTCACCCTAAACTGGGCACTTTTCTACAGGAGGGGTCGCTTTTTTCACCGATATTTTTGAAAGTCATAATCTCCTTTCGATTGTCTAGCCTTAATTAAAACATAAGTCACTTCCGGTTTGGCAGTGGTCGTAAGAGTGAAGGCGTCATGTTTTTTCCCCATTCTTTTCCTCCTTCGCAGTACGGGTCCGAGCCTGCCTTCCTACTACCACTTTTTTTTTTTTTTTTTTTGCTCAACATACGCATCCAAACACCCGGGCAACGCCGGGCTGAAATGCTAGTATATATATATAAGTGAAAATGTCTGTCTGTCTGTCTGTCTGTGTACATTTCCCTACAAAATAACTTTGTCAATTTTCGGTCTACAGTCTGAAAATTTGACGTACGAGGAATTGAGATTTGGGAAAATCTTTTTAATCGGGGTTGGGCCAGATATTTTGCTATTAAGGGGGTGAAAGTTCAACGATTTGACCTTTGAGAACTCTTCCAGTTTTGGGTCTAAACACTTGAAATTTTTTATATAGGTTACTTGGACATGGATCTAACTTTATGATTTTATTTGAGCCTAAAACAGGGGTTTGTTAAGGCGTCAAAATTGGGGACAAAGTAAATGAATTTGATCTCTACGGTCTCTAACAAATAACTCAGCCAATTTTGGTCTAAGCATTTGAAATTTTAGATGTAGGTTACTTGGATATGGGTTAGACATTTTAATTTGATTTGAGCCCAAAACAATAAATGTTAAGGGGTCAAAATTAGGGTCAAAGTAAAAAAAATTAACCTCTGCGGTCTCTAGCAACTTTTCTCGACAGTAGTTAAGGAAGCCTATTATATAGAAAGGCATTATCATACATATGCACACTTTTTAATATATACATATGCATATGAAGTTATGAACAGTACATAGGGCCCGAACAAAGCCGGGCTAAACTGATAGTATATATATACTAGCATTTCAGCCCGGCGTTGCCCGGCTGTTTAGAGATGTATGCTGAGCAAAAAAAAAAAAAGTCAACTTTTTAACTTTGACTCCTATTATGACCCCTTAAAATTTATTGTTTCCCAAATCTCAGTACCTCTTATATCAAATTTCGAGTCTGTACACTAAAAATAGACAGAGTTATTGTGTAGGGAAATGTACACAGACACACAGACAGACAGACAGACACACACACACAGTCACGTTCACTTTTATAGATATACTAGAATTTCAGCCCGGCGTTGCCCGGGTGTTTGGAGGTTTACACTGAAATTTGACCCCAATTATGACCCCTTAAAATTTATTGTTTTGGGCTCAAATTGAGTTATTAAGTTAGATCCATGTCCAAGGAACCTATATCTAAAATTTCAAGTGTTTAGACCCAAAATTGTCGGAGGCGTTTGGTAGAGTTCTCAAAGGTCAAATCGTTGAACTTTGACCCCTAAAGAGCCAAATTCCCGCCCGAAAACCGATCACATCGATTTTCCCAAATCTCAATGCCCTGCATATCAAATTTCGAGTGTGTAGACTGAAAATTAGCAGAGTTATTGCGAAGGAAAATGTACACAGGCACACAGACAGACAGACACACAGACACGTTCACTTTTATAGATATACTAGCATGGGTGCCCGGCGTTGCCCGGGTGTTTGGAGGTGTATGCTGAGCCCCCCCCCAAAAAAAAACGGTCAATTTTTTTAACTTTGACCCCTATTATGACGTCTTAAAATTGATTGTTTTGGGCTCAAATCAAGTTATTAAGTTAGATCCATGTCCAAGGAACCAATATCTAAAATTTCAAGTGTTTAGACCCAAAATTGTCGGAGGCGTTTTGTTAAGTTCTCAAAGGTCAAATCGTTGAACTTTGACCCCTTAACAGCCAAATGTTTGACCGAAAACCGATCACATCGATTTTCCCAAATCTCAGTTCCCTGTATATCAAATTTCGAGTCTGTAGACTGAGTTATTGCGAAGGAAAATGTACACAGACACACAGACAGACAGACAGACACACAGAGACACGTTCACTTTATATCATGATATATGGAGTGAGCTCGACTCAATACGGAGAAAGAGTCAATGCTGGTATTTAATAAAGTATTCCGTTATAGCGGACCCATATGTGTTGTTTACAGCGTCGGTAGGTAGGAATGTTCCATTCACTGAATATATAGATAGATTGCAGATTTTCTCTCTCTCTCTCTCTCTCTCTCTCTCTCTCTTTCTTTCTCTCTCTCTCTCTCTCTCTCTCTATATATATATATATATATATATATATATATATATATATATATATATATATATATAAAAGTGAAAGTGTGTGTGTGTGTGTGTGTGTACATTTCCCTATGCAATAACTCTGTCAATTTTTAGCCTACAGACTCGAAATTTGATATACAGGGTACTGAGATTTGGAAAAATCGATGTGATCGGTTTCCGGCAGAAATTTAGCGATTAAGGAGTCAAAGTTCAACGATTTGACTTTTGAGAACTCTATCAAACTCCTCCGACAATTTCGGGTCTAAACACTTGAAATTTTAGATATAGGTTCCTTGGACACGGATCTTACTTACTAACTTGATTTGAGCCCAAAACAATCAATTTTAGGAGGTCATAATAGGGGTCAAATTAAACAAAATGTAGTGTTTCTTTTTTTTTTTTTTTGCTCAGCATACACCTCAAAACACCCGGGCACCCATGCTAGTCTATTATCTATCTATCTATCTATCTATATCTATCTATACTCCTATAAATTCGTTTCTCTTTTGTGTGCATTGGTATTCATATTAAAAACCCTCCTTCCTATTTATTTAAAAAGAAAATACAATGTTCTTATATATGGGTCGTAGAATTGCATTCACTAGCAAAAGATCTAGCTAATTTGCATATTCTTTTAAACATTCATTTTAATTAATTTCCTATTAGTTTTTTTCGGGTTTCTTATGGAATGATCATCTTTAGTCAACTATTACGTGTAATTATATTCATGCAGATATTATACATGATTTATACTTGCATAATATTTGCGTAAAACGTGTGCAGTAAACACAAAATTGTTTCCATATATATTTATCTATACGTATATATTTGTGTTTTTCTATCTATCTATCTATCTATATATATATCTATCTATCTATATCTTCTATATATCTATAAAAGTGAACGTGTCTGTGTGTGTGTCTGTGTGTCTGTGTGTGTGTCTGTGTACATTTCCCTACGTAATAACTCTGTCAATTTTTAGTTCAATTTTACCAATTTTGAAGGTGTTCAACCTACGTAGTCGGCACCGCAACCCCCTCATCATATTAGTAATGTTATTTATTCATTTAAATGTGGTTGCGTGCCGACTACGTAGGTCGAACATCTTTAAAATTGGTAAGTCGCATAGAACAACATGAACCGAGCAAAATCAGGAATGGAACATTCCTACCTACCGACGCTGTAAACAACACATATGGATCTGCTATAACAGAATACTTTATTAAATACCAGCATTGACTCTTTCTCCGTATTGAGTCGAGCTCACTCCATATATCATCTAAAAGTCTTGGAGACTGTTCACGTTCGCCTTAGGAAGCCTTCCCTTTGTAAACAAAAGGACTGCTTGTTGGGTTTGAACGTGATCAGCCTCTAAAATCCATCCCTATACGATTGCTCTTGCTCCCGTCTCTTTTTTAAGATTTTATCATTAAGGAAAACAAATTACTAAAAAATAAATCCCTGGATTCCAATTTTTATGAGTGAGAGCGAAACATGTCAATTGACTCGTTTTGATTTTTTTCCCCCTACTTTTATTTTTTAGTCGCTATCCATTTTCCTTTTCCTCCGAAAAAATACATCTTCCCTTCATGATTGCCTTAATAAAGTGTTATACCCCCAAGAAAATTATGAAATATATATATATATATATATATATATATATATATATATATATATATATATATATAGAGAGAGAGAGAGAGAGAGAGAGAGAGAGAGAGATCTTTTTTATTTATAGTTATGTCTCGGAAGTAGAGTGAAAAGCACATCTTATTTTTCTTTTATTAATATTATTTTTTTTCCTTGTACACACATTTTTGTGAATTATTCCATGGATTTCTACATTTGAATTATTATGGACCATCTTCTTCTAATTACGGGATTTCCTTGGATTTTACTTGTACAAATGGAAATTCTTTTAACTTTCTTGAAGTTTTACATTTGGATTTTACCGTCACTGGATTTTTTATCTTCCACCAGACTATCCATTCATGTGTAATCACTTTTTTCTTTGCCATATTCCCTCTGCTTAACTTATTTTGTTTTCAAGTAAGATCTTTGACTTACTTGTTGTTTCATCAAATACTTCTGCATGCAAAATCCGATCCCGCATTTTGCTAATTCCTACCCTCTGATGAGAAGGAGAGTATTTCTTCAAAGCTCCGCGGATTAAGGACTATCCATTTATCTCGTGTTTCCTTTTCAGATTAACTATGTTTTTAACTCATTTCAAAGTGTTTTTAACATATTTTATTAACTGTTTGCTCATATATATATATATATATATATATATATATATATATATATATATATATATATATATATATATATATATATATATATATATGTATATATATATATATATATTAATTTTATTTATACAAATATTAATGGCTACATATGTGCATACATGTTTCTGTAATCACCCACGTTGGGGGATTACGTCTTCAGGCCAAGAACTACCTTCAAAAGTGACATTTCCACCAAATACATTTTTCTATTTCGTTTATCAAGTTAAAAATACAACCTGGGTGGGAGTCAATAAAAACAAAAAACAAAAAACAAAAACGGTAAAAATATGAGTGACGTCTTTGAAGATGATAAACATCTTTTTTCTTTTCCCCTTCCCCCATCTAACCTAACTTTTGGCTTTTTATGGCATAGGGTACTTGAGAGTTTAGTTTTCTTGTCTTAGAGTCTGTAAGTTAATAACCTTAGCTATGGTCAACCAAGTACTGGCCGGTGCCTTTTTAATCTATCTCCACCCACACATACACGCAACACACACATAACACCTCCATACACAGACACTGCCAACACACACATACACACATTAATCCATATATTCAAAAGCGAATCCATGCAGAACGCTCTTTGTTTTATTTACTGAAACTAGACAATGATTCTGAAACTACGTAGAAGATAAAGTAAAAGTTACATTAAGGTAAATAAAAAAATAAATAAATAAAAATAAAATACATAAATAAATAAATAAATAAAAAAATAAAAAATAAAAAAAAAATATAATAAAAAATAAAAAATAAATAAATAAGAATAAAAATAAAATTAAATTAAAACAAATAAACCAACAAAATGTGAATAAATATAAACCCGAAAGTTATCTAAACTCCACATGTACCTATATGCGTGTATCAATACACTTATAAATGTCTACACTTATCCACACCCGCGCATATATACACACACACATTACAGACATACAGAGACAAATAATAGTATTTTTCTTTACTTATGTAGCGTGGTAACTTCTTCGTATATGCAATATTATGCTATCCGACTACAGACGGGTGTATATATATATACACATACATATACACACACATATATATATATATACATATATATATACATACACATATACATATATACACAAACACACACATACATACATACATAAATATATACATACATATATATATATATACATATACACATACATACATATAAACACACACACAACAGGCATACATATATATACCCACACATACCAACATATATAACATATATATAAACAACATTCGGACATCCATACATTTTTGTAATCTATATTGTTACAACAATTCTATACGAGGCAGCCTATTCTAATAGTTCAGAAATATACGTGTGTATACATACATCTACATACAATAGACACAGAGACACATCCACATACAAACATACACACAGATACATAGATACAGATATATATATAAACATACAAACATACATGCATACGCAAAATACACTCATATATCCAAAATCACACAAATATAGACATATATATATATATACATGCATACATGTACCGTGCTACCAAATGATACATCTAAAGTAGAAACAGACATGAATACATCTACTATATAAATTCACTTTTTCTATCAAATTCCACACGTCTAGTTATGTTTCATGGCCCCATAGCTTATATATTGTAGTACTTACCTTCATCTTTACTTATTCACTCTAATACCCTTATTCCCTTCTCTTCCATTCACCCTTCATTCCTTACTTTCTTTCATCTATTTATTTCTTCATTTTTTTTTTTTATATTAATAAATTATTTTTCCTACCCGGGTATATAAAGATCATATATCCATACATGCACACACCCAAAAATATCCATATGCATACATTATTACGAGCTTCACACAAAACGATCTATTACTCATTTAGTTCAAATATACCTTCATACAGGTACTTATTTCGGCTAGTAATACCATAACTGCTCGATGAAGTAGAATATTAAGTGACTTACGTAACTCATATGGGTATGATTATAGTTGCGACCTCACTTATCCTCTTTGTGGGGGGGTTATTTGATGGGGTGTAGTTGTACTTATAGCAGTTCCATTATCCTAATTTAGAGTTCCTTAAGTGCGTGTATTCTGAAATGTTTGCAGGATATAGCAGTTTCTTGTTTAATATTCAATAATTTTTCTCGGTCTTTAAACCTAGTTATCTCAAGTTTTTTTGATAAGCATAATAGACATGGTGAGTTCAATGAGTGGCAAGTATTGGCTCTTCTAATAATATTCCATTCTATACTAGGTATTTTATTTTCTCTAACTAATTTCCAGTAATATAACGATAAGGAAGTGTCCTTTTCATATGTTTGATTATTCATCGAGCGTGTATGTCCATAGAATCTATTTTTGAAAGTCATTTGGGTACTCCCTATGTAGAATCTTTCGTCCCTTGGGTTCTCCACCGGGAATATCCTTGCTTGGTATACCACCGATGAGGTCAGACATTCATTTTTTATTGGGCATTCCTCAGGTTTTTTACAGTTACATTTATTCACCGCAGTGTTTGCACTAGTATTCTCCCCTTCTCTATTAGTCGTCTTTAAAATTCTTCCATTATGCTTTTTTATAATCCTTTCCAAATTATCACTACAGCTGTAACTTAATTTTAATGTATTTATACCTTTATATACCCGGGTAGGAAAAATGTATTTATACCTTTATATACCCGAGTAGGAAAAATAATTTATTAATATAAAAAAAAAAATGAAGAAATAAATAGATGAAAGAAAGTAAGGAATGAAGGGTGAATGGAAGAGAAGGGAATAAGGGTATTAGAGTGAATAAGCAAAGATGAAGGTAAGTACTACAATATATAAGCTTATATACTAGGTTTGTATAACCTAAATACTCTGATTTCTGTCATATGTTATTATATATTATTATTGTATCGTGATACATCTTATGTAGATCTGCCTTACCATCGAAAGAATCTTTGTTAAATATGAGAATAACCCTATGAACTTCATGCTGAATTCAATATAAATTTTTACGTAGTGTCAATTTTTACGGTAAAAACCTACAACTTAGGAAAGTGTAACAAGCGGATGGGGCCATGAAACATAACTAGACGTGTGGAATTTGATAGAAAAAGTGAATTTATATAGTAGATGTATTCATGTCTGTTTCTACTTTAGATGTATCATTTGGTGGCACGGTACATGTATGCATGTATATATATATATATGTCTATATTTGTGTTTGGATATATGAGTGTATTTTGCGTATGCATGTATGTTTGTATGTTTATATATATATATATCTGTATCTATGTATCTGTGTGTATGTTTGTATGTGGATGTGTCTCTGTGTCTATTGTATGTAGATGTATGTATACACACGTATATTTCTGAACTATTAGAATAGGCTGCCTCGTATAGAATTGTTGTAACAATATAGATTACAAAAATGTATGGATGTCCGAATGTTGTTTATATATATGTTATATATGTAGGTGTGTGTGGGTATATATATATGTATGCCTGTTGTGTGTGTGTGTTTATATGTATGTATGTATGTGTATATGTATATATATATATATATATATATATATATATATATATGTATGTATATATTTATGTATGTATGTATGTGTGTGTTTGTGTATATATATGTATATGTGTATGTATATATATATATATATGTATATATATATATGTGTGTGTATATGTATGTGTATATATATATACACCCGTCTGTAGTCGGGTAGCATAATATTGCATATACGAAGAAGTTACCACGCTACATAAGTAAAGAAAAATACTATTATTTGTCTCTGTATGTCTGTAATGTGTGTGTGTATATATGCGCGGGTGTGGATAAGTGTAGACATTTATAAGTGTATTGATACACGCATATAGGTACATGTGGAGTTTAGATAACTTTCGAGTTTATATTTATTCACATTTTGTTGGTTTATTTGTTTTAATTTAATTTTATTTTTATTCTTATTTATTTATTTTTTATTTTTTATTATATTTTTTTTTTATTTTTTATTTTTTATTTATTTATTTATTTATGTATTTTATTTTTATTTATTTATTTTTTTATTTACCTTAATGTAACTTTTACTTTATCTTCTACGTAGTTTCAGAATCATTGTCTAGTTTCAGTAAATAAAACAAAGAGCGTTCAGCATGGATTCGCTTTTGAATATATGGATTAATGTGTGTATGTGTGTGTTGGCAGTGTCTGTGTATGGATGTGTTATGTGTGTGTTGCGTGTATGTGTGGGTGGAGATAGATTAAAAAGGCACCGGTCAGTACTTGGTTGACCATAGCTAAGGTTATTAACTCACAGACTCTAAGACAAGAAAACTAAACTCTCAAGTACCCTATGCCATAAAAAGCCAAAAGTTAGGTTAGATGGGGGAAGGGGAAAAGAAAAAAGATGTTTATCATCTTCAAAGACGTCACTCATCCTTTTACCGTTTTTGTTTTTTGTTTTTTTTTACTCCCACCCAGGTTGTATTTTTAACTTGATAAACGAAATAGAAAAATGTATTTGGTGGAAATGTCACTTTTGAAGGTAGTTCTTGGCCTGAAGACGTAATCCCCCAACGTGGGTGATTACAGAAACATGTATGCACATATGTAGCCATTAATGTTTGTATAAATAAAATTAATATACCTGCTCTGTTCACTCATTGAGCACTATTTTGGTAGACACATGTTGTTTCATTGGATGTACTTCTAGGAAACTAAACTCTACTGGCTATATATATATATATATATATATATATATATTTGTTATTGTTGTTTTTTCAAGCGATAAATACGGTTAATATTGGCTCCGCCTCGAAGCTCATTTTTCTTTTTTATTTACTTAGAAAGTCGCCCTTTAATTTGTTTGGACGTATATAACATTTTTATTTATTCATTATATATATATATATATATATATATATATATATATATATATATATATATATATATTAGTGTTGGGACGATTATTCGGAACCGGAATCGGGAATTGGAAAAATCGAACCGGAATCGGGAATTGGAAAAATCGAATGTTTGGGGTATCAGAATCGGTATCAGAATCTGAAAAATTATAGTCTAATTACCGATTCTTTAAACTTTTAAAATAAAAAAACGAAACAAGCACAAATTGTTTTTTCATTTAATTAGAAGTTGTATCTTTACAACATAAGACTGAGAAAGGCCACAGAATGCATTATAAATCTCATTTACAGATTGAACATTGATTAGCAGAGTTTGATTTATTTTATTTATTGGTCATTTATTGAGAGATAACTTGCCTCATCTATTCTCTAAAATGCATATGTGCCCTCATCGCAGGGAGTTCATATGATTATTAACAAGTTTTAAATACTCTGCCGGGAGAGGGGGTGGGAATTTCGTTTGCGCCAGCTGTACATTGGGGTGTCTGTCATAGGCTTCTCTTATTAGTTTCGTCTTTTACATGTACAAGATATAAATTTGTGCTTTGATCTGTGATATGATTTCATAGGATTGATGGCCCCTCTGCGTCAGCATGAATTATTGTTAGCCCTAGACTACTCATCAGTCTAGTATCTGGTGTAGCTTAAATTTGATTAATGGGATTGGTGGTGAGTGGCCTACTGACAGAAACGGCATAAGTCATTCATAATTTACTGTAATGGCAGGTTGGTGATTGGGAAAGTTGGTTGCAATTCATAGTCAAGTGGCAGGTTTGTTGGTAAAAGGACCAGTTTTCAGCATAGCAAGGATAGGTTGTTTAAATATAATGGAGTTGGGTGGATGAAAGATGGCCTGATAGCTTCTGGTGAGCAACACTAAGTGCAACTGTCTCCAGTGATAGGTTCCCAGTATGACTATTAAAAGCAGCATGCAGGCATAGTTGTCTCCCAAGAGAGGGAGAAAAATGGTTGCTGGGTTCAGAAAACTTTGTTGCATTTCTTTTCTCTTTTTGCTACACTGATCACAACCACGGCCACCGAGATATAGAAGGCCTGTTAACTGAAAAATGCTTGCAGGCAATGTAGGTAAGATTTGTTACTGGCGATACTATATGACGACATTTTTAAAAAGATCATTAAAAAATGTTAAAAAAGAAAAGAAAGGAACCCGATTCGATTAATAATGAAACTGAACTTTATTCAATATAAAATATAGATATTATCTATGTAAAATTACGTAATTTTAAAGCAATATATAATCTAATACTGATAAAACTGATATAGGAATTTAGGAAACAAACAATTAAAGAAACATAAAACAAACAATTCTTGACCATCGGGACAAGATCACAGTGTAGTATCTGTTCTGATGCTACAATTCACCTTTTCTGTCCTTAGCCGGTGAGGGAGAAATCCTTCATGACTGAGACAATTTTTATTATTGTTTCTATCCAGAGTACCCCTTATTGGAGATCTCGATTTTCCCCACAAGATTATATGTTGAAATATTTAAATAACTATTACTTTTAATACAGAAATTACATTTAAAGTTTTGGATTTCTGTTCGTCTATGTTCATTTTTTCCCATGTTTTTCATCAAAATGTGTAGCGTATTTTCATCAGTTACATGGTTAGGAATCCTATACTCCACTATAGTCTTCATCTTCATATCAGTGCAGAATACATGAATACGGAAATGAAGTTCACATAACTACTAAAATACGATCATACTATAATGTGAACATTGTTTAAAACTAAAAAAAATATAGTAAACATCTATAATATAAAATCAGGGGGGTTAATTTGGGAGGGGACATTATTATTATTTCACTCACTAGGAGTTGTCTCACAGGCCATCATCAGTCATCGCTCACTGTGGTATTCGCTGGAGACCACGTGACAACAAGTCTCCCCAGATTTCCAATGTTCTCCACCTCTTGACCACTCATGCAGATGATTGTACGTTATCGCAACAGCTGTTTGCCATTGATTTCTCGTTAGCATCGACCATTGGTGTTTCCTGGGGTTTGGGTGACAAAATGCCTCCTCAAGGTACCAGATTTGAACTTCGCACTTCCAGTGGAGGTCTTGTTAGTACTTTCCATCCTCGCTGACCCTTCACAACTAGTTGGTGTAGTGCCAGTCGATGTCATCTACAGTTTTTTGGGACACTTCACGGGGAATGTTGACCCTGTGTAAACGGGTTTTAATTTAATGGCTGCTCTTTGAGGTTTTCTTTCACTTTCTTCGTATATACACTTTTTTGTAATCGAGTGTGTATTTTATTTTTTTTATTTTTTATTTCTTTAATTAAATTTGATTCATACTTTTATTTCGTGCTTGTTTTTATTTTATTTTAATTTATTTTATTATTATATTATATTTTCCACACTAATATTTTTATTTTTTGTTACATTTATTTTTTCATACATATTCAAATAATGTTTTTGGCCTTTTTTTGCCTCAAATAGTACTTTCAAAAAAGTTTTCGTGATTAAATAAACCAATGAAAACCTTTTATGTATGCGCTTTTTAGGGAGCAACCATTAAATTAAAACCCGTTCATGCAGGGTCCACATTCCCCGTGAAGTACCTTTTTTTATTATTGTTGTTGTAATAATAATAATAATAATAATAATAATAATAATAATAATAATAATAATAATAATGGTGCTTGTGCAGTGTATGCACAATGCTATATTTTAGACAGGATTTTCAAGTTAAATTAAATTTTCATGGTATCTTTTTTTTTTCATTAAATTGTTAGGTGAAAGTGCAGAATAGTTAAAAAGCTCCCCTCTCCTGTTAAGAATGGCTTTCCAAATGACGTTATTATTTTAGCACGGTGCGTAAACATTTATTTATAAGATAAAACACAAGAAAATATGTTAACTAAAACTTAATGTACTCTTTATTTTTAGTTCATATCAAAACTTTGATTAAAACGGATTAGTTAATGAATTTTTAAGATGAATTTGTGTTCGTATGTCTCTGGAGAGAATAGATAATTTCCTATTTCATTTCTCATTTCAGTCATGTAAATTATTTACAGATAAAATGTAAAACAAACAAAAATTTTAAAGTTTTAAATAATATTTCAAAGAAATAAATTACACCGATGCTAAAATATTGAATTCATCGATCGTCTTAAAAAAAAATATATATAATAAAAAACTGTCTTGAAAAATGCTTCTAACGTAAAAATATATAGAAATACTCTAGAAAAGTTTTATTTATTATTAAAAGAACAGACTGAATATTTTGTTAGATTAAAATTATCCCAATGTATAATTATGATAATTATAATAATAATCAAAATGGAGAATTCTTTTTCTCTTTTTATAAAAAATATTTTTCGTTGCTTTATATTTGTGGCTGTTGTAATATGTTAAAAAAATATAATTACAACAGCCACAAATATAAAGCAACGAAAAATATTTTTATGGTCACATGGTTGAACACCGGAAGCTTTAGGCACCTTTATACCTTTACCTACATGTTAATCTGGTAATGACGTCACGCTGTCATGTTCATTAGCCTGCTCTCTCGGTAGCCGTGACACAACACACTTGGATGGCAGTCACTTAATAATAACATGGAGCGGATTACCAAAGCAAATGAGATCTAAAAATGGTGGCATTACAATTAATAGGTAAAAATACCCACAGCCTGTTCATCTTCATTACAAATATCAGAAATATTAAAAGTCCAACAATAGTCCCATGCAATCATATCACCTGGATTTTTCTTCTATCTAGGAAGGATGTGATTATGTTATGTATTTATCCATAAATACATAACATAATAATATTTTATTTTCATGAGCTCTTCATGCTAACCTTGTCAAAGGCTTTGGATATATCAAGGGCTACCGCCTTAGCTTCTCCTGTATTATCCAGTGCATGATATATGCATTCAGAGATGACTGTAGCAGCCTTTTTGTAGTACCTTGTAATTTTGAGCAATGGTTATTTAACATGGAATCGGAAATTAAAGGTGACGTCTACTAATATCACAAGGTGATCGGTATTTCCGAGTGGACTATGGGCATTGTCCCACATTCCTTGGCTACTGTAATTAGGAATAGGTCTAGAAGTAAGGCTTGCTGACCTTTACGATTTGGGATGCAGGTCAAGAACGTAACTGTCTGTGTAAGAGAATGAGCTATAAAAAAGCTATGTCTCTGTATCTCGAAAAGCCAAGCCAATTACTATGGTAAATATTAAAATCACCAAATACATGTACTTGGACATTAGTCTCTAAGGAGAATGCTGCGTCTATAAGACATGGTTGATCAGAGTACAATTCTAAGTCGAAAGGGAAGGGTATAGGAAATATAAGTAACTAGCACAGTGTTAAAATGCTAGTCTAAAGCACATGTAGGTTTGATCATCTGATCCTAGATTTTACTCTCTAGTCAAGGAGAGAGCGTTACAAATATAGATGCCAAGTCCATGTATATATCTGTCTGAGTATTTATGGCAGTGAGGAAGGTACCATGTCATGTTAAAGCAGTTAGAGGGGATTGAGAAGTGTAGGTTAGTTTAATGCTATGATATCTGAAGAGTTTGCTAGGAGAAAAGATTCTACATCGTCTAGATTACTTCTAAGCGCATTGATATTTGTGAATGCAAACCTCAAGAAAGGAAGCGAATTGGTTTTGCTTGAGTATCAGGTTTGATTGTTATGTTTGTCTAGGATATCACTGAAGTACCTGTTTGGCCGGACTTGCACAAGTACAACATCTCCCTGTTCATAAATTTCAAATAAAGCACAACAAATGGTCACTAGATGTGGATGCAACACTTTTATCCAAATATGCATCATTGATGTAAGTAAAAGTTGTTTTGTGATAGGATTACGTTCACAATAATCTCATTATTTGCAGAACTAAATCCTCATTAAGCATTGTACATTGGAAAACATCTAGTAAAGTGAAAGTGAAAGTGACCAATTTGCACTTAAAGATAAGCAGATGCATCAATGTTGCATTTGTTGCATAAGCCAGATCCCTGAGGATTGAGGCTAAACAATAAATTTGGCCAGAAAACGTGAACAAAGATTACATGTGGGATGTTCGTGTAGTCGATTGATGGCAAACAAAAAAGTCGGTCACAAGTCTACACAAGGCCTGGGAGGTGATGGCACAGTGAGGTCAAATTTTAGGACGCAAAAATCTGTGGTCAGTGAGTGACCACAGATTTTTGCGAAACAATCCAGATCGGAATGTCGTCATCATTTGGGCCAAATAAAAAGAGATTCAAAAGAGGAGAGACAGAGAGAGAGAGAGACAGACAGAGTGACACAAGAGGGGTGCTAGCAACACAGTCTTCTGCACTTAAACACGATTAACAAAAAATAACATATATGATCCTCACTATTTGCATTCCCTCAGCATCTACAGTAAATGCATTCACATGGAGGTTGAGTTCCCTGTAGTCGATTACAGGATGCACTTTTTAGTTATTCTACTGGGCAACAGATATAAACAAAAGTACGAGGGGCGTGCAATAAGTAATGCCTCTGACCCACTTCCAGTTGTCTGATCTAGCTGAAATTTTGCATGTGCAATGATTTATATCTCTACGGCTTATGTGGCAAATTACAGCTCTGAACTAATTGTGCTTTCTGTTTTACAGGTGTTTGAACTGAGTCAGGTGTGAAATGAAGCCTGTTGAATGTCGAGCAGTGATCCGGTTTTTGTATTTGAAAGGACGCACACAACAGGAGACTTTTGATGAAATAAAAAAAACTTATGGTGATAATGCCCCATCCTATGACCTTGTAAAACACTGGCATCGTGATTTCAAACATGGCTGGAAGTCTGTGGAAACAGCTCCCAGACCTGTCGCCCCCCCCCCTTCTGCCATTGATGAGGCATCTGTCCATCAAGTTGAGGCTGCCATTTTAGAAGATCGGTGCATTACTATTCGCTAAATAGCCCAAGATGTCAAGATTAGTACAGGGTCTGTGGAAACTATGATTCATGACCATTTGCATATGCATAAGGTGTCTGCCAGATGGATTCCCAGGTTGCTCAAACCATTTCAGAAGCGAGAACGCGTTGAGTGCTCGAGGATGAATTTGAAGATGTGCCAAGAAGATGAGTCAAAGTTTTTCAAAAAACTGATTGCATAGGATGAAACCTGGGTCCATCACTATGATCCAGAGATCAAAGCCCAGTCAATGTAGTGAAAGCACTTGGACTCACAACCTCCAAAAAAGGCAAGGGTGCAGCCATCCACTGGCAATATCATGCTCACAGTCTTCTAGGACCAGCACAGAGTAGTGATGACAGATTTCCTGGCAAAGGGTACCACAATTACAGGAGCCTATTATGCTTCACTTTTGAGGAAATTAAGGGAAGCTATCAAAATCAAGAGGCGGGGCAAGATCAGCAAAGGTACCCTCCTTCAGTCCACAACTCGCATGTCGCCAGATCAGAAGCACGGGCGTGTGGTTATGGAATCCTACCCCATCCTTCCTACTCTCCTGACCTTGCACCCTCTGACTTTCACCTCTTCCCAGCCATGAAGTTGTTTTTGAAAGGAAAGCGTTTCCCAGATGATGCAGCCTTGATTTCTGAAGTCACGTTGTGGTTGGTGGACCAACCTGGGTGTTCTACAAAAACGGTCTCCAGAGCTGCATCAAACGATGGCAGAAATGTATAACTCTGGGTGGTTCCTATGTAGAGAAAGACTAATAACTGTGGCAAGTTTCGTAGCTCTATTGCTATGGGAAGTAGGTCAGGGGCATTACTTATTGCACGCCCCTCGTATAAGTGAATAAATTGTACCAAAAGAATATCTATTGTTAGATGCAGACTGAAAGAAAATGGCGTTCCACAGTCTTTTTTATAAATATAAAATCTCGTGAACTAACGTGAGAGGATGTATAAGAAACATACGCAAACAAGCAGGCAATGGCACAGAAATGAAGGGAAAGAAATTAGCATATCATAAGACAATTGAGTGAAGAAAAAAAGAAGGACTTTGTCGCCACCAAGAAAGATTTTTTTATGACTCCTATGCAAGATATGCACATTCATGCAGCCAAGTGAAACTGTCAAATCTATAGAAGCTTTTTGTACCGTTCGATAGTATTCGATAGTATTCGATAGTATGAAGATAGTATGAAGATCGAGATCTCAAAGCTGCCTTTGTCCATGGGTTACCCGACCATGTCTAACAGCTCCTACAAGCTTCTTTTTGCATGGAGTAAATGAGTATTTCTTAGTTTCTGACTTGAGTAAGAGCTATATTAAAAGATGACCCATTTGGGCTTGCATTAATTATGGCATCCATAGAGCCAATGCAAATTAAGAAAAGCCATATATATAATAAAAAAAAAACTCTATGAAATGGAACTAACACTAGCTAGCACAACAGATTGAGAGCTTGGGTTCCCAACTGTGGAGA
Source organism: Euprymna scolopes (assembly GCF_053919585.1). Classification (NCBI taxonomy): domain Eukaryota; kingdom Metazoa; phylum Mollusca; class Cephalopoda; order Sepiida; family Sepiolidae; genus Euprymna; species Euprymna scolopes. Next base: position 103,356,314 of record NC_136500.1, on the reverse strand, counting down.
AGTGCATGCTATCAATTCTCTGGATTGTCATAAAAAAGGTTTAGTAGATGGCTTCTTCCAGATGCGAACTCGGCACTACTAACTGTAAGAATAGTTGTACTAGTTGATTCTGAGTACCCTTGCACCAATGTGAGCAAAAAAGTGGGCCAGACATGGTGAAAGCAGACTATCGAATTATTATTAGCATGTGAATTTGGGTCCATTAGTCTTTGACTGGAGAATGAACGTGCAATTGTAATTTAGGTCCTGGTACTGGTGGGGGGGCCTATTTGGATTTTACCTTTCATGTGATAAAAGCTGTCGGTAGAGCATCCATCTTGCAGTCAGGGGAGATACAATTTTTTGATAAGCTAGTGTTTGATTGTACGGCTGTGCCTGCCCTTATCAGTAAAGAATCTGATTTTTAGTAGAATTTGACCAACAACAAAATAAATGCAATATGGATATAAGTGAAAGGTAAGCTGAAAAACCATGTCACAGAGAATTCGATGTTGGCAAACTCTTTGAGAGAGAAATAGTGATGAATCAAGAAAAGCTACGATGAATAAAAGTTTGGACCTCCAATAGGGTTACGAGTATGAGCTAACGTTGGAAAATATTTCCAATGATTGCCAGTTTGAAGATGTTAAGGTTTTTTTTTTGGGGGGGGGGGTTCTCAGCATGTTGAACAAGCAACTGGATATGCCTATTTCCAATGATAAGCAGAAACTACTGGAAAACTATGAAATTATTTTGGATAATGTGGTAAAAACTACAAGAAGTTTCAACACAATGCTTATGTTATTTCCTTAGTTCTGACAAAAACATTGATTTAACCGGAAGAATCAAATAATAATCTTACAGCACATCTTGATGTTAGAGTTGGTTAAAAAAACATATTTTATGGAAAAAAAACAAACAAAATAAACAAAAACATTTTAATCTAACTATTAATTCTTTTATTTATATTTAATAGTTTATCGTTCTGATTTTTTATTTGCAGGAACTTTTTTGAAATGGTTCGATTTGATTTTGTGCTAGACAAATATTACAACATTTACTTGATGGAGGTAAGAAGTGGATTATTGAATTTCTCTAAATTTTATATTTAAAAAAATGCATTCTTGCTTTTGAATATTTCAAAAACAAGAATGCATTTCATGAATAACGATATTTTAAATAATTCGATTATTATAATTATCATAATGCAATCCGCATTCAGAAGAGATGGCCTTAGTATGCAACTTGTCAGGTCCATATCTGAATCAGCAGCTAGCCATATGCATATACAAGACAGCCCTTCTCCATGCACATTGGCCAACTGTCCTATGAATACCAGAAACATTTGTTACTGCCAAAATACAGTGTACAGATTGGAATGCAACAAATTTTATGTGGATAGTAACATGATACCCCTACACATCGGAATTAAAAAATACGCATTTTGTTTACAGAGCAAAGCACAGGAAATCTTTGCATAAAGGAAGCTCTGATCATTTCCAAGTTACGCCCAGAATTTAACAGATTGGAACTTGGTTCACCATTCATAATATAACTTACAACATATCTCACTTAATAATACTAAAACATAATTCATCTATATTATGTACAATGATAATAACGATACAATTATACTCCCCTCTTATTAAAAAATATAAATCAAAGAAATAATAATATCAAAAACAAACAAAAAATAATTATAATAAATCAAAATACAAAGAAGTCAAACAAATAATAAAGGTAAGTAAATAAATTAATTTACATAGATGTTCGTACATATAAGCATAAAAGTTACTGAAATCATTTTACACCCTTGCATCTTCACAAGGAAAAATTACCCCCAGAAAAAAAATTAAATAAAGTAAATAAATACAAAATTTATTGTAAAACAAAAATAAAATAAATTAAAAATAAATAATTAGCAGTGGCGGCTCGTGCATGGAGCTGTGGGACTGCAGCACCCCCAAGTTATTTCTACACAATATTAATGATAAAATTAAAAATAATACGTTTGTTTATTATTTTTTTTTTTAGTTTTTTTTATTATTATTATTTTATTTTATTTTTTTTCTATGTATACATTATAAAATCATTAACTTTAATGTCGGTATCTCCAAATGCATATAATAACAAAAATAAAACTTGCTTGGAGCTGTGAAATTCACAGTTACACTTTCTTAATGAAATTCTCTTGTACGCATGCGCGGATTAGATGCTTTAGGCAGCCGATGAAAGCCTCTTGAGGAACTGTCGCTTGGCGCAGTTCCGTGTCGTGAAATTCGTTGTTTGCTTAGAGTGTGCGCCTGTATAGATATGATAACATTGTTATTGAAAAAAAAAGGAGGTTTACTTATATTTTTTAAAATTATTATTAAAATCTGCACATAACGTGTTCTTGTACATAAAATATTGTGCTATTTTTTTTTAAATACGCACACTTTTAGCATTGCGATTTAAGTCGGTAGCAGACGGAAATATATAATATGCAGAAACTGTTTATTTTTATTTATTAAAAGTATTCGGGAATTTAGCAGTGAAGCTAACACGCGGCCAAGGGTAAAAACCAAATATACAATAATAAATATACAATCTTACCATAAAAATAAAGTTACTTTTCCATCTACCTGCCTTTTTGTTTGTTTCTTTAAAGTAGTTTTAAATGCTATTTATTTTGCAACAACTAAACTTTACAAAAAAAACTGTTTACATTTTTTCCTAGAAGCAAAAAAGTGAAGAAACAGTCTATGTTGAAAATACATTTTAGTTAGAAATCTTTTTAACGTGTATGTTTTAGATATAAAAAAATTAGCATTTATTTGCCTCCGACAAGGACAATGTTAGAAGTTTTACACTTCGAAAAATGGATTTTTTACACAAGATTTTTTAATTAAAATGTGTTTGTAAGTAAAAAAAAACCACAGTTTTTTTATAATTATGCATTTTTAAACTTTACATTGAATTTGTTAGTAGATGGATCAGATAATACGCATTAAAAAAGTAATTAGAAATCCTTCTGGACTGAGACAATTTTAATTTTTTGTTTTTTGGGGAAGAAAGCTACATTAAAATTCGATGTATTATAATGCTTATATATGACATCCTATTTTCTTATAATAAATCTCCACTTTATGTCGATCTTTACCGGCATGGGAAGGTCAGTAAATAGCCAAGTTTGTTCTTTTTATATAAAAAGCAAGTTGTTAAAAGATTTGTAAATAAAATTTTTTATCTTTAAATATTTTTGTTTGTTTGCTCACTATATAAAAATGTAAACTTTTTTATTTTGCATTTTATTTACAAATACGTTTTGTTATAAATACATCTTTAAAAATAAATTTTGTAAATAAAACTGTTATTAAATAAAACGCTATTTTCAAATAGTAAATTCCTAAATTAAACCTCGTAGGGAAGCAGGTAAATTTCAAAGTTTTTCTTTTTTTGTTTTTATAAAAAATAAGTTATTTTTAAAAATGTTTTTCGTTTGTTTGCAAAAAAAAAAAAAAAACGCAAACTTTTATTTAATCGGAACAGTTTAAAAGGAATAAATATATATATTATTTTTATTCTGTAAAGTGTACATAATTTTAAAAAATCTTTTTAATAAAAAAGTTTTTGCGTATTATACATTTCTGATTGATTATTTGTCTTTGTTATATAATTGAATATTTATTTGAATGTTTGTTTATTATTTGATTAAATATTTATTTATATATTCGAATTCCTTTACACGATATTAAAAAAATACGTAAAATTTTTGAAGCAGCATCCCCACTAATCTCAGGCACGAACCGCCACTCATAATTAGATAAGTTAAATTTATAAATTGTCCCTGTTTTTTTTTTGTTTTTTTTTAGATTTCAGTGAACAGAACTACTAAACCTATATTTGATTAACAATCTTCTTAATTTACACCCAAGAGTACATAAATACACACATAAAATTACTATTACAAACCATAGAATATTAAATAAAGTAAGCCGATAAATTTTAAACTTTAACAAGTACCATTTCGACCATATTGATTATAATATGTTATAGCATTCCCCCCACATCATATAAAAAAATAATAAAGCATACCACTAGCCGATTATCAAAAATAAATAAATTACATTGACGTGAATGAAAATTGAAATTTAAAAAATTAAACCTATGAAAAAAGTAAAATTACCAATGATAATATTTTTAAAATATATTAAAAAAAATATATATATATATTTATATATTAGATTCGATTGTTACCATGGATTCAATTTCATTTTCTGTGAGTCTAATGTTTTCCCATGTAGAATTAAGTAATAAAAAATATAATACAGTCAATAAATAAACCGCTAATGCAATGGAACAATAACAAATAAAAAAAAATAATAATAAATAGGCAACATTGTCTATGAAAAAATAAAATAATAAAATTTAAAATAAACAAGGCCGATAGCCATTAGTCGCGTGCTCTCGTGTAATGAATGAATGTGTGAATGTAGGATTGACATGGAATTCTTAAAGATAAACTAAAATGACCAAAAAATGGGCTGAAATGACTTAAATAAATAAAAAGTAAATGACTTAGAATGACTTTAATGAACTTAAGGGTGAATTGAATGACCTTAAGAATGATTTGAATGCTTGAAAAATAACTGGAATCCTTCAAAAACAACTTGAATGATCTGGAGAATGACTTGAATTGCTTTGAGACTGACTGGTTATAAAATGGGTGATCATTTTACATTAAATTAACACAGAAAAATTATCCCCCACTTTATATCACAAAATTACAAACATAAGTACAGCATGTAGTAAGAACAGATACTACACTTTGATCTTAGCCAAAAGGCCAAGAAAAAGGTATTTATTTGCTCCTCGACCGAGCAAATTAGGCACAAGGCCGATTTTTAATGTGAGGAGTGAAGGGGGAAATGGGGACCAACTCCCCGGGGAGTAGGGGAGCTGGATAGTGATAATTGATATGAAGGGTTGCCACTACATGACCAAGGTCTTATATGTGGAGCAGCCCCCACATATGGTCTTTGCCTGCAGTATCTGCCGCAACAGATACTACACTTTGATCTTCATATTTAATTTATTCTGTTTTAAGAAAAAATTACAATTAAAAAAATTCCAATATAAAATTTAAAAATTTAAAAAAGTAAAATCTCCAAAAGACAAAAAAAATTTAGGCACAAGGCCCTGTAAGATCTGGGGAAGGGGAGTGTTGCAGGGTCTTTGTAACTAAAGTAAAAATTGGAGTCTTTGGCGACTTTACTCTTGACTGGCAACATTTACCACATTCACTCTGTGGACTCTAAACTAACTAATGAAAACCCCAGCGTTTTTGCAAGAAAGGATATAAATACAATTTCTGTATGTGTGTGTGTGTGTGTGTGTGTGTGTGTGTGTGTGTGTGTGTGTGTGTGTGTGTGCGCAATTTTTTTTTTTATTAAAGTGTGTGTGTGTGTGTGTGTGTGTGTGTGTGTGTGTGTGTGTGAAAAAAGTTCAATTCATTGGAAAATAAAAAGTTCTTGAATTTGGAAGAAAAACAGTTCCTGTTGGCGAATGAGGTATCTAGAAAATATATACAAAAAATAACATTGCCTAGTGCATTGTTAGTAAGGTACCTCCCTGAGCTAATCTAGAAAGTTAGATTACCTACACCTACTGATTTTCCGGGGCACTGAAAATAAGCGGGAAGATCCCTAGTGCGGATTGGAAGAATTCATATCGGGTGTAGGGAGGAAAAATAAATGGATTGTCAAAAACAAAGAGGGGAAGATGGGTTGAGGGTTGGGGGTAGGCGGCGACCTTCGGGTAGGAGTTTACCAGGGGGTGATAAAACAAAAAGACAGTGGGGGGGTAGTGGTAGGGTAGCCTCGGAAGGTTCTCTAGTGCCAAAAAACAAACAATCGGGGGACAGGATCTCATTTGTACCACCAGTCAAGAGTCTCTTTATTTTTTATTTGTCTAACCTAGTGGGATGGGCTCCGTAGGACCCAGTACCGCGTGTGCCATGCCTATGGTGGTAACATGAATTCAAACTTGGTGCCTCGTCAGATGCACAAGCTAGCATCATGCACCCACCTCTTGTCAAAGGCCACTCGAGGCAACCTCTTCCAATCGCATCTGATCTTTACTTTAAGCAGATGTTTAAAGTAGACGATCAGATCCCGATCCAGAACAGATATCCCTTCGCGGTCTCGCTTGAGGCATATAATCCATATGGCCATCCTCGGTACTGCTAGTATCGCTAGAAAAACCATTCTTTTCTCCCTAGGCAGCGGCAGATCAATGTTCTCCAGAAAATATGATTCGTCGAGTTCAAGCCAGTACTTGGCATTGATGCGAGCCGTTACCTCATTGACATACCCTAGGAGGGTCTTGAGCCTGCTGCAGCGGAAAAAGGCATGACCGGCTGTTTCCCTCATGTCCTCGTTGCAGCGCAGGCAGTAGACCAAGGTTTCTTCATTGTACAGGTTGAGTTCTTCAAGGAGGGGCAGTGCATTCCGGACAAGTTACCAGGTAAGGGAAAATTCCGAGTTTGTAAGAAAGTCCTGTCCCAGCGCCCAACTCCACTAGGAGCGGACCTCCTCTAAAGACATCCCCATCCGTTTCACTAGCTCCCTATAACGCTTGTTCCTAGACTGTTCAAGGACACTGGTCCCCGGCAACGCTCTAAGTGAGGATCGGTATTCGGCGTAGAATGTTTGTTCCTCCCTCGGTCTCCGCCAAGCTTCGACCGTGAGGTTGGGTGTGAGATTGGAAAACGAGCTTTCAACCACAGTTACCCATGGAACGTCTACGTACAACGAACGGCTCAGGAAGGCCAACCTCTCTGCATGCTTGTGACACAGAAGATCGGGCAGTCCTAAGCCTCCCTCGCTCAGATTTCAAATATAGACCTTTCTGCAAACATAATGCTTACCTTCGTTCCACAAGAGTGTGTCGAGGTGCTCCTGTAAGCTGGTTCGTCATTTTGCAGGCAGGGGAAGTACAGACAGACGGTAAATGATGAGTGGAAAGATGTATGTAGCACACGCCTCTACCCTACCCTTCAAGGACATTTCCTTTGAACCCAAGTCTTAACAGAGGATTCGACCTTGGTCTCTATGTCTGACCAGTTTCTCTTCAGCTAGAGACCCGGTCTGAACCACACATCGAGGATCCGGACCGGGCCGTCGGTGCAACTGAAGATGCCTGGAAGTGAACTTACTCAACCGCAGACCCACCGACTTACTGTGATTGAAGACGGCCCCCGTAACTTCTTTGTATCTAGCGAGCGCGTCGGTGACCGCTTGAATGTCCGTTGGGTAAGACATGAACATGGTGACGTCATCGGCGAACGCAGAAACCCTGGCTCGTGTGCCTCCAGGAAGAGCTATTCTGCGCAGGATTGGTGAAGTCGCCTTATCTCTTAACTTGCGAAGGAGGGATTCCAATGCCAGGATGTACAAGAGAGGCGACAGCGGACAACCCTGTCGCACCGACCGGGAGACGGCAAAAGACTCCGACAGCTTACCGTTGATCTGGACTGCTACTGTCAGCCTGTCATACAGTACAGAGATCCACTTGTAGAAGTCTGGATTAAATCCGGCGGCCTCCAACACAGATCCCAGGAACCTATGGTCCACCCTATCGAAAGTCTTGAACTGATCCAAACTGATCAGTGTGGCCTCGGTATCGTCTTCTGTCCCCTCTATGATCGTGTGTATCAGATGAAGATTGTCCTGAATCGATCTCCCCTTCACAGCATAGCTCTGGTCTGGTTCGATCAAGTCAGTGATGACAACCTGCAACCGATTTGCAAGAACCTTGGCCAAAATCGAGACTTTCATTAGCCTACTCCTAACTATCTGGCCCTCATACCGCTCGCTAGTCAAGCAGTTGAGGTCTTGTTTAACTAGTGCTATCTCTAGGGCCCCCCCTCCACTGCCCGGGTCAGCCTATTCTTAATACGTTTCTTGGCCTTAGCCTTATCTAGAGCAAAGCGTTGGCTGTACTGGACCGAGAAGCATCTAATCTTAGCCTTGAGACTAACCCAACACTTACTCCCGGTAACCGCCCCCACTAATGCCCGTTAGATTATCTCTGTAACCTTCAACCGGTAGCCCTCCAGCTTCAACAAGGTGCTGTTGAACTTCCAGTATCCGGCCAGTTATGGCCTAGAGCTCAAGTTCAGATGGGCCATAAGTAGTTTATGGTCCGAGTGTCCTAAAAAGTGGAACATGGGGGGAAAATCTACATCGCCTCTTCTAACTAACATCCAATTCATCCAATTCATCCAATCCATCGGAAGGCGCATTAGGATGCCACATCCACATCTCCCGCCCCGGGTGATCCAGGCAAAATCTGTTGACCAGGTCGCACGAGGCCATCAGATCAGACTGCTGTCACACCACACCGACCTTGCTAGTCCCCCCCCCTCGACCTTATCTATCTTGGAATCAAGGGTAGAATTCCAATCACCCATTAAGACTACCCTCTCCGGATCATCTATAAAGTCCTCCACCCGCCGAAAGAAAGAAGCCCTCTCCACAGCGGAATTAAACACATAAACTGCGACTATCCGAAACACACTGCTATTAATGGCAATATCAACGACAATTGCCTGCCCGTTCTCGTCTGGGTGAACAACATTCACCGACGCTGATAGGGTGTGATTTACTAGCAAGAAGATTCCACGACTATAGTTATTGCCATATGCTGAGTAAACATCATAGTCGCTCACCAGTACCTGACAATCCCTGTCACAAATAAAGTGGGTCTCCTGTATAGCGGCAATATCTACCTTGAGGGACACCAGATCTCTCAGCACGCGTGCGGCCTTGCTTCGACATCTGAGGCCCCTCACATTATAAGTAGCCAAGTTTAAAGTCATGGTCACCTACCTTATTCAGTGTCACACACAGGCCTAAAATCCTCGAGGCTGAGGACGTGGCAGGTTTGTCCAAGGCTTCCAGTTAGTAAGTCAGCTGAGGGTAATCCATTCTTGGGCACGCCTCCCACGTCCAGGGGAAAGGTTAGTTTGAGTGCCCTGTAAAAGGAGGGGTGGATGTAAACAGGGACTCTGCCCTCACACTTGAAAACTAAATTGTTCAGCGAAGGATGCTCCATGTCCACTAGCTGCTGGCTCGGGATTGCATCCTTTGCAGCATCTGTCCTGGAATCGTTGTTGACCCAAACAAATGTGGTCAGCAAGGGAGCGTCTTGGAACTTGGTTGGGTCGGTGACATTATCGCCCTCAACATATACAAAGTCCTTCTGTTGGTTGAAGCGGACCTTCTGCTTGCCTTTGAGGTATAGTTGGCAGACGGTCCGTTTCACATATCCTTCCTCCTGGAAGGAAGAGGAGTCTTTTTGTCCACTCCGTGCAGACTGTTGTGGTTGGGGTTGGTTTCTCTTTAGCGGGCAGTTTGCGTTACCACTCCAGGCGCCCAACCTCAGTCCGACAGACTTACTGCGGTTTATCTTGGCCTCCATGATTCTTTCATACTATGCAAGTGCCTCCAACACGATCTCGATGTCTCTGAAGCTCGACACAAAGACTGTGACATCATCGGCAAACGCGGATACCTTGGCGGCTGAGCCGCCAGGCAGAGCCATTCCGCGCAGGGCCAAATTTGCCTCCGCACGTCTCAGCTTGCGGAGCAGAGGCTCCAAGGCAGGGACGACAGTGGACAACCCTGATGAACCGACTGAGAGATAACAAAGGGCTCCGAGCGCTTTCTGTCGACTTGCACGACAGCCGTGGGCTGTCGATACATCCCGGAGATCCACTTGCAGAAGCCTGGTTTAAAGCCGGCGGCCTCCAAGACAGATGCCAGGAAACGATGGTCGACCCTATCGAATGCTTTGGACTGATCTAAGTTGATCAGCGGGGCTTCTGTATGGTCATCTATTCCCCCCTCTAGGATCGTGCGAATCAGGTGTAAGTTGTTCTGAATTGATCTCCCCTTCACAGTGTAGTTCTGTTCCGGTTCAACCAACTCATCGATAACAACCTGCAGCCGATTTGACAGGATCTTGGCTAAAATCTTCAACTCTGTGTTTAGCAGAGTTATGGGCCTGTAGTCGTCTAACTCTTCCCCTCCATGCCTATCACCTTTCTTCAGCAATGTGATCACTCCCTTGGTTACCTGCCCTGGGATGGATCCCTGAGCAAACCAATGGTTGAACACATCCATCAGAAGAGGTAGAAACATGGGCGACAGCCTCAAGTACAGTTCGTATGGCAGACCATCAAGTCCAGGTGATCTGTCACAGCTGACCTGTTTCAGCGCAGTAAAAACTTCCCGCTCCATCGCCCGGCCCTCGCAACTAGCTACTCTAGCCACCTCGAGGATGGGAGAGTCAGCCAAATAGTCACTAAACTCAAGGACTGGAAGATCGGGCTGCTGTGTAAAATGCTCCTCGAAATGTTCTCGAACCCCCTCGCAGATCTCCCGAGTCGATTCCAGGGTGCGTCTATCCAGATGTCTAACTTTCGCAATGTATTTGTCCGAGCCACACCTAGAAACCTCACGACACACGTCTGCATCAGAATTGACAGCTTCGTTGCCTATCTTTCTAAGCCTAGCTTTAACTACTTGGCCTTCGTAACGCTCACTAGTCTCGCGTAGAAGGTCCTGCTTAGCTAGTTCCTGACTAACCCTATCACCCTCCCCCGTAGCCCGGGCTAGTTTCTGCTCTAGCTGCTTCTTACGCTTGGCCTTATCTAGTGTGAGGCACTGGGCATACTTGACAGAGAAGCTTCTGATCTTGGCTTTGAGACCTAACCACCATTTACTCCCGGTATCCGCCCCCACTAGTGCCTTTTTAATCAATTCTCTTAACTGGTCTCGGAAGTCTTGTACCCTGCTAACTTAGGCCTATTTCCTAGCTTCAGCCGGGCCATAACTAATTTATGGTCCGTCTGGCCTAGCCAAGTGAACGTGGGACAGAATAGGAAGTCTACTTCGCCTCTCCTAACTAACATACTGTCCAAATAGGTATTTGGATAGGAGGAAATGCTATTGGTCCACGTCCACATCTCCCGCCCCAGATGCTCGACCTGAAACCTGTCGACCAGTCCGCATCTAGCCATCAGATCTGCCAGGTTGGACTCGCACCTCTTCGACCCTCTAGCTCCGCCTCCTACCTTATCTATGTCGGGGTCTAAGATGGCATTCCAATCCCCCATTAGCACTACCTGCTTCCGACAATCTACAAATGCATCGAGCTGACTGAAGAATGAGACCCTCTCATGAGCAGTGTTGGGAGCATGAACTGCAATCACCCGAAACACAGAATCTTTTATGGCAACATCTGCCACAATCAGCCTGCCCTCTGCATCCCTAGGGACAATGTTGACCATCGCGGACAGGGTACGTTTAACTAGCAAGGAGACTCCCTTCCCCCGCGGGCTGTCATATGCTGAGAAAACCTCAAAGTCTCGAGCCAGCACCTGACAGTCCACAGAAGAAACGAAATGCGTCTCCTGAATCGCAGCCACATCCACTCCCAGGGACAAGAGGTCGTGCCGAAGGTGAGCCGCCCGGCCCGATGATCTCAAGCCCCTCGCATTCAGACTAGCCAAATTCAAAGCCTTAAGGTGTGTTACACTCAGCTCCGAAATCATCTGGGGAAAGGACACTGACATTGTATGCAATGCTCAAGGTGGTCAGGTTTTTCATGTCCTGGCCTTCTCTCACAATGCCGCCGACGTCCAAAGGGTGTCAATTTAAGGGCCCTATAGAGTGACGGATGGACCAACACTGGGAACCTTTCCCTTGCATTGTTTTGCGAGTTCCTCAAGGGAAGTCATTTTTCCTAATCAGTTCAATTCCCGGACCAGCCCCTTCAGCGGCCTCCAGCATTGTCCACACGTTGGTCTTGCAGGCCTCTGGAAGCCTGACGAAAGTTGTTAGCCATGCTCCATTCCTCCCCCTTGGCCTCCTGCGTGGTTTTGGGTTTCCTCGGTGCTGGGGTTGGTGCTCTGGTTGCAGGAGTTGTGATAGCCTGTTTGGACACTGGTGCTGTCTCAGAGGTTGGGACCGCCTTTGGTGTTACTCGAGTAGGAGTTGACCTTTGAGGGCAGCTCTTGGCCATGTGATCCTGCTTTTGGCAGAACCAGCAGTGCGGATGGCGGCCCTCCACCACCATCGTCATAGTTGCCTCCTTAAATGAAAGCTGTGCTGGTATAGCCTGGAAGCCTTCTTTCTTTAGCCTCATGACTACAGTGTAGCTGCCCAAGTGCATGCCGGTTTTCGACCGTACTGGGGTTATTTTTTCCACCTCGCCGAACTGTGTGAAGAAGGATCCCAGAATTTCTGCTGATATTTGCATAGATACATTGAATACCTGCACCCGGGTCCTTATCCTGCCCTGGTATTCGGGCTTTAGTTTTATTCTCCTATGCTTAATTTCTTGTAGGGAGAGTCTCTCCGCATCTTCTTTGGTGGATAGGAGGATGTCCCACATGGCGTAGCTCCTCTGGTACAGGTATAGTACCGGGATGTTTAGCTTGTGTAGGAGCACGGCCATGTCTTCCTTTTTCATCCCTAGGAGGCGGTTTTCCGGCATATCGGAGATGATGAGGGAGAGGACTCTGCCTTCGATTGCCTCACAAGCACCTGGCACTGGTTTAATTTCTGCCCCCTCTATGTATTGTCTGTACTTGGTCAAGTACAAGTCTCTATACTCTTGAGGGGACAGTTGCTTCTCTACAGTCTTCCCCCATGCAGACCCTCTTGTTGGTGTTGGATCTTTGGTGGGGTTGGACTGTTCTTGCTGTTCCTTTGTGGAAGGGTTGCTATTTTGGAGGGCATTTCTCTTTCCGCTTTCCTTTGGGACCGACTCTCCTTGCTCTATGCTTCTTCCAGGAAACGCCTCCCTTTTTGGGGAGTCGGCCTTCTGGGGAGCATTATCCCCTTTATTGTCCTTGGGAGCTTTTTCCCCTTTTGTTTTCGGGAGGTCCAGGCTGTATGCTCCCTCGTTTTCTTGATTTGCTCCCCTTTTGGGGCAGTAGCCCTCCTGGCGAGCACTGTCCCCCTTATTGTCCTTAGGGGCTACTGCCTCTTGATTTTTGTTGTCAGAGCAGGATGCCCCGTCCAACATTGTTTTTTCTCCCCTTTATGGGAAGTGGCCCTCTTGGGGAGCTGCTGGTGAGTTTTCTCCCTTCTGGGGGGGCGTCCTTCAGTTTATTATCTGGGCGGTATGCCCCGTTGCTTTTTGCTCGCCCTGTTTGGGAGTCGTCCTCTTGGGGAGCAGTTTTTCCTGTAGTAGCCTCCTGGCTGGGGGTATCTGTATTGGTTGCCCCCGGGCTGGGGGTGTCCATTTTTAAAAAAAAAAAAAAGAAAAAAAAAGCTCTCTTCCCTATATTGAAAATCGCCAAAATGAGTGACGTGGAGTCGGCGTCTAAAGTGGGGAGCCGACTTTGGCGCCAAAAAGAAGTGGCGCCAAAGGCGGCACGAGGGGAGATAGAACTGAGAGAGGGAGTGGAAGTTAGTGGAGCGAAGAGAGAAAGTGTTTCCGACCCTCGCTCGCGGGAAGGTCGTAAATTATCAGCTCGGATCCCACCATGAGAGGGGAGAGCAGAGAAAGACAGGCCAAGTGGGGGTGCGGGCAGAATGCTACCCAACAAGCTCGTCAGGTGTTCCGGGCACGAGAATGTGTCGCCAGAACAGCACTGCCTAGCACAGTGTATGTATCAGAGAACAGATACTACACTTTGATCTTCATATTTAATTTATTTCGTTTAAAGAAAAATTGCAATTAAAAAAATTCCAATATAAAATTAAAAAATTTTAAAAAGTAAAATCTCCAAAAGACAAAAAAAATTTAAGCACAAGGCCCTATAAGATCTGGGGAGGGGAGTGTTGCAGGGTCTTTGTAACTAAAGTAAAAATTGGAGTCTTTGGCGACTTTACTCTTGACTGGCAACATTTACACAATACCTCATTCACTCTGTGGACTTTAAACAAATTGATAAAACCCCCAGCGTTTTTGCAAAATGGATATATATACAATTTCTGTATGTGTGTGTGTGTGTGTGCATTTTTTTTTTAAATGTGTGTGTGTGTGTGTGTGTGTGTGTGTGTGTGTATGTGTGTATTAAAAAAGTTCAATTTATTGGAAAATAAAAGGTTCTTGAATTTGGAAGAAAAACAGTTTGTGTTGGGGAGTGGGAAATCTAGAAAAAATATACAAAAAATAAAATTAGTGCATTGTTAGTAAGGTCCCTCCCTGAGCTAATCTAAGTAGTTAGATCGCCTACTGTTTTCCGGGGCACCGAAAACAAGCAGGGAGATCCCTAATGGGGATTGGAAAGAATTCATATCGGGTGTAGGGAGTAAAATAAATAGATTGTAAAAACAAAACAGGGCCAAGGTCGCTGGAAAGATGGTGGGATCCTTCTACCGCTCCAGAAGATATCTCACTACTGATGCAATTCTCTATCTATATAAAAGCCAAGTACGTCCAAGGATGGAATACTGTTGCCATATCTGGGCAGGAGCTGCCAAAAACAGCCTATCATGCCTTGACAGAGTACAAAATAGACTTCGTGGCTTAGTGGGGGATGCCCTTTTCTCTACCCTGCAACCCCTCTCTCACAGAAGAGATATGGCGAGCCTATCCTTGTTTTATCGTTATTTTCATGGCAGGTGCTCGTCTGAACTCCAATCCCTGGTCCCCCCTCGCCAATCTTTCACGAAAAACACCCGTCTAGCTGAATCCACTGTGAAAAATTTCCCCCACTCTATATCTGTGCCTAAATCAAAACGCGGATTCCATGAACAAAGCTTCTTTCTTAGAACTGCACGCCTGTGGAACTCTGTTCCGTCTGCCTGCTTCCCTCCGGACTACAACTTGGATGTCTTCAAGTCTAATGTTAACAAATTCCTAATGAACCGCCCCCTTAAGTAAACACTCCATCAAATCTCCACACTAACGTAATGTACTTGCAATAACCCTTATCCCTGAGTGGTTTCCGGGCCTTGATAAGTGGTGATCACTGTGTAAAAAAAAAAAAAAAAAAAAAAATATATATATATATATTAGGCGGCGACCTTCGAGTAGGGGGTGACCAGGGGATGATAAAACAAAAAGATAGGGGGCGGGTAGTGGTAGGGTAGCCTCGGAAGGTTCTCTAGTGCCAAAAAACAAACAATCGGGGGACAGGATCTCATTTGTACCACCAGTCAAGAGTCTCTTTACTTTTTATTTGTCTAACCTAGTGGGATGCGCTCCGTAGGACCCAGTACCACATGTGCCATGCCTATGGTGGTAACATGAATTCAAACTTGGTGCCTCGTTGGATGCACAAGCTAGCGTCCATCACCCACCTCTTGTCAAAGGCCACTCGAGGCAATCTCTTTCAATCGCATCTGATCTTTACTTTAAGCAGATGTTTAAAGTAGATGATCAGGTTCCGATCCGGAACAGATATCCCTTCGCAGACTCGCTTGAGGCATGTGATCCATATGGCCATCCTCGCTACTGCTAGTATCACTAGAAAAACTATTCTTTAGGAGGGTCTTGAGCCTGCTGCAGCGGAAAAAGGCATGACTGGCTGTTTCTCTCATGTCCTCGTCACAGCGCAGGCAGTAGACCCGGGTTTCTTCATTGTAAAGGTTGAGTTCCTCAAGGAGGGGCAGTGCGTTCTGGACAAGTCGCCAGGTAAGGGAAAATTCTGAATTTGTAAGAAAGTCCTGTCCCGGCGTCCAACTCCACTGGGAGTGGACCTCCTCCAACAACATCTCCGTCCGTTTCACTAATGGTTCCTTTTTGCTATGCCCCACTACCTCCCGATAAAGCTTGTTCCTAGACAGTTCGAGAACACTGGTCCCCGGCAACGCTCTAAGTGCAGACCAGCATTCGGCGTAGAATGTTTGTTCCCCCCTCGGTCTTTCAACCCCAGTGACCATGGAACGTCTACGTACAATGAACGGCTCAGGAAGGCCAACCTCTCTGCGTGCTTGTGACACAGGAGATCGGGCAGTCCTAAGCCTCCTTTGCTCGGATTTCGAACACAGATCTCTCTGCAAACATAATGCTTACCCTCGTTCCACAAGAGTGTGTCGAGGTGCTCCTGTAAGCTGATACGTCGTTTTGCAGGGAGGAGAAGTACAGACAGATGGTAAAGGATGAGCGGAAAGATGTATGTAGCACACGCCTCTGCCCAACTCTACAAGGACAATTTCCTTTGAACCCAAGTCTTAACAGAGGATTCGACCTTGGTGTCTACTTCCGACCAGTTTTTATTCAGCTGGAGACCCGGTCCGAACCACACACCAAGGATCTGGACCGGGCTGTCGGTGCAACTGAAGATGCCTGGAAGCGAATTTACTCCGGTCCAGGCACCCAACCGCACACCCACCGACTTACTGTGATTGAAGACAGCCCCCGTAACTTCTTCATAGCAAGCAAGTGCCTCGGTGATCACTTGAATGTCCGTGGGGTAAGACATGAACACAGTGATGTCATCGGCGAACGCAGAAACCCTGGCTCGTGTGCCTCCAGGAAGAGCTAACCCGTGCAGGACTGGTGTAGTCGCCTCGTTCCTTAACTTGCGAAGGAGGGGTTGCAACGCCAGGATGTACAAGAGAGGCGACAGCCGACAACCCTGTTGCACCGACCGGGAGACAGCAAAAGACACCGACAGCTTACCATTGATCTGCACCGCTACCGTCGGCCTGTCACACAATACAGAGATCCGCTTGCGGAAGTCCGGATTAAATCCGGCGGCCTCCAGCACAGATCCCACGAACCTATGGTCCACCCTATCGAAAGTCTTGAACTGATCCAAACTAATCAGCGTGGCCTCTGCGTCGTCTTCTGTCCCTTCTATGATTGTGTGTATCAGATGAAGATTGTCCTGAATCGATCTCCCCTTCACAGCATATCTCTGGTCTGGTTCGATCAAGTCAGTGATGACAACCTGCAACGGATTTGCAAGAACCTTGGCCAAAATCTTTAACTCTGTGTTTAGCAGAGTCAAGGGCCTGAAATCGTCTAAATCTTCCTCCCCACCATGCCGTTTACCTTTCCTCAGCAATGTGATCACACCCTTGGTCACCTGCTCAGGGATGGAGCCCTGTACAAACCAATGGTTGAACATATCCTTCAGAATAGGGACCAACATGGGCGACAGCCTCAAGTAGAATTCGTAGGGTAGCCCATTAAGCCCTGGGGACTTGTTGCAGCCGACCTGCTTCAATGCACTAATGATCTCATGTTCCGCGACAAGACCATTACAGCTAGCTGCTTGAGCCGCCATGAGGCGGGGCGAGTCGGCCAAATAGCTGCCAAACTCTTCAACCCTGAGTCTGGGTAGTTGGATGAAGCGCTCCGATAGATGCTTTCGAAACCCCCCGCAAATCCTCCGCATCGACACGAGGGTGTGCCCTTCCAGGTCGTTTACCTTTTGAATGTACCTGTCCAAGCCGCGCCTTAGAGCAGCCTTACGCTCAACAATGTCTACATTAACAGCCTCGTTCGAGACTTTCATTAGCCTAGCTCTAACTATCTGGCCCTCGTACTGCTCTCTAGCCAAGCGGTTGAGGTCTTGTTTTGCTAACGCTATCTCTAGGGGGTCCCCACCCTTCACCGCATGGGTCAGCCTATTCTCTATACGCTTCTTGGCTTTAGCCTTATCTAGTGTGAGGCGGTGGCTGTACTGGACCGAGAAGCGTCCAATCTTAGCCTTCAGACTAACCCACCACTTACTCCCAGTAACCGCCCCCACTAATGCCCGTTGGATTATCTCTGTAACCTTCAACCGGTAGTCCTCCAGCTCCAACAAGGTGCTGTTGAACTTCCAGTATCCGGCTAGTCGAGGCCTATAGCTCAAGTTCAGACGGGCCATAACCAGTTTATGGTCCGAGTGTCCTAAAAAGTGGAATGTGGGGCAAGATAGAAAATCTACATCGCCTCTTCTAACTAACATCCGATCCAAGTAAGTACTTGGATAGGAAGGCGCATCTCCCGCCCCGGGTGATCCAGGCGAAATCTGTCAACCAGGTCGCATGAAGCCATCAAGTCAGACAGACTGCTGTCACACCACACTGATCCGCTAGTCCCCCCGACCTTATCTATCTTGGGATCAAGGATGGCATTCCAATCACCCATTAAGACTACTCTCTCTGGATCATCTATAAAACCCTCCACCCGTCGAAAGAAGGAAGCCCTCTCCACAGCGGAATTAGGTGCGTAAACTGTGATTATCCAAAACACACTGCTATTAATGGCAACATCGACGACAATCGTCCACCCATCCTCGTCCACGGGAACAACATTCACCGATGCTGATAGGGTACGATTTACTAGCAAAGAGATTCCACGACTGTAGGTATTGCCATATGCTGAGTAAACATCGTAATCGTTCACCAGCACCTGACAATCCCCGTCACAAATAAAGTGGGTCTCCTGTATAGCGGCAATATCTATCTTGAGGGACACCAGATCTCTCAGCACGCGTGCGGCCTTGCTTCGACATCTGAGGCCCCTCACATTATAACTAGCCAAGTTTAAAGCCATGGTCACCTTCCTTATTCAGTTTCACACACGAGCCTGAAGTCCCCGGGGGTGAGGACGTGGCAGGCCTGTCTAAGGCTTCCGGTCAGTAAGTCTGTAGAGGGTACTCCATTCTTGGCCACGTCCAGGGGGAAAATTAATTTTAAAGCCCTGTAGAAGGAGGGGTGAATATATACAGGGACTCTGCCCTCACATTTAAAAACTAAATTGTTTAGCGAAGGATGCTCTGTGTCCACCAGCTGCTGGCCTGGGATTGCATCCTTCGTGACGTCTATTCATGCCCAGAGGGCCTCAGTCCTGGAATCCTTATTGACCCTAATAAATGTGGTCAACAAGGGAGCGTCCTTGAACTTGGTTGGGTCGGTGACATTATCGCCACCGATGTAGAGAAAGTTTTTTAGCTGTGTATAACGGACCTTCTGCTGGCCTTTCAGTTCTGTTGTTGGCTGCAGAGGGCCCGTCTCACATATCCTTCCTCCTGGAAGGAAGGAGAGTCTCTTTGTCCGCTCTATGCGGATTGGTGGGGTGGGTTTTTCCTTGACTGGAGGGGGAGTGGGTGCAGGGGGAGTAGGGGAGAGGATGTTGGGTGTTGGGGTGTATGGTGGCAGGGTAGGTTGTTTTTTGGGGTCGTTACTTGAACTTTCTGAGGATGGATTGTGAGGTAGTGTTCTTGGGGGTTCGGGGAGGGAGGGGGGACATTGCTCTGGCTGTTTGTGGGGGTGGGATTTGGGGGGGGCTCAGCCTCGGCTGGTTGGATATTGTCTTTGGGGGTGGGGGTGTCTCCCTTGGATCTCCTGCTTTTCCTCCTCTTCGTCGTTCTCTTGCTGTCTCTGATGTTGTCTCTTCTGTGTCTGTGGCTGTCTCTAGACCCTCCAACGCGATCTCTTCCTCAGAGTCTTGGAGCTACCTCTTGTTTGAGGAAGAGGGCGCCTGAGTGTCCATCGGGGTGATTTCGGGTTGGGTTATGGTCGTTATTGGTTTGGGCAGATTTCTGTTGGGTCTGCCCTTGCTCGTGACTGTGGCTTTTGCCTCTGCTGGGGTTTTGGCGGGTGTTTTGGTGGGGACTTTTCCCTGGGGGTTGGCTGGTTGCCTTTTAGGACAGTCCTTGGCCATGCGTCCCCTCGACTGGCAGTGCTAGCAGTGAGGTTTTCTCCCCTCCACGATCAGTGTCATGGTCTGCTCTCCAAACTTGAGCATGGCTGGAACGTTGTCAAAACTGTCCTTGCCCAGGACCATCTGAACTTTGTAGTCCCCGGTCAAAACGTTGCGTCGACTGCGGGCTGGGGCAACTGCCTCCACCTCACTGTATTGACTCAGTATGACCCCGACTTGTTTTCCGGTCATGTAGCACGGGACATTCAGTACAGAGACAGTGGTGTTCCTCCCACCGAGGTATACTGGCTGGAGCCGAATGTTCCTGCTTCTGTGTTCAGTCCTGGCCAGTCTTTTTGCATCCTCCTCTCTGGGAAGCAGAATGTCCCACATGGCGAAACTCCTCCTGCATATATAACTTGCCGGAATGAGGATTTCCACCATGGTGTCTTTGTTGACACCCGTTAAACTCCTGGTCTTGAGGTCAGAGGTGATCAGGGAGAGAACTCTCTTCTCCAATTTTTCAATCTGTCCCGGAAGGGGTATGATGGTTCTTCCCTTCGTGACATCCTTGTAAGTGGAGTTGAAGAGTTCCCTATAATCATCGGGTGTCATCTGCTCCAGCTCTGGAGGGCCCCATGCTGTATTCTCGTCCTGTTTGGTGTTGAACGGACCGGAGAGGGGATCGGCTGCCGCTGCCTTTTCTTGCTGCTGTTGCTTCTGCTTGGCCCTTTTGTTTGGGACTAACTCTGGCCAGTCCTCCTGTGGTGTCATAGACTGGTTTTGGCCTTCTGGTCCGTTTCCTTCCTTTTGCCTGGAGATTGAGTCATGGGATTTCTCCCATCGGGCTTTATTTTTGGTGGGTTGGTTTTCAGGGCTTTCGGTGGTGTTGGAGTGTTTTGGGGAGTTTTGGGCGGTGGTGCCTTATATTCCCCCCCGAGAGCCTTTAGCGATTCCAAAGTGTCCCTGAAAAGCACTTGGTTTCTACGGGCAACTCTGTCTTCATCATCTTTCCCTTTGGGCGTTGGGGAGCTGCCCTCATGGGGAGTAGGTGCTTGGTGGCCGGAGGGGGGGCTGGTAGACTGGGGGTGCCACGGGCTATGAGCCACCATTATTGCCTTCAGCCTCCTCATCTCCAACTTCTCTCTGTTCATCTGCCAGGAGGCTGTCCTCGTGGGGAGCAGGAGTGGTGGGGTCTTCTCCGGCCGACAAGGATTGAGGTAGAGGGGGGTTCGTTTTGAGTGGTCCCCCGGAAAGGTGCCTCTTTCCATCGTCAGCCGCCTTCCTGGTCCCTTTCCTCTTGGGGTGGTCCTCTTGGGGAGCCTGGGCGGGAGTGCTTTCTCCGACCGATAAGGATTGAGGTGGAAGGGGTGTTGCAGGATGTGTACCACCCCGATCACACCTCGTTCCCTCGTCAGCCACTTGTTTGACTCTCCGGTCTGGGGAGTGGCCCTTTGTGGGGAGCCGGGAGTGGGATTGGTTGCTCTCCTGATGTTGAAGCGGCCTGGGTTGCCGCAGGCTGCGGCCCTACCCTGGCCTTCGCCTCCTCTTCATCCCTCGTGTGAGGTGCTCTCTCCAATAGGGAGTACTCCAGTGGGGCGAAGTGGCGCATCTGAGGTGATATACGCCTTTTCCCCGGCATCATGCGGAAAAAACTGGACCGGCCACTGACGCGGACCAAAGTGTAGCAGGGGAGAAAAGAAAATGCAGGGAAAAAAGGGGGGGTGGAGGGGAGTGAGTGAGGTCAGCAGAGAGAAAGTGAGTTAACCTCCCCTCACGTCATTAGTCAGCTCAGATCCCCCGCAAGGGGGGGGAGCAGCGAAGGAAGATAGCAGAGTGCTGCGTTGCAATTAAGAGAGAGAGGGGATAGACATCTCTGCCCAGAGAGGGGAGCAGAAACGAAACACCTGCACTACCCACGTCACCCTGCCCGCAAACAACCTCAAAGAAGCGAGAAAGAGAGCCCGGTCTTCTCAATCCTCTGGGAGAGCAGCGAAGGAAGACAAAGAGTGGGCCTGGCAGATCAGAGTGCTGCACAGGCAATTGAGAGCAAAGTAGACCATTTCAACCTCGGAGGGGAGGAGGAAGCGAAGTACCCAAAAGAAAAAATGCTAAGCTAACCCAACCAGGTCACGTCTACTAAAGAAAGTGTTGTCGGTCCCGAGAACAGCAAACTCCCAAAGAAGGGATTGGTTTTCGGGTCCAGACTATCACAAAATGGCGTCAGTCCTCGGGGAGCGAAAAGGGTCCAGATTCCCCAAAGAGGGGGTCGGTCCCACTAACCAATGTTAGTAAAGTCACAAAAGTGACCAAAGTGAAAGCCTTAAACTTGACGGGTGGGTCAAGTGGCGGACTTCTTGAAAAAAATCAAAAATGAGTAACTGGGAGAACAGATACTACACTTTGATCTTTGCCAAAAGGCCAAGAAAAGCAGGGTATTTATTTGCTCCCCCACCGAGCAAATTAGGCACAAGGCCGATTTTTAATGTGAGGAGTGAAGGGGAAATGGGGACCAACTCCCCGGGGGAGTAGGGGAGCTGGATAGTGACAATTGGTATGAAGGGTTGACCCTACATTGACCAAGTTCTTATATGTGGGTTTGCCCCCACATATGGTCTTTGCTTGCAATATCTGCCAGAACAGAAACTACACTTTTATCTTGGCCAAAAGGCCAAGAAAATCTAAGAACAGCATCTATTAACAACAGACCTTTGATCTTAACCAAAAAGGCCAAGCACAAAAGTGTTACGGACAGACCGACAGACTGACCGACCGGCCGACGGAGTGACTTATAGAGTCGCTTACACGCGACTAAAAATACATGATAATTCACAGTCAATTGTGAATAGATATAAAATAAATCATTATTTTGACTCCTGTTTGAAAGTAATGACACTTAGGGTCTTTGCAGTTTAACCACACTATTATACTTGCTAAGGATTTCCACAGGTTCAAGAAAATTTCCTCGCTTTTCACATGTAGAGCTTTCGTTTCCTCTAAATGGTAGAACTTGTCTTGCTAGGTATAGAGTGATGGAAATCAACTTACATAAAATTTCTAGGTTTCTTTGCTTTTCTTTTTCTCTAGCAACTTGTAATTTGTGATCAATTGCTTCTAAAGTAATACCTAATGCTTGGCTTTGAAAGCCTTTCCATCGAACCATATGTGAGATTCTGAAATAGCATGCTTCTTTATTTTCTCTAACGCTATTCTCCAATGGCTTATGGCCTCTGATTTCCAAGCTGCTTTGTTAGTGTACTTTGCTTCATTCAAAAAGAGATGACAGCTGAAGCAAAACATATTTACTTTCATACCATTTCTTCAGAAAGGAGCGTCATTTTCCATTCTTGGTATATGAAATTACAGGTTTACATGGGTCATAATTATTGCAGTGTCTGATGATGTATCTTATAAATAACAACATGGCCAGGATCATTTGGATACTGTAATTCAGGTTGCATGGAAAATGGTTCTTCAACTTCCAACACTTCTACTCCCACATCAATGTGAGATTTCTGTGAAGCAAGTTGTTACTCAAGGTCATCTACATTGTCTGCTTTCTTTGGCTCATCTACTGCTTCCATATCTCCAGCTTCTGACTTTTCACTCTCCTAAATGTCCTTCCAGCCCTTCGAGTCTTCCACTTGCTCTGGTTAATGCTGTCGCTTTAGGCTTCATAAAGAGTTCTGCTACATTTGGCAGCATCTTGTGTGTTCCGTTCCTGTCACTTTTTCTTTTCTCCTTTCGTGGCATACTGTAGGTGATTAGGTTCAATAGAACACAGAAATAATTATAATAAAAATGGAGGTGATAGACATCCCAAGTAGAAATTATTTTGCTGAATAAGAATAGAGATAGAGATATAATCGTAAAATGCCACAGAAGATGCCACACGAAAGCTGGGTGATATGTTTTCATGCAAATGTAAGTAAATTTAATAAATAGGAAATAAATATTTAATTTTTGAATAACAGATTGCAATCAAAAAATAGTTTTGCATTGATTAGTTTACTTGTTCTATCGAAACATTTAGATTTTTGTTCTGTGATTGTAAAATGATCAAGTAGTTTGTATTTAACATAAGATAATCAAATTTTAGATATATCAGCACCAATCGAACGTTAGACAGCCGTCTTGAAAACAGTATGAGCTGACAGGGCAAGGAGAAGAGGGGCAGATAACCCCAAATTGTTATGCCGAAAATGTTACTTGTACAATCTTAACGTTATTTAAAAAAAAAAAAATATCGTCTGCCCTATCATAACATAGAAATTTTTATGAGAATTTCCTTCCATCATGGGTACGTACATCATACAGAATTTTCTATATCTGTGTTTTACTAATGGCTTTGTAAAACTTCACAAGCATTTTTTGTTCTAATGAACCAATGTTTGAGCTAGTTTGGACAACTTTCTGCCATTTCTGTAAAGTACGGCGATAGCACTGTCCTTATTCTGCTAAAATAGTTATTTTTGACGACGACGGTGGCGACAATAAAATATCTGTCATACACATAAAAAAAAGGATAATTCGAAACACAGATGAAGAAAAACGATGATTTTACTTGCTGTGTTGGCTATTATTATTATTATTATTATTATTATTATTATTATTATTATTATACTTGTTATTGCTGTTATTATTATTATTATTATTATTATTATTATTATTATTATTATTATTATTATTGGCGGCACAGATAGCTTACTTAGGGTGTCACTACTACCATGTAGTTGCCCATGAGGAAATTTCTTGTCACACGTGGTAGCGTGTCTCCGTGGGGCATAGGCCTATGATACATTCCTCTGAAAAGGGCACTTTTAAAACTGGAGTAAAAAGGGTAGGTGCACGTCCCTGTATATATAGGGATACTCAAATTGTTGTGCAAAATCACCAACATTATTAAAATTGTTAAAGAGTCACTAAAGGAGAGCCTGTGATTGGATGAAAAACAACCAATCATAAGCTTCCTTTTTGGATCCTCACCCACACCCACGAGAGTGGTTTTTACAAATTCTCTTCTTCTTTTGCTTGTTGAGCTCTCAAAGACAACACGCCAGTTCTCTCTCTACCATTTAACACCAGACACGCGTGAGCATTTTGACAGCATCTGCAGCACAGAACAACACAAGGCTTCATTTTTTTTTTCTCAACCCAGCCAAAACGATACAAGAAGCACACACCGTTAACAGGACGAATCTTACAGATAAGTTCCGTAAAACATGACTGCTTTTGCAAGGAAACATTTTCCTTTAAATAATTTTTTTTTTTTTAAACATTTTCATTCGTGTTGTGTTCCTTTCTTCTTGTCGAAGTCACAATATTTTGTAACCATATATAGTTGAGAAATTCGCAATAACATTTTATGCACTATCAGTCACGTCATCATTTTGTATCTATCTTATAACAGTGCATAGTTTTTACGGTTGCCGCTAGTCGCTTTAATTGAATCAGGGAAGCAACGTTTTTTTGTTGTTGTTGTTGTTTTGTTTTTTGTTATTGTTTATGTTAATTTTATTAATTAGAAACCTCTGTACATTTATTGAAAATAGACGCTAAAATAAAGTTGACCCCCCCCCTTCAAAAATAAACGTCTTTTAACAATTTGGATTATAGTTGTAGTTAAATTTGATATTTTTAAATTACCAATAATTATTTTTTATATTATATGAAAATATTTTTAAATTAGAAAAAGCTTACTCAAAACCCTATGTTTAAAACTTCATATCATGGAATATCGAAATTTTATTCTATTTAAATCTTTTAAAAATATTTATTGTTTAGAATTCTGTTTTTATTGTAATTTAACTAATTATAGTATTATTATTGAGAAAAAAAAGTGATTATTTTTATACATAATAATATTGATTATAAGTCCATTTTTTATTTACAACTTCAAGGTAAGTGGTAAGTAAATAAGTAATTTAATGTATATATATATATATATATATATATATATATATATATATATATATATATATATATATTTAAAAGAGTGTAGCCATCAACAATTGTGGGTTTTTTTAAAAGGTTTTCATCATATTTTTATTTTAAAATATTTTTATAACGCGTTTCGAGCTTAGGGTGTGCTCTCTTCAGATATTTTCGTAAAAAGTTTTTCTTTAAAATGGGAGTTTGTAGATATGCCTCCGCTGATATTAAATATGTTTTTCATAGTGATGCGATGCGTGTGTTCAGTATTCAGACGTTCTGTCTCCAACTTTAAGTGTTCACAGTGACCGGTCAAAGTTAGTTTCAAAGAGTGTTTTTTAGTCCATATGGTGAAGGTTTTTATGGCTTTTTTAGGGTTCTTTTAAAGACTTTCTTTCCCCATGTATAGCATACACTCACACACAATCACATACGCATACATATACATTCATGTACAAGTACACATGCACACGCACACGTACGCAGGCACACACACATACACACACGTACATACATAGAAATATATGTAGGAGCATACATATACACACATATACATACCCACCTACACACCCACACACGTACTCGCATACATCCACCGCTAACAATTATTTTTATTTTTTTATTATTTTTTATTTTATATATATATATATATATATATACATATACACACACACACATACACATACACACATATATATATATATATATATATATATATATATATATATATATATATATATATATATATACGGATATCGTGTAAGAGTGTTCTGTTCCTGGTTATATATACTTTTTTTTTTTTTCTTCCAACCAAAACACGCATGTATATATGCGCTTAATCATTCCGACATACGTACACGCACCCACACGTGGGGTAAGAATGCGTTTTAGGTTTTTGGGTTGGCGTTTGCTTTTTATTATTTTTGTTGTTTTAAGGAAATTGTTTAGTTTGCTGTTTTGGTTAAGTAGGACGAGGTTTTTCGTTATCTCTGTGAAAAGCTCTGGGTTGTTTGTGTTGTGTGTGGAGACGTATGTTAGGATTTGTTCTTTGTTTCGTTCTTTAGGGGTTCTCAAATCTTCTACTGGTATATTTGTCGCAAGTTGGATCCCTTTGTCTATAAGTTGTGATGGGTATTTTCTTTTTCTTAAATTTATTCGTAGTTCCTTGAGTCGGATTTTTCGAAGGTTATTGTCCGTGATTATGGTGCAGATTCTACGTGCTAGGGTGTAGGGAATTGATTTTATGCAGCTTTTAGGGTGGTGACTTTTAAAGTGTAGGTATTGTTGGGTGTCTGTAGGTTTGCGGTAAATGTCTGTGATAATGTTATTGTCTTTAATCTTTATCAGTATGTCTAGGAAAGGTAATTCTGTAGAGCTTTGTTCTATGGTGAATTTAATTTTTGGGTGTAGGTTCTGGAGTATGGTGTGTAAGTCTGTGATGTCCCCCCATGTGGGTTTCCATAGGATGAAGCAGTCATCTAAGTACCTTTTCCAAAAGTATATATAACCAGGAACAGAACACTCTTACACGATATCCGTATATATATGTGTATATATATGTATATATATATATATATATATATATATATATATGTATGTGTATGTGTATGTGTGTGTGTATATGTATATATATATATATATATAAAATAAAAAATAATAAAAAAATAAAAATAATTGTTAGCGGTGGATGTATGCGAGTACGTGTGTGGGTGTGTAGGTGGGTATGTATATGTGTGTATATGTATGCTCCTACATATATTTCTATGTATGTACGTGTGTGTATGTGTGTGTGCCTGCGTACGTGTGCGTGTGCATGTGTACTTGTACATGAATGTATATGTATGCGTATGTGATTGTGTGTGAGTGTATGCTATACATGGGGAAAGAAAGTCTTTAAAAGAACCCTAAAAAAGCCATAAAAACCTTCACCATATGGACTAAAAAACACTCTTTGAAACTAACTTTGACCGGTCACTGTGAACACTTAAAGTTGGAGACAGAACGTCTGAATACTGAACACACGCATCGCATCACTATGAAAAACATATTTAATATCAGCGGAGGCATATCTACAAACTCCCATTTTAAAGAAAAACTTTTTACGAAAATATCTGAAGAGAGCACACCCTAAGCTCGAAACGCGTTATAAAAATATTTTAAAATAAAAATATGATGAAAACCTTTAAAAAAAAACCCACAATTGTTGATGGCTACACTCTTTTAAATATACATTTTTTCTCTCGTTGGAACTACACAACCATCACTTTAAATATATATATATATATATATATATATATATATATATATATATATATATATATATATAACTATTTTTAATTATCTAAACTCTTCAGCTTTATAAAATGTCACAATATTTTGTAAGCATATATAGTTGGCAAATTCCCAACTGTAATGAAAAACTTCGATATGGAGTGAACTTTAAGAAGCTTTATTTTACTAATAACAGACCCAGGGTACGAGACCTGTTACTTCAAGGAAAGGAAGAGAAAAGAAGGAAAAACTCAAGGGAAGTAACTCACTCCCGGAGAGTAGAAACGGAAGTTAAAAGAAGTTAGAGAGTTCTTTTCTATCAGCACATTCTCCGCCGCTCAGTAAAATTCGGGGCCGCATGACTTTCAGGGGGCAAAAGGCTTCAAGGAATCTCAGGAAAGGGGGGGGGGTCTGTTTAGGCTGAAAAAAAGAGAAAAGAAACAACCCTAACCCTAACCCTAACCCTAAGTTTAAAGCTGATAGTTTTCAGCTAAATATGGAGAGCTGCAATGGACTCTGGTAGAGCGTCGAAGACCCAGCACCTTGTCTTCCTCTGATGATCTTTTTGTCGATCATCGGAGAGGGGGAGAGTAGGAACTGAATCCTCTAGGATGAAGTTTTCGATCCCGCTAGGCTGAGGATCTGAAAGGTTAGATTCCAGTGTTTCATTCTGCAGCTGTTGATTCTCCATCTCTGGATCTGATTCTGCCTCCAAGCTGCGCAGCCTATCACCCAATGGCAATAAATGGCGTAAGGATACTGTCGTGTCTCGTCCATTATCAAAACGAACATGAGCATAGTTCGGATTGATTTCAAGTAGATCTACGGTCTCGATCAGGGGCTCATATTTGCTTCCACGCACATACGGCTTTAAAAGGACAGACAGCATTTGTAAGCCATGTGGGCATAGAATCTCCAGTGGCCGATTTCCTTTGGAAATTGAAGAGGCGTTCATGGGGAGTACAATTAATGGAGGTGGAAAGCAGTGAGCAAATGCTGTGGAGGGCTACATCTAGTACTCTTTCCCAATTTGTAACGTGAAGGTTTCTCGACTGCAGAGCCAGATGATACCGTTATATCTTTCCACTTGTCCGTTACCTTGAGGGTTGAAAGCAGTTGTTTGGTTAGTAGCAATGCCTCGAGAAAGCAAGAACTCCTTTAGTTCCTCCGACATGAAAGCAGTTCCGCGATCAGAATGTATAAAAGAAGGGTTTCCAAATATGGAGAATAAGTTAGTTAAGTGTTTCCGGACAGTAGCAGCTGAGGAAAAGCGAAAGGAAAGCACGAGTATTCATCAATGACAGTCAGTATGTATCTGTTGCAGGAATTTGAAGGTAACGGTCCTTTGAAATCCACGCTTAGTCTCTCAAAAGGCTGACTCACCCTTTACAAGAGTCTGAGGAGACGTCTTGAGAAACCTGGGTTTTATTTCGGAGCAGACGGAGCATTTCGGAGCAGACCCGACATGTTCTGTAACTGCTCTCACATCTTCCACAGAGTATGGGAGATTTTTGGTTCTGACGAAGTGTACCATCCTGGTTACCCCCGGATGGCATAAATCTGTGTGCAAAGAGTGTAATTTGTCAGCAGAGGTGGTAGAAGAACACATTTGAGACAAAGCGTCTGCAGCGGCATTCTGTTTCCCTGGACGATAAGTGATATCGTAGCTAAAACAGGCAAGCTCCAGCTTCCATCTCGTAATCTTCTCATTTTTTATTTTACTCTTTCCCTTGGGGTCGAACATAAAAGAGACCGATTTTTGGTCAGTGATCAATTTGAAATGCTTCCCCAGCAATAAATGTCGCCATTTTCGGATCGCTTCTACAATTGCATAGGCCTCCTTTTCAACCGCAGAATGCTTCTGCTCAGCGGAGGTTAAAGTTCTTGAAAAGAAGGCCACAGGTCGAGAGTTCTGGGTTAGGGAGGCAGCGATAGCATGCTCTGAAGCATCGGTTTCGACCTCAAGAGGAAGAGAAGAGTCTATGGCTACTAGGGATGATTTCGCAATTTCTTTCTTCAGTTCTCTAAAGTCGTTGGTGTGTTCCTTAGTGAGAGGAAACTTGGTAACATTGGTAAGGGGGTGCAATTTCTCAGAGAAGTTGGATATCCATTTTGAATAATGAGAAAACATTCCCATCGCTCGGACGAAGAGAAGGAAGGTCTGGAGGAACAGGTAAGTCCATCAAACCTGTGAGCCTGTCAGAGTCTGGTTTTACTGAACCTTTGCTTATAGTGTACCCAAGCAGGTCTACAGAAGCAAGAGAGTAGTGACACTTGTTTTCGTTCAGGGTTAGTCCATACTTCGCCACTGCCTTCATAAAGCTTTGTAAATTGGTATCATGCTCAGCCTGATTTTCTCCACAAACTGTAATGTTGTCGATGTAGGCAAAGGTTCCTCGGAGGTCCTCTCGTTTGATGATATCATCGATGACTCGTTGGAAACTGGATACTCCATTGGTCACTCCAAACGGAATCCGACGAAACTGGTAGAGGGATCCAGAAGCTTCGAAGGCGGTATACTTTCGTTCTTCCGGTTTGATGGCAACTTGATGATAGGCACTGGTTAAATCAAGAGTCCTAAACACTTGGTAAGTGGCAATCTCATTTACCATATCCTCCATTCGAGGAAGAGGATAAGCGTCCAGGAGAGTGAAACGTATGGGAGTAATCCACAACAAGCCTCTTCTTATGATTCTCAGGAGACACTACAAGAGTTTGAGCTCGCCACGGAGATTCAGAGGGTTCTATAATACCTCCCTTTAGCATACGAGTTATTTCTGATTTAATAAATTCGGCATCAGGTAGGGTATGTCTCCGGGATTTAACGGCTATTGGGCCACAGTCAGCAGTTAGGTTTTTTTGTTTAACCGCTTCTAGGAATATCGTGAATGACCGCTTCCAGTGTATCCACGTGTCGGCAGCGTCCATTTTTGTTGGATCCAAATCCAGCCGTTCGGGTTTCAGGAACTTCTCCATTGTTTGTGTTTTAGTTGATCTTAGTAAAATAAATTGTAATGAAAAACTTCGATACGGAGTGAACTTTAAGAAGCTTTATTTTACTAAGAACAGACTCGGGAACGAGACCTGTTACTTCGAGGAAAGGAAGAGAAAAGAAAGAAAAACCCAAGGGAAGTAACTCACTTCCGGAGAATAGAAACCAAAGTTAAAAGAAGTTAGAGAGTTCTTTTCTGTCAGCACACCAACAATTTGCAAAAACAATTGTAAATAGTATTTTATGCTAAAAAAAAAAGAAAAGAAGAACCATGTGAGATACTTTAACATGATTTGTGTAAAATAATTTGCAAAACAGTTTGAAAATAGCGTTTTATGTTAAAGAAGAAGAGTGTGGGATAATTTAACACGAAATAGATTTGTGTGAATTAATATCAAAACGTGACGTCGCTTGATGTTTTGGTGTTTACTGTTAGGATTGTAACGGTCAGTTTTCGTCCATCCCTTTTTTTTCCATTGTTCTTTGTTTTGTTTTTAAGTTGTTTGTTTAGATATCTTTCACTGAGCAGGATAGACGACTTCAAACAGGTTAAGTGTGTAAGAGCCTTAGTTTTTAACAGAGATTCGTTTAAACGAAAAATAAGTTCTGCTGTTGAATTAATGTCAGCAGAAACATCATTGAATAAGACTTGTTTTAAAACACAAGAAGAGCTCTTAAATAAGTGGTTGACAGAAGTCGACACAATCAATATCAAAATAGGTGAGGCTTGTGAAAAAGCTTATATTGGTTTAGAAAAAAAGCGGTGCGTTGGAAGACGAGAAATTAGAGGCGGAGTTTGTTAACAATACATCCAAAACGCTCACAGAATTGGGGGAGAATATTTCTAATTCCAATACAGAATCCGTCTCAGCTCAAAATCTACAAGAACCATTCACAGCCTCATGTGTTCCAGCTTTAAAGTTGCAGTGTGTTAAATTCAGTGAATATGAGCTGGTAAATTTGAGTTTAAAAATTTTTCTAGTTCAATTTGAAAATTGTGTCACTTTTAAAAAGTTTTTTAACTGGCTACGCGTCTCAGTTAGTGTCTCATATTTCGTTAGAAGATGAAACTTTAATGTGGTTATCAATTTGTTGAGAAAGGAATATTTGGATATTCTTCTCATTACTAACGAAAGTTTTAAACAATTGCTATGCAGTTGTCCTAAATATGATTCAGAGTTTGTCAACCTAAAAAGTTTTTGGTCAGAAATTAAAGCTGATTTGTCTGAATTAAAAATTTCATATATTTTTTATTTTTTGAAGAGAACACTCCAGGTTATTAGTCATATAATTTTTTTCAAAATTACAACCAACTCTTCCAAAAAAAATAATCCGAAAAATTGCCAGGAACTACTGGAAAATCAATCAGATATTTGTTATAAAACCCTTAATTAAAACAGGTTTTTAAAAGATCCTAATTCCCACCAAGATAACTTTGATGGGAAGGAAATTATATTAAGAATAATACTGCAAAGAAAAATGTTCCAACTCTGAAAAACTTTGCAATAAAATATAGCAAAATTACTAGGCATTGTAGATTTTGCAACCTCAACAGGCACACCATGGCATATTGTTCAAAATATTCCTCTCTTGATTCAAGATCTTCTAGGTGTAGGGAAATAGGTTTGTGTTTTTTTGTACCAGTGCTAGTTATAGAACAAAAGACCGCTATGGCAAAACATAAATTACCTCAAAATGTGCAAATTGCAAATCCTGAGGTCATGTTACCCCTCTTTATAATGAAGCAGATAAACAGTGGAAACAGTCCAACTGCTTCCATGCACGTGTGTACCAAGACTGGCACACAGAAGCGAACCTATATTTTACCGATAGTAGCAATTATTGTTTCTAAAGGGAAATGGAAATACAAATTGAACTGCCTCTTTGATACAGGCAGTCAAAGGACAAGTTATTGAAATATTGCGATAGATCTTTCCTCACTCTAGTAGAATATGATGTGGAAACCTTTATAGGGTTTCAAAAGAAAAACTAAATTAAGTTGTAGTGGAAACTGAAGTAAATAAGAATAGTGTCTTGCCCCTACCTGTTCTTATAGATGATGAATTCGATGTGAATTTAAGATTCAATAATTTTAAATTAATCAGTATTAATTTACTAAAACTAAATTACAAATGAGCCTTTTTGCACGGAAAGCGTGATATTATGGTTCATGGTCTTTTAGGCATTGATATAATTCAATTTATGAAGAACATCAAAATGGTGGACTGCATGAAGGGTTCTGCTTGGGAGTTTCCTACAGGCATTTCTCCGTTAGGTAACTGTCAACATTTTTTATATGAAAATCAAAATACTCCTAAAAAATACAAAATAAATATTTTCAACACAATTATCATGCCATAGTGTCTGAATATTATACATACACTGGAGTGAATTTTGTAATGAACCCCATGAAGACTTACCCTGACCCTTTTGCTGAAATTTTTAATGAAAATGAGATAGAAAGAAATTTAGAAAAAATGTTTGATGTAGATTCTCAACCTAATTAAAACCGAAGACAAAGCTATGTGTAATTACGATAGCAATAAAATTATGGAATTTGAAAAGAGTTCAGAGATAATGCTTATCACGTTAAACTCCCCTGGCATGGGGACAAAATAAAGTCGGTGTCTGCACAACAGAGTCTGTAATAGCAAAAACACAGCCAACAATTCAAGTGTGGGTAAGCTTTTAGGCTTCATAGGAGCAACCTTAGCTTTTGAACATAACAGATGGGACTTGTTATTCTATACGCTATACATGCAAACCCATAAGCCTCTTTATAAAGCTCAGCAGGGCTGTCTTCACTGATTACAAATCTAAGAAATTGTAAAGAATCTAGTTTGGTGAGATCATGCTATGATACTCACCAGAGTAGCAAGCGCCCACGTATTTGTGCATTGTGTGGATGTGCAGGCGAGTGGTGGCGTGACAGAGGAGGGGTGGACTTGCCGCAGGGATGTGTTGGGTGGGAAAAAGAAAAAAAGATGGCACCTGGTGTTTTATAAACTGTGGTCTCGCGAGATTGTGAGATCACGAGAAAACAGAGGGCATACATGCAAATAAGACAGGGTGAAAAACTGCATAAAAAGCAAGCTTGAGTGAGAGGAAGTGACAGTGTCATTTACAGTTACGAGGTTATTGTGTTACTACTGCGAGCATTGGTGACGATTGAAGTTGAATTCGATACAAGCTATTTCGGCTATTGCTGTGAAAAATGACCGGCTCAAAGTTTGATCTTAAACTGATTCCAGAGTTTGATGGGTCCTCATCTGTCGTTGACTGGGTTGAGAGGGTCGAATTGACCTGTAATCTCTGTGAGGTAAAGAGAGTGCACACTGTGATTCCACTGAGATTGGCTGAGGGTGCTCTGAGTGTGTATCAGCAACATAGTGCCACCAAGAAGGCTGATGTGATCGCTATAAAAAATGCGCTGTACAAGGCATTTGCAATGGATCCTTGCATGGCTTATGAAAGATTCGCCTCCAGGAAGCTCATGCCGGAGAAACCGTGGATATGTTCTTTGCAGAATTGAAGAAACTTGCTGTACTGTTTGGCAATGGAGTGTCAGAGAGTACATTGGCATATACATTTGTGGCCGGCCTTCCCACCCGTGTTAAGCAATTGTTGAGAGCCTCTACCAATGTGTCCACAATGCCTATGGAGCATTTGATGGAACATGCTATAATCAGAGATGAGGAGGACCTGGGGGAACCAGTTGTGATGGCGACAAAGGCAGCCCAGAACAAGGCCGGGGAGATTCCCAGTCTGAGCCCCGCGACTAATAGAAGATGTTACCGCTGTGGTTGGCGAGGTTATTTTGCGAGAAGCTGCACTGACAAAGGGTGGGGGTGACTGTGCTGTTTCCAATGTGGTGCCATAAGGCACCTAGCCCAAAACTGTGCAGGGAAACACATCAGGGGGCAGGATGTTAGCGCTACCCTGCTCCCCAGACTACGATAATGGTGTACTTGAATCAAGTGCCCTGCTCAGCTCTTCTTGACTCCGGCTGCTCACATACCATCATGAGTGCGAGATTGTGTCGGACCTGGACAGAAGGAACATTAAAGTCACCACAATAGGCGGCGAGACACAAGCATGCTGTGGAGCTGGAACCATGAAGGTCTACACGGACTCTGGTTTGGCCACTGAAATTAATGTGTTGGTGATGCGAGGGGATTTTCTGGGGTTCGACGTACTGCTAGGCTACGATGCTATCAAGGCACTGAGGGGAGTGATCATCGAAAGAGATGGGAGCATGTGCTTTTTAAAAAAACCCGGTGTGTGCTGCAATCCACATCGATCACCCTGACTTTAAGGGGGGCTATGACTATAGCCAGCAGGCCTGGACTGCATCATGGAAATGGACCAAGGGAAGGGCACCAACCGAATTAAAAAATCGCGTTGCAGAATACCCTATACCTGATGAGGCTCGTGATAAGTACAAGCAAGAGCTTGAGGTGTGGATCCGAGATGGATGGCTGATCCTCTACCCCGAGAAGCTTGGTCCGCCAAAGGGTCTGATACCCTTAATGGCGGTTATCCAGCATAACAAGTCAAAAGTAAGACCAGTGCTAGATTATCGTGAGCTCAACCAGTACATTGAGGCTTACACTGCCGATGCTGATGTGTGCGCCAGCAAGCTGAGGGAATGGTGCCAGAAGGGCTCCAATGTGTCAATATTAGACCTGCAGAAGGCCTATTTGCAGGTGCAAGTAGATGAGATGCTGTAGCCATTTCAGACAGTGTGGTTTCGGGGTCAGAGGTACTGCCTAACATGACTCGACTTTGGTCTGAATGTGGCACCACAGATCATGAAGATCATTGTGAATGCGGTGTTGTCTCAAGAAAAGACCATCAGTCTACATTGACAATGTGTATATCAATGAGAACATAAAATCTGCGTCAGGGAAAAATTGGCTCAGTTTGGTTTGCAGTGCAAGAATCTTGAACATCTGAGGGATGGAGCATGAATATTGGGATTAGACATCTGTCAGGAAGACGGCATCCTACGATGGAGGCGTGGCAGTGGGATTCCAGGCATTCCTGACGTTGTTACGAGGCGGACCTTTTTTCCTGGTGTGGGAAACTTGTTGGACACTTACCAGCCTGTGGCTGGCTCCATGTAACTGTGCAAATTTGATTACTACAGGTTGGGACGATGTGTTTGGCGATGGTCTTCTAACTCTTATGGTAACTGAGACCCTGGAGAGAGTCAACAAGGAGAACCCTGCCCATGGAAAATGGTGTGTTGATGCAGACAGTGTAAATGTGTGGGTCGACGCTAGTTCATTGATATTGGGAGTCGCATTACAGCAAGGAGGGAATGTGTTTGAAGATGCATGTTGGCTGTGACCTATAAGTGATGCTCAGCACATCAACTTAGCAGAGCTGGATGCTGTTGTAAAGAGAATATATCTCGCACTGCAATGGCAATCGAAGAAACTTCACCTGTACACGGATTCTCTCTGCATCTATCACTGAGTGTCTGACACGCTTTCAGGATGGACAAGAATCCACACTAAGGCAGCCAGCAAGATGTTGATCTGGCGAAGGCTAGATATGCTGAAGTGTCTGGTCTCGGAGTATGGACTATCAGTGGGGGTAACACTGGTAACATCACATTGTAATCGTGCCGACCAACTAACCCGTGTACCTCACAGATGGTATGGAGCTGTGAAAATGGGTGTGGAACACACTGCTTGATCTCACGCAGTTGCAATTGGCGCAATTAGCCCATGTCAAATACAGAAGATTCATGCACAGAGCAGACATCCGGTGTCAAAAAAAAACAGTGTATTTTGTGAGGCGTGTGGACCCAGCAGTGACAAAGGCAGATGTCAGGCACTGTGAGGCATGTCAGTCTATTGATCCTGCACCAGAGCAATGGTGAAAAGGACGATTGGATGTCAAGAAGGTATGGCAGCGGTTGGCGATGGACATTACCTATTAAAGTGATAAACCCTTTCTAACTCTTATTGATTGTGGACCCACTGAATCAATATTGGAGATATATAGTCATATCAGTGGAGAGTTGTGTTGTCATGGCTTTTGTCTGACAACATTAAAGTTAAGAATCAATAGAACAGATTAAAGGACATCCAACAAATGATAGAGGAACTGAAAGAAAAAAATTCTATATTTGTAAAATTCAGATATGTTCCTACTGATCAGAACCCTGCTGATTTGCTCACAAAGTAAGTAACCTTTGAAAAGTTCCAACAGAGTCTAAGCCGATGGACCTCGGGACCTGGATGGCTCACCAAAAATCCCATAGAAGAGCCATCAAGTGAAATTCAATGCCTAAGTTCAAAAACTAAATCTATTGTACAATCTACATCATTAAATTTTAGCTAACATTGAACCTCAACCGGTGATACCCTTTAATAAATATTAAAATTTCAATAAATTGATCAACGTTACTATTAACATAGTTAAGGTCCGAAATAAAATAAAACATGTAGATCTAGATCCTAGTAGTTGTGCTAAAATTTATTTGCTCAACATAATGCAGTAACAAAGCTTCCTTGCAGAACTTGCTTACCTGCAATCTCCTCAGGGTAAAGAATTACCTGAATTAGTAAAAAAATTTAAATTTATTCATAGATGAAAGGGAGATAATCAGGGCTAAAGGTAGAATAGGTAAAATCACTACTTATGATTATGAAGTTATCAATCCTGTTTTATTAGCTAAGGATCACGATTTAACTGAACTTATTATCATAGAATGTCATAAAAGATGTAAACATCTGGGAATTCAGTCAACCTTAAACAAAATCCGTCTTTCTGGATTTTGGATACTCAAGGTCAGGCAAGCTGTCAAAAAAAGTAATTTCTAGGTGTGTTTTGTGTTAAAAATTTAATAACTTTGCATCTAATTATCCTAAGGGTACCAATTTTCCAAAACACCGAATGAATCTCATTAAACCTTTTTTACATACTGGGATTGACTATACTGGACATATTTGGATAAAAGATGTTAGTAAAATGTATATGCTTATATTTATTTTCCTTAATATTACAGCTGTTCTTGGTTAAAGACATGAGCACTCACTTATTTATTCTAGCTCTGATTAGATTTACTAATATACAGGGAATCCCATCTCACAGTGATAATGCAAGATCTTTTATAGCTGGTTGCAATCTTATAGAGGAAGTTTTCACCTTCTCTGAATTTAATGAAAATTTCTAAATGTATAATATTAAGCACATCAGAATAATTCTATATGCTGCTTGAGTTGGGAGTACATGGGAACATATGATATTAAATCATGTTTGTATAAAACAATTGGGCGTTCCTGAATTATATATTTTGATCTCCTTACAGTAATTTCAGATGTTCAAAGTGCTATAAACCAAAGACCTCTCACTTATAGATGTTCTTTGGATTCAGAACTCGAAGTAATAACTGTTAATTGTTTTCTTCGTCCTAACACTAATTTGGGACTTGTACTGAAATTGGATGATCAGGATGTTTGAAAAATCAAGATTAAATGTGGTAAAATCTATCAAAGCTCGTGATTCTATGTTGACTAGATTGCGTGAGCTTTGCTATCAGGATTATCTGTTGAGCTTGAGAGAACAGTGTAAAGATTTGCACGAGGTCAATTTTCAGAACGAAATCAAAGTTGATGACGTGGTTCTTGTTAAGAATCCTGCCAAGTCTAGACCATTTTGGCTGCAGGAAAGAATTTTGGAATCACTTGTCGGTGACAACAAAAAGATTTGTTCCGTAAAAGTCAAGAAAGGTGATGAGTCTGTTCAAGTCCATTCTGTCAAACTGTTGTATTCTCTAGAACTATCTTTAACTCATGCCCAACATCCTAGAATTATTCAAACTCGAAGGGAATGTGTGATAAGAAAATTAATGTTGTAAAATCAAAAGTCTCTAACGATATACCAGATACTAAGAGTGCATCTGTTCCAATAAAACAACGCCCTAAGAGAACTAAAACTTTAAAAGGTAGTAAAAACTCTCCCAATAATGTATAGTATAAAATTCAGTTTTATCTAAAACTTATGGTCTTCACATACCTTAGCTTATAGGGTACATATTGCTGCCCACGTGGTGAGACAAATAAATGGGAGCACTAAAAAATACCTTGTGTCTATTCATAAATATCGCTCCTTTATATCAACAAACATATTATGAATACCCTAACGGATTAAAACTAAAACGAAAATCACAATAGAAAGAAATTAAAATCTAAAATCAAGCACATCCCTACCAAATAACGAATTCTAAACAATGAGACATAACATATATTCTACAAACCAAATAAAAGGAAACACACGCGCGTGCGCACTCATACCCACCCACCCCTCACACGGACACTCACACAGACACACTTATTTGACCGAGCACTAATGCGCTCTACACTTCCACGTAAGTAAGAAGAAAAATAAAGAAAAGAAGGGGGAAAAAGGAGAAATGTAAGTAAAGAGATGGAAAAGCAAAAGACAGCAACACCCATTGACTATGGTCTGACCCCCAACAAACAAGGGTAGGGGAGGAACACACCCATGAAGACTTTCAGAAACATTTCCAGATATTCTCACCTCTTGGAAACATGCCATCAAAATGACCAGCAAAAACGATTTTATACATTTTAAATACATTTTAAATATTTTACATTTTGAATACTTTCCGAAGAGGACACTTCACAGAAGGTCTGAAACGCGTTGAAAATTATTTCAATGGCTTAAAATATCATTAAAATGATCTAAATAATTAAAAAAAATAAAAATGAAAATCAGAAATAATAAAAATAAGGTTAAAAAACATAACAATTGGGGACCTTAACTCATTTAAATATACGTTTTTCTCTCGTTGGAATCTCTTAACCCATTTGTTTTTATCTTTTTTCTACAAAACTTACAAGATTTCATTCCTTACATTTTGATAGCCTTCTACCACTTCCTTGAACACACACATATATATATATATATATATATATATATATATATATATATATATATATATATAGGGTTTGTATTACTGTACACATAGATTCGAAAAAGTTGTCAAAAAACAAATATATAACAAATAAATGTTATTAAAGGCAAGATAAGTTACTTTTCTACCAAACGATATATTTTTCGTGTTTTTATTCAATGTAACATGTTTATTCAGCTCGAAAACCATACAGTGTTTACCGATGTATTGGAAAATTCAAGATGGCGCCTGACTCTCTCTTTAACACGGTAAGTTGTGGAAAAGGTGTTATAAATAAAAAAAAACTAGACAAAATACTATTAAAAACCCGCTCAATATATGTTACTGTGACATAGGTTGACATATATTTGGCGGGTTTTTAACAGTATTATGTCTAGTTTTTTATTTATAACACTTTTTCCACAACTTAGCGTGTTAAAGAGAGAGTCAGGCGCCATCTTGAATTTTCCAATACATCAGTAAACACTGTATGGTTTTCGAGCTGAATAAACATGTTACATTGAATAAAAACACAAAAGATATATCCAGTTAGGTAGAAAAGCAACTTATCTTGCCTTTAATAACATTTATTTGTTATATATTTATTTTTTGACAACTTTTTCGAATCCATGTGTACAGTAACACAAACCCCATATATATATATATATATATATATATATATATATATATATATATATATATATATATATATATATATATATTGGCAGTAAGTCATTATTCAAGCACATCTGATTGAACACGACAGAGTTATTCTTTTTCCGATTTTTCTGGATATCTTTTCCATTCGCCGAGCGGTCTTTTTAATTTCAGCTGGCATATGTAAAAAATGGTGTTCAAAAGTTGTTGTTCAGCCATATTCTTCTCAAGCGCTTTCTATCCGTGCATCTGATTATCATCAGAAGCGATTATTGTTGTTATCGTTTTCTTTTTCTTTTTCCTTTGAGGCTGTGTGCATTTATAATTTGTTTTTGTTTTTTGTTGTTTTTTTTTTTAATAATAACAAACCTAATTAAAAGATACACCAAACCCACCCGCAAGAGCAAAAAGATCAAACTAACAATACATTATTTAAAACCTCCAATTTAATAATTAAAAACAATAATAATACATTCTTTAAAATTCTTTTATTCTTTAATTTTAATATTTAATTTTAATATTTAATTTTAATATTTAATTTTAAATTTTAAACTTTATCGTAGTAAATATTACTTATTTTTGCGAGACTGATCGAAATATAACTATTAATCTTAAAATTTTAAATATTGAATTTCATTGTGGTAAATATTACTTATTTTAGCTAAACCGATGAAAATATAACTATTAATCTTTGCATACGGACCTTCCATGCTTTATAAATATATTTCTATAAATAGTAATTGATGTATTTCTATACTGTGCGCACATATATATATAAGTGTCTGTATGCGCTCTGCGAATGTACATATACGTATATGCATATGCGTATATGTTTAAATTAATGTTCTGATGTATACATTTATCTTTCTCCACCCCCTCCTTTAATTTAACTCCTTCATTTCTCAATATTTTTCCTTCATGACAGACCTCATGTTTTTGACATCTCCTCCTCCTCTCCCCTTCATAGACAACTCGATTGTGTTTCATCCTCCTCCCACCTCTTTTTGATGCAGTAATCCACACTAATCTTTTTTTTATATATCTTCTGTTCTCGCTTTTCTTTTCTTTTTCTTGTTTCTGTTTTTTCTTTCTTTTTTCTTCTCTTGCCGTCTATTCCTTCTTTCCTTTCAATGTTAAGAGTCTAAAATGTCACTTCCTTCTGAATTAAACATTTTTATTTTATCTTTTAAAATATCTCCCCTATTCCTACATTTAAGAACCAGACTTTTTCATATGAACACCCGCTTTATTACGTCGCCTGACGAAGAATTGTGGTCTGGACCGACTACTTGTCTGAAACATTAGCATGTTCAGTGTAGTGACTATGTAATATTTGTCTATGTAAATAAAAAATATTATATATATATATATATATATATATATATATATATATATATATATATATATATATATATATATATATAGGCACCGCCAAAACTGGGAGGGCAGGTCAGTACTTTTTGACGGACCGTCTTTTTAAAAATCTACCAAAAATCAGGTAATTATCCGATCAATACGAAATTTTCAGCGATTATTAGGAGAAGAATGAACTTTATAAAGGTGTACTTATTTTTCATAAACGATATTTATATATATATATATATTTTTTGCTTACAAAACCCTCCCTTGTTTTGAAGTGGGAACAAATATGCTTAAAATAATCATCTGAAATTGAACACAACATATTGTGTTGTTGTAAGGGACAGAATTATAGATTAAAAAAAAAATTGTTTGCATACCTTATTTTGACGTCTGAATATCAGAACTTCGATTGTGTTTAATTATCCCGCTTTTGAGTTTTGAAGTGTGAAATTCGGTGAATATATTAAGTAAAATAATTAATTTAAGTTAAGCAAAACAAAAAAAAATTTTTGTTAATATTTATACGAAAAAAGCCATTTTAAAATCTTTGATAAATAAATTAACACTTTTTTTAAGCGAGCCGAATAATGCATGACCATTATTAAACAGGGCATGCTTTGAAGAATCGATACCAAAAAAAAAAAAAAATTGATAAATTGTGTTAAAAATAGCATCATTTTTTCGATCCCGTTTGAAAACGTTTGCCGCCTTTCGACTACGGTGGACCAAACGCGCTGAAATAAATTTTTTTTTATTCTGCTTTAAATTGCCCCCCCCCCCATTTTGGGGAGCCTGGCCCCCACACACATACACATTAAAAACCAAA
This sequence comes from Euprymna scolopes, assembly GCF_053919585.1. Taxonomy (NCBI): domain Eukaryota; kingdom Metazoa; phylum Mollusca; class Cephalopoda; order Sepiida; family Sepiolidae; genus Euprymna; species Euprymna scolopes. The sequence continues at coordinate 103,313,774 of NC_136500.1, read as the reverse complement.
CTCATACAAATGGTCACCCATCTGGTACTGGCCAGCCTCAGCTTAATAATACATTGAAATTTTCGTCACTGAAAAATAAGTTTTTTTGGCCTGTTTGGTCTTCCATAGTTTGCTTCTTATCAAACGCAAACGTAAACAGTGTCGATCTAGACTCTAGATCGACGCGAAATAACTGGTTACATATATGAATAAGTGGAATTATTTGAACTCCAGGTACTTATATTATAATATTTTTGCATATTCTCTTAGAAAATCATCCTAAATCTTAGTTAGACAATAAATAAATAAATTAATTATTTCAAAAACCTTCTTTTTTTTTAACAAATAACTAGAATAAATAAATATTATATATATATATATATATATATATATATATATATATATATATATATATATACATATATATATATATTGATATATCTTGCGGTGGGTGGCCGTAATAAAAGGATATTCAAGAAAGGTATTCCACCAGGGAAATAAATGGATAAAGAGGTTCTGAAGTAATAAAGAAATAGAGAAGTTTATTGAGAATATTTACAGAGACAGCATGTTACGTTTTTAAGTGTTCCCGCCCAGGGAAGGCTCTCACAACCGGTGACCGGTGATAACGTTCTTTCGATAAAAAGTTCCGGCGGTGAATTGCTCATCTCGCCATAACACCTCCCCCTAAGACAATTTCTCCCAAGAGAATTTGGCTTAATATCGTTTGCTTTTTGGCTTGGGGCTCAGCCGGTTAACTTGTACGTTTTTTGTGCAAGAAAAAAATGTCAATTGTTAACTTTTGGGGAAAATTTAACATTTAAAATTTAATTAAAAATAGTAGAAAAAGTTTTACATTATTCTGTTTTCTATATGATAAAATTCAGGGTTTTATCTTTTTGGAAAAAAAAAGTTACTCAGAAATAATGGATTTTAATAAATGTAATTTCGTTTTAAAAAACAACAACAACTTGATTTTGCGGCCATTTTTGGCGGTGCCTATATATATATATATATATATATAAAGAGAGAGAGAGAAAGAAAGAATTTAAAAGCTTACACTATCCTCGAATGTCTAAGGTCTCTCTGTACAAGGGTTTGTTAGGAAAGCCTGGCATGAGGATACTTTTTTCTACAAGTGAACCCTAACTAAATATTCAAAATTACATAGTATTTGCGGCCCAAATAAAATCTCGTCAGTATGGCTAACTCATACTAGTGTTTTTACAAGAAATCGTGCACCTTGTCTAAATAATGTTTCCTCAACGAAGCTGGATACTCCACAAGACAAAGGAAATTCTTATCCTGGAATCCAATAAGATCAAGAGACCACAAGAAAAGTATACTATACTTAAATAGTCAAGTGAGGAGAGGAAAAGTATGTTCCCAATATATTTACTAACTCAGAGTTTGAGAAGAGAAATTTAATGGAATATTCGAATATCTATGTATCTCAAATAGAGATCATGTCTTTTACACCAAGAAGAGGCTCCTTAATTTCTGAGAACTTCACCTGAAGTAAACTGAAACAACTAGAATAAATAAATATTATATATATATATGTATATATATATATATATATATATATATATATATATATATATATATATATATATATATATTGATATATCTTGCGGTGGGTGGCCGTAATAAAAGGATATTCAAGAAAGGTATTCCACCAGGGAAATAAATGGATAAAGAGGTTCTGAAGTAATAAAGAAATAGAGAAGTTTATTGAGAATATTTACAGAGACAGCATGTTACGTTTTTAAGTGTTCCCGCCCAGGGAAGGCTCTCACAACCGGTGACCGGTGATAACGTTCTTTCGATAAAAAGTTCCGGCGGTGAATTGGCAATTGCTCATCTCGCCATAACACCTCCCCCTAAGACAATTTCTCCCAAGAGAATTTGGCTTAATATCGTTTGCTTTTTGGCTTGGGGCTCAGCCGGTTAACTTTTCTTTTCACCCTTGTACTTTTTCTCCTCAATATCGTTTGAGTGGGTGGAGTTGGTGGAGAAGCTGGAACTCTCAAATCTGGAGTAAGTTCTGTTAAGGGTTGGGGAATATTAAAAGAATCATACAAAACCTCTAGGGGTAGGTCATTTTCTTCTGCCTGTTTGTAGTCATCAGTGTGTCGAGGTCTTAGCTGATTTATATGCATGCGACAGTCGAATTTATTACTTCTTACAGAATATAGCATGTGTCCGATTCTTTTCATGATAATCCCCTCCTCCCAAAAAATTTTTCCACTCCTGTAATTCAGGAAGAATATTCTGTCACCAGGTTTGTAAAACCTTGTTGGAAAACTTTCTTTTGTTGTTGTTACTCTGGTTGCACTTGGTAAAATTCTGTCAAATACAGATCTGATTTTCCGTGCAAACATCAGTTCGGCTGGTGACAAACCGGTATCAGTGTTTGGGTTCGGAGTTATCCTGTACACCAATAAAAATTGTTCAAGACTCTTCTCGTCAGTGTCCATGCCTTGGTTTTTCTTCAATCCTCTTTTGAATGTATCGACGAACCTCTCTGCTAGGCCATTTGACCTTGGGTGGTAGATTTCCGTTGTTAAATGTTCAATGGCTAGAGCCTTGCAGAGTTCTTCAAATTCCTTGCTGGTAAATTGGGTGCCATTGTCGCTGACAATAGTTTTAGGCACTCCAAAACAACTGAAGAGAACTCTTAGTGCATCTGTTGTACTCATCGAAGTAGGGTGTTTGTATTTAAACACCTCTGGCCATTTTGTGAAACTGTCGACGACCACTAAGAAATAATGTCCATTTAAAGGACCTGCATAATCGATATGTAACCGAGTCCACGGTGTATCAATCTTTGGCCACGGTTGTATCTGCACAGGTGGTGCCTTTGCTGCTAGATTACACCCTTGACACTCTCTGATTGTGTTGCACAGTAATCCAGAGAGTTCTTTTTCCTCTGTCAATGCAACTATTACTGTGTCTTCCAAAGGTTCAGCATACTTTTGGATGAACCTGGACAGTCCATCTGCATGTCCGATATTTTTGGATGAAATGTACTCCATTTTAAAGTTATAATTTAGTAGAATTATGCTCCATCGTTGGAGTCTGTTCGCAGTATGCGTAGGTATGCCTTTTTTAGAGCCAAAAATAGTCAATAAGGGTTTGTGGTCGGTTTGCAAAGTAAATATCCTTCCATGAATAAATCTATGGAATTTTTTAATAGCATAAATAATCGCCAAGCTTTCTTTTTCAATTTGAGAATAGTTTCTTTCAGCCGGCAAAAGTGATCTGGATGCATGGGCTATTGGCTTTATTGATCCATCTTCAAGTTTATGGAGAAGAACTGCTCCTACTCCGTAGTCACTTGCATCTGATGTAACAATCAATTATTTCTGTGGATCAAAATGTGCTAGAGCTAAATCTGATAGCAGGCATTTCTTAATATCTTCAAACGCATTTTTGCATTCTTTTGACCAAATCCACTTTTGTCTTTTTTTTAACAAATCATTCAATGGTGCTCTCAACTTATGCATGTTTGGCATATAAATAGCATAATATTGAGCCAAACCCCAAAAAGATCGTAACTGGGCAACATTATTGGGTGCTGGCATCCTCTCGATTGCTTCTGTTATCTGAGGATCCGGTCTTCTGCCTTGGCTGTCGATAATTTGACCAAGATATTTTATCTGTTTTAAAAAAAAATTCACATTTTTCGGCACTTAACTTGAAACCAAATTCCTCAATTCTTTGGAAAACTGCTCTGATGTGTTCCTTATGTTCCTGTACATTTTTACTTTTGACAAGGATGTCACCCAAATATGCGATTGCAACATATAAATCAGCAAGCATCGTATCCATTATTTGCTGAAATAGTGCTGGGGCCACTTTTAATCCAAAAGGAAGTCTTTTTAGTCGGAAAAGTCCTAGATGTGTATTGATACACAAATACTTAGAACATTCTTCACTGACTTTTACCTGAAGGTAAGCTTCCGATAAGTCGATTTTGGAGAAAATTCTACCTCCATTCAGCTTTGTAAAAATGTCTTCAGGAGATGGAAGTGGATAACTATGATCCATCAGACAGTCATTAAGGCCTGTAGAAAAATCGGCACATACCCGAATATTCTTATTTTTCTTTTTAACATACACAGTGGGGCTCGCCCACTCAGAATAGTCAACTTTTTCGACTATACCATTCTTCTGTAGTCTTTTTAGTTCAATTTCAATATCTTCTTTTGAAGAAAAAGGCACATTTCTTTTTGGTCTAAAAACAGGTTTTAATTCAAAATTTACTTCAGTTTTGGTGCACACTCCTAATCCCTCTGAAAAAACTTTGGGGAAGTCACTTTTTAACACTGCCAGAAAATGGTCATTTTGTTTGGAATTTTTCTTTTCCAGCGCTCTTACATTATTGCAAAATGAATTTATGGGTAGCTCCCATAAATCAAACAAAACAATCCAATCAATTCCAAAAAGGCAAGAATTTATTCCTGAAACAACTGAAAGGTTTGAGGAAAAAGTTTTCGATCCAAGAGAAACACTGCAATTAAATTCTCCCATGAATATTAATCGCTCTCCGGAAACACCTTTTGCAATTTTTTGTGTTTTTCTCAGTTTTGGACCACCAATTCTCTTCCAGGTCACTTCGTCAATAATTGATATGTCGCTACCTGCGTCTAAAAGTAGCTTCACTGAGTGACCATTTATTTGTGTGTGAACGAATTTCCGTTTCCCTCCTTGTTTTATTTCTTCTTTGGACAAGACCACATTTACTTTTGGCTTCCATTTCCGTCTTTTGTCTTGCTTAGTTCGGCAGTGGGTTGCCCGATGTCCCACTAGGTCACATTTGGTACAACGTTGGTCTTTATAAGGGCAATTTTTTTCTTAAGTGCGGACCCGCACAACTCCTACATTCAAAACTTTTCCCTTTGTCTTTTGGAAATGTCTTCTGTTTTACTACCTGGACTTGGGATGTGACTTTTCCCTCTATCCTCGTAGTGTCCCTTTTTACATTTATCAATTTTTGACATTCTTCTGTCACTTTTTGTAAGTTCATTTCCGGGTCTTGTTCCATGATTGATAATATCCTTGACCTTAAATCCTTAACTTAAACATGTCCACTGATAAATACTTTAATTTAAACAGTTCACACTGGGCGTTGACTTTACCCGCATGTGTGACAATGTCATCAGTTTCGTCTTTTGACATATTTAAACCTATACCGTGTATGAAAAAGACTATCTCTTTCACCGAATATAACACACAAAATTTTCACCGTTTCAGAAAAAGAGATCTCTTCCGGTTTTTTAGGCAATATGAAATTCGTGAATTTAGTATTTTCTTCTGTGCCCATTTTTTGGAGTAATAGTGTTATTTTTTCCTCATCCGACCACTTCTCGCATCGTTTTGTAAATATCGTTTCAAACCTACGATAATAGGCTGGAAAAGTGTCACCTTTTTCTGGGTCATATTTAAACTCTGAAAGCGAGTTCGCTATACCCTCAGCCGAAAAAAATCTGGATGCACCCTCCTTAGATTTTTCTGACAAAATCGTTTCACAAAATAAGCGATTATCTGTCGTTTGTCGTATTACAAGAGTTTCGAAACGTTCTTGTTGAATTAGCATTTGTTTTTGAAAATCTATTTGGGCTTTTTGTTGAGCGATTAAACTCTCAGTTAACGTTTTCGTCAACGTCGCTATTTGTTCCGATGTCATTTTCTTTTTAAATGTATCAATAGCAAGTTAACGTATACCACAGAGAAAAAAAATATTGTTCAAAAACAAGATGCTTATTTTCACAGAAAATTGTCAACACATAGGAAAGTTCCGAAAAAAAATCACCGTTAAAATAATACTTGACAAAATTTCAAGAGACTCTTTTTTCGTCTACTTCAGCAGACACACGTAAACTTCTTTTAAAAAATTTCTTTATTAAATAAACACAGATTCCTCAGTATTGTTCATTTGTTGGTTTTTTATCGTATTAACCAAATACAAAAAACACGTCCGTTAATCATGAAGAAAGTCACTATTTACACACACACACACACACACACACACACACACACACACACACGTTATATAACGTCAACTCTTTGGGAGTTTAAACAGAGAAAAACGGAGTTTAACTCGTCAATAATATAAAAATTATTTTTTACTTGCGTAAATTTGTGGCAGACACCAGTCTTTGTCTTTCGCTTTCTAAGACGCTTTTTCTTCAATTAAAAGTGAACTTTGTGAACAACAATTTTCAGAATGTTCTCGGTTACCACGTGTTCTTTTTTTTTTTTTTTTAGATGAATTTACAGTTCGTATCTCATCTTCGTCGCCAGTTGATATATCCTGCGGTGGGTGGCCGTAATAAAAGGATATTCAAGAAAGGTATTCCACCAGGAAAATAAATGGATAAAGAGGTTCTGAAGTAATAAAGAAATAGAGAAGTTTATTGAGAATATTTACAGAGACAGCATGTTACGTTTTTAAGTGTTCCCGCCCAGGGAAGGCTCTCACAACCGGTGACGGGTGATAACGTTCTTTCGATAAAAAGTTCCGGCGGTGAATTGCTCATCTCGCCATAATATATATATATATATATATATATATATATATATATATATATATATATATATATATATATATAAAGCATTTATGAAATATGATGTTTTATTTACTTATTTAAAGTTGAAAGAAATTCACATATATAATTTCTCTCAACTTATAAGTAAATTTTCACATAGCTATTTTTATTAATCGATCATGAAAAGTATAATTTATTATGTTATGTTTTTTCTTTCAAATTAAAAAAAAATCATATTCTCACATAACATACCAGTCATTTATCTTAAAGTAGTTTTTTTAATCCAAAGTTTAACTTTTTAAATTTTATATCTATGTTTTCTCCTGTTTAGGCGAATATGTCTCCAAATTTAGCTTCAGGCCATCATCATCTCAATACGCGCCTCTATGAGCATGTCATATATAATCTTCTCAAACTTGTTGGTATTGGTACACTATCATCCCTGCATTTTCCAAACATGTAAGTAGCTTTTTAATAATTCCTTAAAAGTAAATTTAATAGTGTTCAAACTAGTATTAAGACGATTAATCAGAATCAGAAATTAGAAAAATCAGAATTTTGGGAGTATCGGAATAAAAAAAAACATTATTTTTTAATCCAAAAACGATTCATTTAATTTTTTTATTGACAATAAAAAATGAAGTAAATACAATGTACCTATTTATGAGAAAATTGCAACATAAGACTAAGGTCCACACGAATATTATTCCCAAATTTATCATTGGCTCTATCAAGATAATATAATATTTTTATTGGTAAATTATTGCAAACAAATAAATATTCTAGAGTTCTGAAACAAAACTGTAGTAGGCAAAAAAAATAAATAAATAAATGTTCTGTCAGCAACAGTACAACTTCAAAATAGTCAATATCGCCCACCTCCAGAAGAGAGGGAATTCCTGTCCGTGATAACCGTGGTAAAAGAAGACACACTCCAATCGCCAGAAACACCCACACACACAGTTTGCAGGACACTGCCGACTCGTCTCTGGCCTCCTGCTTTTATAGTGGCCGGGAATTATCCATTTGCATAATCACATGAGACAGAAACGTGATTTTCCGAGAGTTGCATGGGGTAAATGCTAATAAAAACCCCCGGACGCCATATTGGAATTCTCTTTTTCCCCCCAACTGGTGACACAACAGACATACCCGAGGTAAGCTCTTTTTCCCCTCATTTTAGTTATTGCTGCTTCTGCTACACTCCCCCCTGATCTCATGATCACAAATGGGGCAGGGGGGCAGTCGTCTCTGTCTGGTACTTCTCCGAAGAACCGGAGGCAGCACTTCCTCCCTGCCATCCTCCTCATCGCCATTATTGCCACCAGTCTGCTCCATAGGCGGTGTTTCGCAATCAGGGCAGGGGGGCAGTATTCGTTTCTGTCGGGTACTCCTTCGTAGAGGCAAGACGGGTGGTCCTTCCTCCGCTTCTTCAGTATGTACATTATATGGCTCAAAATCCTCTTCGTCGTCCTGCATCATACTCTCTGTCTTTTCAGAAGACATCATACTGTCTGAGTCTCCGTCTTCCTCCGATGTAACAACATAATGGCGAGGGCGCAAATCCTTCACGTGACGAGGCACACCGTCCACCAAAATTGACTGAGGGCTGATCACCTTGGTCACCTCACCCTTGCCGAACCTCGTGGTACATCGATTTTGCGGTCTTCTGACCCATACGCGATCTCCAACCTGGTAAAAGCTGTTCTTGTGACCTGGGGACGCAGTTGCGAGATTGGTCTCCTTTACTCGAACTTCGTATTGATAAATCCTATTGGCAGGCGCAGTGGAGGGAGATGTGTCGTCTCTTGGTGTGATGTTATACCAGTAGACAGCCTCCTGTATGGGACAACACATTCTAGCCGCTATTCGTTTCACTGTACGATGACATCGCTCCGCTATGCCATTCCCGGCTGGAGCGTATGCACAGCGGAATCGCAAGTGAACTCCCCATTTACATGCAAATGCTTGGAACATATTGCTGCAGAAAGCTGTGTCATTGTCTAAAAGAAGTTCATGCGGCGCGCCACGCTCGAGGAACACTGCCTCTAACTGATGAATCACGCTTGCCGAGTCCTGCCTTGCCAATTTCCTCCAAATGGAGAAACGCGATGGACCACAGTCTGTTAAAGTTAAAAAATGGAAGGTGCCATAATGCGTGATATCCATTCCAATTCTCTGCCAATTCTCGTTAACTTCCAGCTTTCCCTTTTCCCACCTGACTGGCGCTGGGTCAATGGACTGACATTCCTCGCATTTCTGTATGACCGTTCTGACAGTTGCTTTTGTCGTGGTTGGACATCTTCTCCTGACAAAGTAGGTAGTGCGTCGCACCCCCGGATGTCCACTATCTTTGTGAATAGCCATGATTTGACTCTCATCCAGCTCGTCTGTGTGGACCGCGCCTATCACTGGGTCAAGACCGTTTTTCTTTTTCATTGCCTCAAACCACCGCTGTGGCACTCGTGTCAGTCGGTCAGCAATGTTTCGTGCTGATGGAACCAGCGTCACATCCACTGTCAGCCCATACTCTTTCACGAGCTCCTTAAGAGTGCTTAATCGCCTCCTAATAAGCATCTCGCTTGCTGCTTTGGTGCGTACTCATGCCTTTCCAGTTAGCGTGTCCGAGACCCAATGGTATACGCAAACAGAATCTGTCTTTATGTGTAGCACCTTGCTCTGCCACTGGAGAGCCAAATTGATGCCTTTCAATACGGCATCCAGTTCAGCCAAGTTGATATGTTGAGAGTCATCTTCAGGTCGCAGCCAACATGCATCTTCCAGCACAGTTTCACACATCTCCAAGGCTGCCCCAATTGCTAGGGAGCTAGCATCGACCCATACATTCAGCTCTTTGCCGTCCACACACCAATTTCCCTGTGCCGGATCGTTCTGCTGTGCAGATTTTAAGGTTTCGAACATCATACGATGTAGTACGGCGTCCCTTGCTTCATCATCCCAGCCCTTCGTTACCGAACTTACTCTCCTTCTGAGTATTCCGCAAGCCACACGAAGCCAACCGCACACCGGAAAGTGCCCGACAAGTCGACCACACAGGGAAAAGATTGTTCGTCGCGTAACAATACTGGGAGCCTCCGGAATTGCATTTCCTCGCATCCACCGCAGTTCATTGCGTTCCATCCTGACTGCCAATCCCAGCACCCGTGCACCGTCCTTCAACTGCTCCGGGTTCTTGCACTCCAACCGAACTGCGCGAGGTGTTCTCTCACACGGGTCGCGGGCACCACGTCTTCATTGACAAAAATGTCATCAATGTAAGCAGATGCTGCGCGGCTTATAACTTCTTCCTGAGATAGTACTTCGCTGACAATTGCTCTCATTATCAAGGGAGCCACATTCAAACCAAACCCCAGACGGGTCAGACAGTATTTTTTCCCATCGATTTCCACAGTCTGGTATGGCCACAGTGTCTCATGGACCCGGACTTGTAGGTATGCTCTTCTGAGGTCCAGTAGAGACACGTTAGCACCTTTTTGTCTCCACTCACGCAGCTTAGCCGCACAAACATCTGCGTTGGCCGTAAATGCGTCTACGTAATGATTTAGCTCCCGGTAGTCCATTACCGGGCGCACTTTGGCTTTGTTCTGCTGTATCACAGCCATCAGGGGAATTAGACCTTTGGGGGGTCCCAATTTATCCTCTGGGTATGGCACGAGCCAACCATTATCTATCCAGGTGTGGAGCTCCTGCATGTATTCTTCACGAATTTCTGCTGGCATTGGGTACTCTGACACTCGATTATGCAGCCTTTCAGGGGGGTGGTCCACAGACCATTTCCACGATGCGGTCCACGTTCGGTTTTGATGGTCAAAGGTAGCAGTGAAATCTGGTTCATCGATAGAAATGGCTGCGCATTTAATACTTTTCCTGGCGCCCAGCCGCACTGATCCTGTAGGCTTGACAACGACACCTCCTAGAGCTTTTATGGCGTCAATCCCTAGAAGCAAGTCAAATCCCAGTGGCTTGCCATGCACCACCAACACATTGACTCTGGTAGACACACCTTCATCAGTGGATACAGAGACCGTTCCAACACCGCAGCACGCATGGGACATTCCACCAATTGTGTTGACATTTACGTTTGTTTTTCTCCAAGACCGGCACCGGTCTGCATGTAAAATTGTCCTTGAGCATCCTGTATCAATAAGCGCCAAACATCGCGTCCCGTCAACATGGATGCTTATCACCGGGAGTGTCGTGTTCACATCTTGGTTGGGAAGGAGACTGGCGCTTATGCGTCCTCCCCTTGCTCGTTTCCCGAGCAGTTCCGAGCCCAGTGTCCACTCTCACCGCAACGGTAACACCGTGTTCCACGTTTTCGACAGTCCCTTGCAAGGTGGCCTTTAACATTGCATTTGAAACAGGTCACGTTAACAGGATTATTCTGGGCCCTGTTGTTGGGTGAGCGTGTGGCCGCAACCACATCCTGATTTTGTTCGCCAGTCGTCGTCAAAATTCTTCTCTCTATATTAGCACTTATCAAGGCCAATAGGCAACTCGAGGATAGACTCGACGATAAGAGTTCAAACGTGCACAGTATTGAAATTTGGGAAAGAGGATGGAACAACTTTCTCTTCTGCCTCTCTCTCTCACACTCTTTATCTTCTCTCTCTCTCACCCTGTTTCTCTTCTCTCTATATTAGCACTTATACAGGCCAATAGGCAACTCGAGGATCAACTCGACTCACCATATTTCTCTCTCTCTCTCACTCTCTTCTCTCTCTATCTCTCTCTCTCTAGACCTCTTTCTCTTCTCTTTCTCTCTCTCACCCTCTATATCTACTCTCTCTCTCCCTCTTTCCCTTCTATCTATATTAGCACTAATCAAGGCCAATAGGCAACTCGAGGATGAGAGTTTAAACGTGCAGAGTAGTGAAATTTTGGAAAGAGGATGGAACAACTTTCTCTTCTGCCTCTTTCTCACACACTTTATATTCTCTATCTCTCTCTCACACCCTGTTTCTCTTCTCTCTATATTTGCACTTTTCAAGGCAAATAGGCAACTCGAGGATAGACTCGACGATAAGAGTTCAAACGTGCACAGTATTCAAATTTGGGAAAGAGGATGGAACAACTTTCTCTTCTGCCTCTCTCTCACACTCGTTATCTTCTCTCTCTCTCACACACTGTTTCTCTTCTCTCTATATTAGCACTTATTAAGGCCAATAGGCAACTCGAGGATCAACTTGACTCACCAGATTTCTCTCTCTCTCTCACACACTCTTTTCTCTCTCTCTCTCTCTCTCTCTCTAGACCTCTTTCTCTTCTCTTTCTCTGTCTCACCCTCTTTATCTACTCTCTCTCACCCTCTTTCCCGTGTATCTATATTAGCCCTTATCAAGGCCAATAGGCAACTCGAGGATGAGAATTCAAACGTGCACAGTATTCAAATTTGGGAAAGAGGATGGAACAACTTTCTCTTCTGCCTCTCTCTGGCACTCTTTATCTTCTCTCTCTCTCTCTCTCACCCTGTTTCACTTCTCTCTATATTAGCACTTATCAAGGCCAACAGGCAACTCGAGGATCAACTCGACTCACCATATTTCTCTCTCTCTCTCACTCTCTTCTCTCTCTCTCTCTAAACCTCTTTCTCTTCTCTTTCTCTCTCTCACCCTCTTTATCTACTCTCTCTCACCCTCTTTCCCTTCTATCTATATTAGCACTTATCAAGGCCAATAGGCAACTAATAGATGAGAGTTTAAACGTGCACAGTAGTGAAATTTGGGAAAGAGGATGTAACAACTTTCTCTTCTGCCTCTCTTTCACACTCTTTATCTTCTCTCTCTCTACCCCTGTTTCTCTTCTCTCGATATTAGCACTTATCAAGGCCAATAGGCAACTCGAGGATAAAAATGACGATGAGAGTTACAACGTGCACAGTAGTGAAATTTGGGCAAGAGGATGGAACAACTTTCTCTTCTGCCTCTCTATCACACTCTTTATCTTCTCTCTCTCTCTCTACCCCTGTTTCTCTTCTCTCTATATTAGCACTTATCAAGGCCAATAGGCAACTCGAGGATAAACTCGACGATGAGAGTTCAAATGTGCACAGTATTCAAATTTGGGAAAGAGGATAGAACAACTTTCTCTTCTGCCTCTCTCTCACACTCTTTATCTTTTCTCTCTCTTACCCTGTTTCTCTTCTCTCTATATTAGCACTTATCAAGGCCAATAGGCAACTCGAGGATAAACTCGACGATGAGAGTTCAAATGTGCACAGTATTCAAATTTGGGAAAGAGGATGGAACAACTTTCTCTTCTGCCTCGCTCTAACACTCTTTATCTTCTCTCTCTCTCTCACCCTGTTTCTCTTCTCTCTATATTAGCACTTATCAAGGCCAATAGGCAACTCGAGGATCAACTCGACTCACCATTTTTCTCTCTCTCTCTCACTCTCTTCTCTGTCTCTCTCTAGACATCTTTCTCTTCTCTTTCTCTCTCTCACCCTCTTTATCTACTCTCTCTCACCCTCTTTCCCTTCTATCTATATTAGCACTTATCAAAGCCAATAGGCAACTAAAGGATGAGAGTTCAAACGTGCACAGTAGTGAAATTTGGGAAAGAGGATGGAACATCTTTCTCTTCTGCCTCTCTCTCACACTCTTTATCTTCTCTCTCTCTCTAACCCTGTTTCTCTTCTCTCTATATTAGCACTAATCAAGGCCAATAGGCAACTCGAGGATCAACTCGACTCACCATATTTCTCTCTCTCTCTCTCACTCTCTTCTCTCTCTATCTCTCTCTCTCTAGACCTCTTTCTCTTCTCTTTCTCTCTCTCACCCTCTTTATCTACTCTCTCTCTCTCTCACCCTCTTTCCCTTTTATCTATATTTGCATTTATCAAGGCCAATGGGCAACTCGAGGATGAGAGTTAAAACGTGCACAGTAATGAAATTTGGGAAAGAGGATGGAACAACTTTCTCTTCTGCCTCTCTCTCACACTCTGTATCTTCTCTCTCTATCTCACCCTGTTTCTCTTCTCTCTATATTAGCACTTATCAAGGCCAATAGGCAACTGGAGGATAGACTCGACGATGAGAGTTCAAACGTGCGCAGTATTCAAATTTGGGAAAGAGGATGGAACAACTTTCTCTTCTGCCTCTCTCTCACACTCTTTATCTTCTCTCTCTCTCACCCTGTTTCTCTTCTCTCAATATTAGCCCTTATCAAGGCCAATAGGCAACTCGAGGATCAACTCGACGATGAGAGTTCAAGCGTGCACAGTATTCAAATTTGGGAAAGAGGATGGAACAACGTTTTCTTCTGTCTCTCTCTCTCACACTCTTTATTTTCTCTCTCTCTCACCCTGTTTCTCTTCTGTCTATATTAGCACTTATAAAGGTCAATAGGCAACTAGAGGATAGACTGAACGATGAGAGTTAAAACGTGCACAGTATTCAAATTCGGGAAAGAGGATAGAACAACTTTCTCTTCTGCCTCTCTCTCACACTCTTTATCTTCTCTCTCTCTCTACCCCTGTTTCTCTTCTCTCTATATTAGCACTTATCAAGGCCAATAGGCAACTCGAGGATACACTCGACGATGAGAGTTCAAACGTGGACAGTAGTGAAATTTGGAAAAGAGGATGGAACAACTGTCTCTTCTGCCTTTCTCTCACACTTTTTCTCTTCTCTCTCTCTCTACCCCTGTTTCTCTTCTCTCTATAGTAGCACTTATCAAGGCCAATAGGCAACTCGAGGATAAACTCGACGATGAGGGTTCAAATGTGCACAGTATTCAAATTTGGGAAAGAGGATAGAACTACTTTCTCTTCTGCCTCTCTCTCACACTCTTTATCTTCTCTCTCTCTCTCTCTCTACCCCTGTTTCGCTTCTCTCTATATTAGCACTTATCAAGGCCAACGGGCAACTCGAGGATAAACTCGACGATAAGAGTTCAAATGTGCACAGTATTCAAATTTGGGAAAGAGAATAGAACAACTTTCTCTTCTGCCTCTCTCTCACACTCTTTATCTTCTCTCTCTCTCTACCCTTGTTTCTCTTCTCTCTATATTAACACTTATCAAGGCCAATAGGCAACTCGAGGATAAACTCGAGGATGAGAGTTCAAACGTGCACAGTAGTTAAATTTGGGAAAGAGGATAGAACAACTTTCTCTTCTGCCTCTCTCTCACACTCTTTATCTTCTCTCTCTCTACCCCTGTTTCTCTTCTCTCTATATTAGTACTTATCAAGGCCAATAGGCAACGCGAGGATAAACTCGACGATAAGAGTTCAAATGTGTACAGTAGTGAAATTTGGGAAAGGGGATAGAACAACTTTCTCTTCTGCCTTTCTCTCACACTCTTTATCTTCTCTCTTTCTCTACCCCTTTTTCTCTTCTCTCTATATTTACACTTGTAAAGGGCAATAGGCTACTCGAGGATAAACTCGACGATGAGAGTTCAAACGTGCACAGTATTCAAATTCGGAAAGAGGATAGAACAACTTTCTCTTCTGCCTCTCTCTCACACTCTTTATCTTCTCTCTCTCTCTACCCCTGTTTCTCTTCTCTCTATATTAGCACTTATCAAGGCCAATAGGCAACTCGAGGATAAACTCGACGATGAGAGTTCAAACGTGCACAGTAGTAAAATTATGGAAAGAGAATAGAACAGCTTTGTGTTCTGCCTCTCTCTCACACTCTTTATCTCTTTATCTTCTCTCTCTCTACCTCTGTTTCTCTTCTCTCTTTATTAGCACTTATCAAGGCCAATAGGCAACTCGAGGATAAACTCGACGATGAGAGTTAAAACGTGCACAGTATTCAAATTTTGGAAAGAGGATGGAACAACTTTCTCTTCTGCCTCTCTCTCTCACACTCTTTATCTTCTCTCTCTCTCTACCCCTGTTTCTCTTCTCTCTATATAAGTACTTTTCAAGGCCAATAGGCAACTCGAGGATCAACTCGAAAATGAGAGTTCAAACGTGCACAGTATTCAAATTTGGGAAAGAGGATAGAACAACTTTCTCTTCTGCCTCTCTCTCACACTCTTTTTCTTCTCTCTCTCTCTACCCCTGTTTCTCTTCTCTCTATATTAGCACTTATCAAGGCCAATAGGCAACTCGAGGATAAACTCGACGATTAGAGTTCAAACGTGCACAGTATTCAAATTTTGGAAATAGGATAGAACATCTTCCTCTTCTGCCTCTCTCTCACACTCTTTATCTTCTCTCTCTCTCTACACCTGTTTTTTTTCTCTCTATATTTGCACTTGTAAAGGCCAATAGGCAACTCGAGGATCAACTCGACATTGAGAGTTCAAACGGGCACAGTAGTGAAATTATGGAAAGAGGATAGAACAACTTTGTCTTCTGCCTCTCTCTCACACTCTTATCTTCTCTCTCTCTCTCTCTACCCCTGTTTCTCTTCTCTCTATATTAGCACTTATCAAGGCCAATAGGCAACTCGAGGATAAACTCGACGATGAGAGTTCAAACGTGCACAGTAGTGAAATTTTGGAAAGAGGATGGAACAACTTTGTCTTCTGCCTCTCTCTCACACTCTTTATCTTCTCTCTCTCTCTACCCCTGTTTCTCTTCTCTCTATATTAGTACTTATCAAGGCCAATAGACAACTCGAGGATAAACTTGACGATGAGAGTTCAAACGTGCACAGTATTCAAATTTGGGAAAGAGGATGGAACAACTTTCTCTTCTGCCTCTCTCTCACACTCTTAATCTTCTCTCTCTCTCTCTCTCTACCCCTGTTTCTCTTCTCTCTATATTAGCACTTTTCAAGGCCAATAGGCAACTCGAGGATCAACTCGACGATGAGAGTTCAAACGGGCACAGTAGTGAAATTTTGGAAAGAGGATGCAACAACTTTCTCTTCTGCCTCTCTCTCACACTCTTTATCTTCTCTCTCTCTCTACCCCTGTTTCTCTTCTCTCTATATTAGCACTTATCAAGGCCAATAGGCAACTCGAGGATAAACTCGACGATGAGAGTTCAAATGTGATCGGTATTCAAATTTGGGAAAGAGGATAGAACAACTGTCTCTTCTGCCTCTCTCTCACACTCTTTATCTTCTCTCTCTCTCACCCTGTTTCTCTTCTCTCTATATAAGCACTTATCAAGCCCAATAGGCAACTCGAGGATAAACTCGACGATGAGAGTTCAAACGTGCACAGTAGTGAAATTTGGGAAAGCGGATTGAACAACTTTCTCTTCAGCCTCTCACTCACACCCTTTATCTTCTCTCTCTCTACCCCTGTTTCTCTTCTCTCTATATTAGCACTTCTCAAGGCCAATAGGCAACTCGAGGATAAACTCGACGATGAGAGTTCAAATGTGCACAGTATTAAAATTTGGGAAAGTGGATAGAACAACTTTCTCTTCTGCCTCTCTCTCACACTCTTTATTTTCTCTGTCTCTCTTCCCCTGTTTCTCTCCTCTCTATATTAGCACTTATCAAGGCCAATAGGCAACTCAAGGATAAACTCGACGATGAGAGTTCAAATGTGCACAGTATTCAAATTTTGGAAAGAGGATAGAACATCTTTCTCTTCTGCCTCTCTCTCACACTATTTATCTTCTCTCTCTCTCTACCCCTGTTTCTTTTCTCTCTATATTAGCACTTATCAAGGCCAATAGGCAACTCGAGGATCAACTCGACATTGAGAGTTCAAACGGGCACAGTAGTGAAATTATGGAAAGAGGATAGAACAACTTTGTCTTCTGCCTCTCTCTCACACTCTTTATCTTCTGTCTCTCTCACCCTGTTTCTCTTTTCTCTATATTAGTACTTATCAAGGCCAATAGGCAACTCGAGGATAAACTCGACGATGAGAGTTCAAACGTGCACAGTATTCAAATTTGGGAAAGAGGATGGAACAACTTTCTCTTCTGCCTGTCTCTCACACTCTTTATCTTCTCTCTCTCTCTCTCTCACCCTGGTTCTTTTCTCTCTATATTAGCACTTATCAAGGCCAATAGGAAACTTGAGGATCAACTCGACGATGAGAGTTCAAACGTGCACAGTAGTGAAATTTGGGAAAGAGGATGGAACAACTTTCTCTTCTGCCTCTCTCTCACACTCTTTATCTTCTCTCTCTCTCGCCCTGTGTCGTTTCTCTCTATATTAGCACTTATCAAGGCCAATAGGCAACTACAGGATCAACTCGACGATGAGAGTTCAAACGTGCACAGTATTCAAATTTGGGAAAGAGGATGGAACAACTTTCTCTTCTGCCTCTCTCTCACACTCTTTATCTTCTCTCTCTCTCACCCTGTGTCGTTGCTCTCTATATTAGCACTTATCAAGGCCAATAGGCAACTACAGGATCAACTCGACGATGAGAGTTCAAACGTGCACAGTATTCAAATTTGGGAAAGAGGAGTGAACTACTTTCTCTTCTGCCTCTCTCTCACACTCTTAATCTTCTCTCTCTCTCTCTACCCCTGTTTCTCTTCTCTCTATATAAGCACTTATCAAGGCCAAAAGGCAACTCGAGGATAAACTCGACGATAAGAGTTCAAACGTGCACAGTATTCAAATTTGGGAAAGAGGATAGAACAACTTTCTCTTCTGCCTCTCTCTTACATTCTTTATCTCTCTCTCTCTTTACCCCTGTTTCTCTTCTCTCTATATTAGCACTTATCAAGGCCAATAGGCAACTCGAGGATCAACTCGACGATGAGAGTTCAAACGTGCACAGTATTAAAATTTGGGAAAGAGGATGGAACAACTTTCTCTTCTGCCTCTCTCTCACACTCTTTATCTTCTCTCTCTTTCTACCCCTGTTTCTCTTCTCTCTATATTAGCACTTATCAAGGCCAATAGGCAACTCGAGGATAAACTCGACGATGAGTGGTCAAACGTGCACAGTAGTGAAATTTGGGAAAGAGGATGGAACAAATTTCTCTTTTTCCTCTCTCTCACACTCTTTATCTTCTCTCTCTCTCTACCCCTGTTGCTCTTCTCTCTATATTAGCACTTATCAAGGCCAATAGGACACGTAGGATAAACTCGACGATGAGAGTTCAAACGTGCGCAGTAGTGAAATTTGGGAAAGAGGATGGAACAACTTTCTTTCTGCCTCTCTCTCACACTCTTTATCTTCTCTCTCTCTCTCCCTACCCCTGTTTCTCTTCTCTCTATATTAGCACTTATCAAGGCCAATAGGCAACTCGAGGATAAACTCGACGATGAGAGTTCAAATGTGCACAGTATTCAAATTTGGGAAAGAGGATAGAACAACTTTCTCTTCTGCCTCTCTCTCACACTCTTTATCTTCTCTCTCTCTCTACCCCTGTTTCTCTTCTCTCTATAATAACACTTATCAAGGCCAATAGGCAACTCGAGGATAAACTCGAGGATGAGAGTTCAAACGTGCACGGTAGTGAAATTTGGGAAAGAGGATGGAACAACTTTCTCTTCTGCCTCTCTCTCACACTATTTATCTTCTCTCTCTCTCTACCCCTGTTTCTCTTCTCTCTATATTAGCACTTATCAAGGCTAATAGGCAACTCGAGGATAAACTCGACGATGAGAGTTCAAATGTGCACAGTAGTGAAATTTGGGAAAGAGGATAGAACAGCTTCCTCTTCTGCCTCTCTCTCACACTATTTATCTTTTCTCTCTCTCTATTCCTGTTTCTCTTCTCTCTGTATTAGCTCTTATCAAGGCCAATAGGCAACTCGAGGATCAACTTTGGATTGAGAGTTCAAACGTGCACAGTATTCACATTTGGGAAAGAGGATGGAACAACTTTCTCTTCTGCCTCTCTCTCACACTCTTTACTTCTCTCTCTCTCTCTACCCCTGTTTCTCTTCTCTCTATATTAGCACTTATCACGGCCAATAGGCAACTCGAGGATCAACTCGACGATGAGAGTTCAAACGTGCACAGTATTCAAATTTGGGAAAGAGGATGGAACAACTTTCTCTTCTGCCTCTCTCTCACACTCTGTATCCTCTCTCTCTCTCACCCTCTTTCTCTTCTCTCTATATTAGCACTTATCAAGGCCAATAGGCAACTCGAGGATCAACTCGACGATGAGAGTTAAAACGTGCACAGTATTCAAATTTGGGAAAGAGGATAGAACAACTTTCTCTTCTGCCTCTCTCTCACACTCTTTATCTTCTCTCTCTCTCTCTCCCTGTTTCTCTTCTCTGTATATAAGCACTTATCAAGGCCAATAGGCAACTCGAGGATAAACTCGACGATGAGGGTTCAAATCTGCACAGTATTCAAATTTGGGAAAGAGGATTGAACAACTTTCTCTTCTGCCTCTCTCTCACACTCTTTATCTTCTGTCTCTCTCACCCTGTTTCTCTTTTCTCTATATTAGTACTTATCAAGGCCAATAGGCAACTCGAGGATAAACTCGACGATGAGAGTTCAAACGTGCACAGTATTAAAATTTGGGAAAGAGGATGGAACAACTTTCTCTTCTGCCTCTCTCTCACACTCTTTATCTTCTCTCTCTTTCTACCCCTGTTTCTCTTCTCTCTATATTAGCACTTATCAAGGCCAATAGGCAACTCGAGGATAAACTCGACGATGAGTGGTCAAACGTGCACAGTAGTGAAATTTGGGAAAGAGGATGGAACAAATTTCTCTTTTTCCTCTCTCTCACACTCTTTATCTTCTCTCTCTCTCTACCCCTGTTGCTCTTCTCTCTATATTAGCACTTATCAAGGCCAATAGGACACGTAGGATAAACTCGACGATGAGAGTTCAAACGTGCGCAGTAGTGAAATTTGGGAAAGAGGATGGAACAACTTTCTTTCTGCCTCTCTCTCACACTCTTTATCTTCTCTCTCTCTCTCCCTACCCCTGTTTCTCTTCTCTCTATATTAGCACTTATCAAGGCCAATAGGCAACTCGAGGATAAACTCGACGATGAGAGTTCAAATGTGCACAGTATTCAAATTTGGGAAAGAGGATAGAACAACTTTCTCTTCTGCCTCTCTCTCACACTCTTTATCTTCTCTCTCTCTCTACCCCTGTTTCTCTTCTCTCTATAATAACACTTATCAAGGCCAATAGGCAACTCGAGGATAAACTCGAGGATGAGAGTTCAAACGTGCACGGTAGTGAAATTTGGGAAAGAGGATGGAACAACTTTCTCTTCTGCCTCTCTCTCACACTATTTATCTTCTCTCTCTCTCTACCCCTGTTTCTCTTCTCTCTATATTAGCACTTATCAAGGCTAATAGGCAACTCGAGGATAAACTCGACGATGAGAGTTCAAATGTGCACAGTAGTGAAATTTGGGAAAGAGGATAGAACAGCTTCCTCTTCTGCCTCTCTCTCACACTATTTATCTTTTCTCTCTCTCTATTCCTGTTTCTCTTTTCTCTGTATTAGCTCTTATCAAGGCCAATAGGCAACTCGAGGATCAACTTTGGATTGAGAGTTCAAACGTGCACAGTATTCACATTTGGGAAAGAGGATGGAACAACTTTCTCTTCTGCCTCTCTCTCACACTCTTTACTTCTCTCTCTCTCTCTACCCCTGTTTCTCTTCTCTCTATATTAGCACTTATCACGGCCAATAGGCAACTCGAGGATCAACTCGACGATGAGAGTTCAAACGTGCACAGTATTCAAATTTGGGAAAGAGGATGGAACAACTTTCTCTTCTGCCTCTCTCTCACACTCTGTATCCTCTCTCTCTCTCACCCTCTTTCTCTTCTCTCTATATTAGCACTTATCAAGGCCAATAGGCAACTCGAGGATCAACTCGACGATGAGAGTTAAAACGTGCACAGTATTCAAATTTGGGAAAGAGGATAGAACAACTTTCTCTTCTGCCTCTCTCTCACACTCTTTATCTTCTCTCTCTCTCTCTCCCTGTTTCTCTTCTCTGTATATAAGCACTTATCAAGGCCAATAGGCAACTCGAGGATAAACTCGACGATGAGGGTTCAAATCTGCACAGTATTCAAATTTGGGAAAGAGGATTGAACAACTTTCTCTTCTGCCTCTATCTCACACTTTATCTTCTCTCTCTCTCTCTACCCCTGTTTCTCTTCTCTCTATATTAGCACTTATCAAGGCCAATAGGCAACTTGAGGATCAACTCGACGATGAGAGTTCAAACGTGCACAGTATTCAAATTTGGGAAAGAGGATTGAAAAACTTTCTCTTCTGCCTCTCTCTCACACTCTTTATCTTCTCTCTCTCTCTCACCCTGTTTCTCTTCTCTCTATATTAGCACTTATCAAGGCCAATAGGCAACTCGAGGATCAACTCGACGATGAGAGTTCAAACGTGCACAGTAGTGAAATTTGGGAAAGAGGATGGAACAACTTTCTCTTCTGCCTCTCTCTCACACTCTTTATCTTCTCTCTCTCTCTCTCTCTCTACCCCTGTTTCTCTTCTCTCTGTATTAGCACTTATCAAGGCCAATAGGCAACTCGAGGATCAACTCGACGATGAGAGTTCAAACGTGCACAGTAGTGAAATTTGGGAAAGAGGATGGAACAACTTTCTCTTCTGCCTCTCTCTCACACTCTTTATCTTCTCTCTCTCTCTACCCCTGTTTCTCTTCTCTCTATTAGCACTTATCAAGGCCAATAGGCAACTACAGGATCAACTCGACGATGAGAGTTCAAACGTGCACAGTATTCAAATTTGGGAAAGAGGATGGAACAACTTTCTCTTCTGCCTCTCTCTCTCACTCTTTATCTTCTCTCTCTCTCACCCTGTTTCTCTTCTCTCTATATTAGCACTTATCAAGGCCAATAGGCAACTCGAGGATCAACTCGACGATGAGAGTTCAAACGTGCACAGTATTCAAATTTTGGAAAGAGGATAGAACAACTTTCTCTTCTGCCTCTCTCTCCCACTCTTTATCTTCTCTTTCTTTCTCTTTTATTAACGATCGAAGTTTTTACCAAAAAAGCATTCAGACGCCATTTTCTTTTTTAGTAACACTATTTAGAGTAACGAAGACGAAGTGAGAGAGAGAGAAAGAGAGACGCAAACAGAGAGAGAGAGAGACGCAAACAGAGAGAGAGAAACGTTAACTTTTTCACTCCGAAATATACAATGTTCGGCAGAGGTCAGATGACGTCATGACGTCGTGACCTGATTTACTTTAAATAGTTGAAAAACCGAACGAATTTCAGATGGGTCGGTTTAGCCCAGGTAGCTATGACCTTGGTTCATTATCTAAACGTTTTGGGTTCGAATCGTAGTGTGAGATGTTTTTTTTCGATTTTTTAAATTTAAATATTGAACCCTGTATTATTTAAGCCATTTTTCACGTAACGTTCGTTTTCCTGTTTTTTTTTTATTTCGCTTATTCGTAGCGACACCCAAAAACACCCGGGTACCCACCGATTTTTTAAATTTAAATATAGAAACAGGCTTATGTAAGCCATTTTTCATGTGTTCGTTTTCTGTTTTCATCGTTCGTTTGCCTTACGTTAGTTTTTTTTGTGTTTTTTATGTTTTGATTACCCCCTCGCTTAATTAAAACGTTGTTTTCTTTTCTTACTTCGCTTATAACAATGCTTACATCGTCATCGTCGTCGTTATAACGCTTGACGACTTTCAAACATCTTTCACTTCTGTGCGTGTGTGTGTGTGTGTGTGTGTGTGTGTGTGTGTGTGTGTGTGTGTGTGTGTGTGTGTGTGTGTGTGTACTAGTGATTTGATGATTCCAATTTTTTCCCATTCTGATTCAATTACCGATTCTGTCTTAAATTCCTGGTCTGATACGATTCCCGATTCCGAATCCGATTCTTTTTAAATTTCTAAATATTTAATTAGTGATTTGTTTTTGTCTTTTTTTTTTTAATTACTCTAAAACCTTCTTATGTCTGCATATGTTTTCGCAAACTAAAAATGCACTTAGTGTGTGTGTGGGAGGGACATGTATTAAATATACGGAGGGAGGGGTTCTAAATATTTTTCTCGATGTTTTTCTTTTAATTGATTGAAAATAATTAAACAACTAAAGCAAATTAAATTAAATTAAAACAAACCCGATTTGCATTTGTCATTAGTTAGCAAAATGCTATTTGAATATTTCATAAACAATTGAAAATAATTAACGATTGTCATGCAAAATAAAACGGTATAGGAATAGTATAGTTAACAAAGTCCCCTCTCCATCTTAAACATGCGTTTCTAAATAACATATATAGAAGACAATTATTAACTTAAGAACGGATGTGAATGTATTTTTAACTATTCTATACGTTCACCCTAATCATCAATATTTTCCCTGTTATTACTACTGACAATGTCATAATGATGAAAGAGATCAAGGAAGCAAAGGAACTTTTCAAGAATTGGTAAATTTATTGGCCAAGTATGATCCTGTGATACTTCCTATCTGTCACCAGAAATTCAAAATTGTGCAAAGTAGGTGAGAAAGAAAATCATCGATCAGATCAAAGAAAGCAAATATTTTTACATAATTTTTTATAGCACTTCTGATGTATCTCACAAGGGCCAGATGAGTGAGGTGTTGCGTTACGTAAAAATTGACGAAAATAAAGTCACAGTCGAGGAGTCGTTTCTCCACTCCATCGAGACAAAAAGGTAAAAGCGCGGATGACATTTCTAAACTGATTTTGAGAGAACTGAAGAATGATGGGATTCAGATTGGTGACTGTATTGGCCAGGCATTTAATAATGCTGCCATTATAGCACACCACCGATCGGGTGTGCAAACAAGAATCTCCGAAATCAACCTAAAAGCTCTATTTGTGCCATGCACTAACAATTCATTAAATGTGGCTACCGTTTCTGTAGAGGTCCACTCTGTTACATTTTTGGTATACTGGACCGGTTATTCTCGTTCTTTTCTGCATCTACACATCGCTGGGACGTCTTGATTAAGTTAACGGGTCTAAGTATCAAGCGGACTATGGAAACTACATGGAGTAGTTGAGCAGATGCTGTAAATGATGTGGTAAAAACACATTATTGGAAGTCGTCATTGCCCTGGAACAGCTCACAGAAGAAGGAGAAAATGCAAGTACACGCTCAGATGCCTCTTTTATTCTCAACTCTGTATTGTCGTTTCCGTTTCTTTTATTTCTGAGCTTTTGGAAAACTATTCTTCCAGAAATCACTGATGCCCAGAAGTATCTTCAAGAAAAGGGGCTGAATCTGCAACAAAGTTCTGTCAGGCTGACGGCGTTGAGAGATTGCCTTCTTCAAAATAAAGAAAAGATGGTGGACACTGCAATAGACGAGTCAAAAAACTCTGCTCTTAAATGGGCATCATATCTGTAATAAAAAAATGTGTGAGGAAAGTCCTTTAAAAGTACTGCGCCCTCTGTAGATGTATAATGTTGCAGCAACGTAAAGCAATTCAATAACCAGTAAACACCGGTTCTGCACGGAATCCAACTAGCAAGGTGCCTAGACGGATGTGAGCGGTTACTCAGACTAGACCCAACAACGGTAAGATATCCTCACACGGCACGAGAAGCAATAGCAACACGATTCCCGACCAAGTCAATCATCGCTCTCCCAACGTCTTTCAATCACCCGCTTTTATCGCCGTTGTAGGCCGGCTAAATTTGCATATTGCGAGAATTCATGTGACTTTGCGAGATATCATCCTTTACAAAAGTCTCTGGAGGGGGCTCACTGAATCTGTGCGTCGGCAGCTCATCACTAGACGCTTCACTGCTTTCTTCTGTAGTTGTGTGATGCACCTCGGTAGCTGGGCGAAGATCTCGCACATGTCGTGGGGTTCCATCGACCAAAACAGACTGCTGGCTAATCACTCCAGATATTTATCCTTGCTTGAACTTGTCGGTGCACCGATTTCCTGGGGGCCGCACCCACACTGGATCTCCCACTTCATATCTGTTACATGTTCCCTTGTGATGTTGTGTTGATTCCCTTCACTCTGACTCGGTACCTGTAAATAGCATTCGCAGGTGCGGTTGAAGGAGACGTCCCGTCCTTTGCCGTAATGTTGTACCAATATGTGGCTTCCGTAATAGTACATCGCTTCCTGGCAGCAATTCTCTTGATGCTGCGATGGCTTCTTTCAGCAATGCCATTTCTTGACGGCACATGCGCACATCGCAACCGTAGTCGGACGCCCCACTCATCTAACAACTGCCGGACTTGCTGGCTACGAAACACTGCATCATTGTCAGTCAGGAGCTCTTCCGGCGCACCTCGCTCAGAAAAAATGGATGATAGGTGGCGAACAACATTTGCTGAATCCTGTCTGGTCATCTGCCGCCACACCGCAAATCTCGTAGGCCCGCAATCAATGAGAGTTAGAAAGGGCTTCCCACTGTAATGGGTAATTTCCATGGCCAGCCGCTGCCACACACTCAACTTCCAATCGACCCTTCTGCCATCGCTCTGGTGCAGGATCAATAGACTGGCAAGCCTCACAATTTCTGATGATCTGTCTGACATCCATCTTGGTCACTGCTGGGTATACATGCCTCACAAAATAAAGAGTCCTCTTGATACCCGGATGTCCACTCTGTGCATGAATTTTTTTGTATTTGACATGGGTCGATTGCAACTGCACAAGATCGAGCAGTAATCTCCATTCCAATCTTCGCGGCTTCATACCATTTGTGAGGTACTCGGGTCAGTTGGTCAGCACGATTACAATGTGATGGCACCAGAGTCACGCTCAGTGATAGCCCATACTCAGATACCAGGTTTTTTAGCATGTCTAGCCTTCTCCGTATTAACATTTCGCTTGCTGCCTTGGTACGGATTCGTGTCAGTCCTGAAAGTGTGTCAGACACCCAGTGGTAAACACAGAGAGAATCTGTGTACAAGGTCAACTTCTTAGACTGCCACTGCAGGGCCAGATTTATCCCCTTTACAACAGCGTCCAGCTCTGCCAGGTTGATATGCTGAGAATCTGTTACGGGCCGCAGCCAACATGTATCCTCGAACACGTTTCCTCCTTGCTCCAACAAACTCCCAACGCCAAAGAACTGGCATCAACACACACACCTACGTTGTCTCCGTCAACACACCACCGCCCACAGGCAGGGTCCTTCTTGTTCACTCTCTCCAGTGTCTCTTTTTTTTATTTTTTTTTTTATTCAATTTTCACCCCAAACAAGGCACAGTGCCACTTTGAAGCAGGGGGCTACTATCAGGGACTTAATTAGCAGGGTCATTTTGAAGGGAGATGAGTAGAAAGATGTTTGTTAACATTACACTTGAACTTCTGCATATCATTGCAGTTGGAAAAGCAGAATCCCGGAAGGGAGTTCCAAAGACCCGCAGTTCTGGGGAAGAAACTATTGGAGTAAAAGGCTCTCTTGCACCTAGGGATCTCTACTGTAAAGGGATGAGACTTAGTAGCTTGTCGGGTTTGTCGGAGGTAGTTACGTCGGGGAGGTACAAGTGTTTGCAGTTCGTCAGAGCATTCACCATTGAAGTATTTGTAGAACAGGCAGAGGGATGCAACATCTCGTCGATGGGACAGAGGCTGAAGCCTAGATGACAGTTCAGGACCTATCAGGTTGGCGACTCTCTTTTGAACCCTGTCCAGGAGCAAGAGACAAGAAGCAGGTGCACCAGCCCAGATGTGACAACAGTACTCCATACATGGGCGAATGGTTGCCTTATAGAGGTATAGGATACTGTCAGGCGTAAGCAGTTTTCTAGCACGGTAGAGGGAGCCCACCTTCCTTGCAGCAGCCTTGGCAATGCTCTCAATGTATCTATTCCAGTTCATATTCCCTGTAAACGTTAGGCCGAGGAGTTTAAAAGAAGTACTTTCAGGTAATGTGTTCTTAGCCATTGCTATTGGTGGCAGAGAAGGTTTCTTGTAGTTATTGAAGGAAACAAGCTTAGTCTTAGCAGCATTGAATGTGACCAACCATTTTTGTCCCCATTCCACTACGGATTGGAGGTCATCCTCTAGCGTTTCTGCCATTTCCTTGGATATGTGTTCATTTGTTTTCCCCTCATATCTGTTATAGAGAGTGGTGTCATCGGCAAATATACCCATCTCCGAAACAATTTTATCAGGGAGGTCGTTTATGAATAACAGGAATAATAGAGGTCCAAGGATAGACCCCTGAGGTACTCCCGCATTTATGTTGTATTGTTTGGATCTACGACCGTCGAGGACAACTTTGATTTTTCTATTACTTAAGAAGGATTTAATTATATTATGAATTCTTCCAGTGATTCCATATGATCTAATTTTCCTTAGAAGACCATCGTGCCATACCCTGTCAAAAGCCTTAGATATATCGAGGGCCACCGCTCTACCCTCCCCTGTTTTATCCAATGAACGGTATATACGTTCAGAAACTACAGTTAAGATATCTGCTGTTGAACGGGCTTGCCTGAATCCATATTGTTTATCAGTCAGGAGTTTAGCAGCTGTTAGGTGCTGGACTAGTGCTTGATTAACTAAGGACTCAAATATTTTGGCGAAAAGCGGGAGGAGGCTAATGGGGCGATAATTTAGTGGGTCAGTTCTTTCACCAGAATTCTTGAAGACTGGTACCACAGAGGCGGTTTTCCAGCAGTCGGGAAAACAAGATTTGTTAAGGCATTTATTGTAAAGTTTGGACAGAACTGGAGCAATCTCGGCAGAGCATTTTTTTTAATAGCACAGCCGGGATGAGATCTGGTCCACATGCCTTTGAGGTGTCTAGGTTTTTATAAAAGCATGTACCTGAGAAGAGGTGATTTTCAAATCGTCAAGTGTGGCGTCTGTTCGCAGAGGAAAATCAGGGAGTGAATGGTGTACCGAGTTCAGTGTGGAGTTTGAGGCAAACCGACTGGCAAGCAGATTAGCCTTGTCAGTTGCCGTGCAAGCAACCTCATGATCGTTTGATAGTGGGGGAATAGTTGACTGTCCATTATTTACTACGCTGTTGTAGATTTTCCAAAAATCCCGGGTTCCTAAATTCTGTGCTTCGATGCGTTTTCTGGTGGTTTCAGAGTAATCTGTCTTAGCTGTCTCTATCACTCTCTTACAATTATTTCTAGCTTCTATAAACTTCTGTTTATTTGAGCTGGACTTATGTCGGTTGAATCTGCGGAACGCATGCTGCCTTTGACAAATGGCAGCTGCACAAGCAGAAGTAAACCATTGGGGGGAGTGGGGCTTGCTATAGAATTTCCGTGCGGGAACATGTGCTTCAATAGCAGTTTTGAACCATTCAGTGGTCTCATTTGCACACTGTTCCGCTGGAAGAGTAAAGATATTTTGCCATGGGGCATCTCTGATGAGCTCCCTGATGGCTTCCCAATCAGCCTTTTTGTAATATCTCGTTGTTTTGAGTAGTGGGTCTTCAGTTTTAGGGCAAGAATTTAGGCTGATTTCTACCATTATCACAGCGTGATCAGCATTCCCGAGTGGGCTGTGGGCATTTGTTGTACAGTCATTGGGAACCGTTGTCAGAAAGAGATCTAGAAGTGAGGCATGTTGATCTTGCTGGTCTGGGAAACGTGTCGGAAATGTAACCAACTGAGATAGGGAATGGGATATAGAGAAGCTATGTGTTGCGCTACCAGCTACGTCTGTATGATTAGAGAATCCTAGCCAGTTTCTGTGGTGGACATTGAAGTCACCAAATACATGTATTTGTGTGCTAGTATCGAGGGAGAGTGCTATATCTATGCTGTCTGAGACTTTGTTTATTAGGGTACAGTCTTGGTTTGAGAGAGAGCGGTAGAGAAAATACAAGTAGCTAATATTGTGTTGCATATTTAGTCTGAAGCACATAAAGGCCTGGTCCTCTGATTCTAGTTTTATTTCTCTAGTCAGGGGGAGGGTGTTACGAATATAGACTCCAAGTCCATGCATATGTCTGTCCGAGTCCTTACGGTAGAGTGGGAGATAACCAGGCATGTTAAAGTGGTTAGAGGGAATGGAGTAGTGAAGGTTAGTTTCACTTAATGCTAAGATGTCCAGGGTGTTTACAAGGAGAAATGACTCGACATCATCTAATTTAGTTCTAAGCCCGCGGATATTAGTAAATGCAAGCCTCAAGGGAGGAGGCAGGTTGGTTTTCTTTGAGTTTGGTCCTGGTTTAAACGTAACTTTTGCTTGAGCTGTCATTTCATTTTATTTTATTTAAAAGTTTCAGTTAGGGTGAGTGAGTGAGGGGGTGCTGGACAAGTAGTTGTGCAGATACACAGATGCAATACAAGTAGACCATCAGCTGTCCTCACCCACAGGAGTGTGGCCTCAGGAAAGCCCACCGGGAATGAGTGCAGGGTCCCTTTCCATGCGCGACATGGCACTACAAACATCCCGATATTTTACAACTGTTGATGGAGCAGCCGCTCTAAGCGCTACCAAAGAGTTAGGGCTCCTGTACTATCAGTCGGAAACAGCAGCCAGGAACTGTCAATCCGGTACCCTCAATCCGTTAGGCAAAGCCAGCCCAGTCCAACTGCACCGACATATATGGCACTGAAGCACCCTACTGTGTCCAGTTTAGGGGGATGGGATGTGGCAGGAGTGGGGAGAAACGGCGTTCATTGCCCTAGTCAGGAAACAAGGTCAACCACTGGGTGATTCAGCCGAGACCCTGTGATAGTACCTCTATGCCTGGCCAATAGGCAAAGAAGGAGTATGAAAGCTGGGCGATAGACAGAGCCTATCTCCTCCTTAAGCAGTTTAGGTTTGCCAACCGGTGATTTGTTTGAGTCACCAGCTCTAGGAAGGTTGTTGTCCTGGACTGAAGAGGCCTCCCTCCCCTAGGTTTAGTTTCAGAGTTTTCCTTCTCCTAGACGGATGACCTGGGAAGACCTACGGGTCCATCAGCTCCAAGGTGGTTTGCCCCGCGCCTGGGTCCTAATCCAGGTATTTCTGCGACCCCGCATGGGTAGTTAATATTTATTGGTTATTTAGGTTAATATCTCCTGAAAAAAAAATCGGGCATTTAGGTTAACTTCTACAGAAAATTTTCACTCCTCAAAACTGGTTAAAAAAGGGCATTATTATGCTTCCATTTTCATTTTTACTGGGAGAGGGTATAGGTAAAAATTCGTGCAGTTGAAGCAGCTAAATTTGCTACAGTATTGGATTGAGAGAGACGAGTTAATGTATGATTAGATGAAGTTTTGTAAGTTTAGGAATGGATGATTAGATATGGTTTAGTAGGTTTAGGATTAGGATAAAGTGTTAGGGTATGATTTACTTGCTATTAGAAGTTCTGATTTGGTGCCCAGACCGAATATTTAGTAAGACCGAAAGATAAGATATGCTCAGTATAGATACAAGAGAACATTTGATATGGAGTACAGTTATACCTGATAGATATAGGCTATTGCATATTCTGTAAGTATAGTTAAATATAGTTGGATGGATAAGTAGTATTGTATACGAATGCATGGAATTTTAGACAATTTGAGTAGGTTGCCTTTAGACTACAAGGAAGGAGAATGACTTCGCCTTTCTCTTAATATCTGGAAGTTTTTTATTCCAATGAGTACCGGTTTAGTTTGTGTAATGATTATTGCAATACTATCTCTTATCAAAGAGATATTACTGGTTGCTGTTCATTATAGATTACTTTAAGTCTGTGTATAGGACTATGGCTAGTAATTATTTACTAAGAAGCTTGGTTATGGGTTAGGAGTTATAATCAGGAGCATGCCTAGGAAATTTTGGTTGTTAATGGGTATCGATTTACGAGTCTGTTAGGGTCAAGGGCGGAGAGCAAGGACCACTCTAAGTTATGTGAAACGGATTAGGTTTAGTGGCAACTTGAGAAATAGAGCAGTTTGATTTGTTAGTGATCAGGAGAAAGAGAATTTAAGTAAAAATAAAAAGGTTTGTCATGCAAAACAGACAAGGCAGTCATCTTGGAGGTACTTAGTATACAACCAGCAGTATTTTGCAGTTTTGAGAGGAATTTTAGGTACAATAGTTTCATGGTTTGTTGTACAAGTCCGTAGTCTAGGTCAGGGACGAAGCACTTCTAATATTGCAACTGGGTGTATCTAATTTTGAAAGTAGTTGAATAGAGTATTATGAGGTGTTCTACTTAGCTTAGGGATAGAATGAAAATTTAAGGTAATATTCAGAGTGATATAAGCAATTTCATGAGGATTAGATATATGATCACTGGATGTTGAGCTGCTCAGGAGAATTCTTGTATCTATTCAGAAGGATGTCTTGGTGATATAAGATTTGAGAAATTAAGAGTCTGGGGATACAGAAAGTTGTGAGCTGATGAGGATTCAGTATAGGCGATTATATATAGTTAGCAAAGGTGGTTTAGTTTAGTACGCACGTATTGTACATATTAAGTATACTGCATCAGTTCTATCCTCTATTGTAAAGGAAATCCGTTTGCATTTCGATTGGCAATTTTGTCAAAAGAGGAAATTTAAAACAGTTTATCTAATTTTTGATGATATCAGTTTATAGACAATTGTACAGACTGATAAATTGTTGTGTAAGACATAGGAGCCCATCGTATTCGTATTTTGATAAAATGATGGATCAAGAGCATGGGTTCGGAACAGGTGTCCGGAAAGGAGATGGAAGTGTACAAGGAAGGGGGGGGGTCACTGATATCTTATTAACGTTATTTTAATTTTTTTTTTCTTACAAAAAAAAAAAAAAAAAAAAATCATCAGAGTTAGTAGGACATCATCGGATATGTCATCCCAACCCATGGTTGTTAAATTTGCTCTGCGTTTAATTACACCAACAGCTGCGCGGAGCCAGCCACAGACCGGTAAGTGACCAACAAGTTTTCCACACCAAGAAAAAACGGTCCGCCTTGTAATGATGTTGGGGATGCTTGGAATTTCACTGCCACGCCTCCATTGTAGGGTGCCATCTTCTTCATAAACATCCAATCCCAATACACGTGCTCCTTCCCTCAAACGATCGGGATTCTTGCATTCCAGACCAAACTGAGCCAACTTTTCTTTGACACACGACGCAGACTGTACATCTTCATTGACGTATATGTCATCAATGTAAGCTGACGTTGAGTCCCTCATGGGCTTTTCTTGGGACAATACTGTGTTGACAATAGTCTTCATGATCTGTGGTGCCACATTTAGGCCAAAGCCGAGGCGTGTAAGGCAGTACCTCTGCCCCTGGAACCAAACTGTCTGGAACGGCCACAACGTCTCATCAACTCGCACCTGTAAATAGGCTTTTCGCAAATCCAATATCGAGACATTAGTGCCTTTCTGACGCAATTCCCTCAACTTGCTGGCGCATACGTCAGCATCGGCAGTGTAGGCTTCAATATGCTTGTTAAGCTCCCTATAGTCCAGCACGGGCCGTACTTTCAACTTGTTATGCTGGACTACTGCCATCAAGGGTATTAGACCCTTGGGAGGCCCAAGCTTGTCCTCAGGGTAGGGGATTAACCAGCCATCTTGGATCCACGCCTTTAGTTCCCTTTCGTATTGTGCTCGGACCTCACTGGGTATAGGGTACTCTGCAACCCCATTCTTGAGTTTAGACGGTGCCATTCCCTCGGTCCACTTCCAAGATGCAATCCAGGCCCTCTTGCGAGAGTCGTAGTCCACTGTAAAGTCCGGCCGATCGATGTGGAGCGCTGCACACACTGGGGCCTCCAAGAATCGCACCTTTCCATCCCGATGAATTGTGACTCCCCCCAGCGCCTTGATGGCATCGTATCCGAGCAACAGGTCAAACCCCAGGAGATTTCCTTGGGTCACAAGCACATTGATCTTAGTGGCTGCACCGGTGTCCGTGTAGATCTCGACAGTTCTAGCTCCACAGCATGTCTGGGTCTCGCCTCCTATCGTGGTGACTTTGATCTTTCTCTTAGTCCAACTTGGACACAGCCTGGCGCTCACTATAGTATGCGAACAGCCTGAGTCAAGAAGTGCTGAGCAGGGTATCCTGTTTACGTAGACAGTCATCACTGGTTGCGCTTTGTTCAAATTTTGCTCGGGGAGCAGGGTGGCGCTGACGTCCTCTTCCCTGATACGTTTCCCACACAATTTTTGGCTAGATGCCCCAAACCGCCACAATTAAAACAGCGCACACGCCCCCTGTTGGTGCAATTCCTTGCAAAATGTCCGCGTCGGCCGCAGCGAAAACATTTCCCAATGCTTGCAGGGTTCTGATTCGGAATCTCCCGAGCGCCAATCTGGCCTGTCTGTGTCGCCATCACAACTGGTTCCCCCAGGTCCTCCTCATCTTTGATGATGGCTCGAGCACGTTCCATCAAGTGTTCCATGGTCGTTGTTGAAACGCTGGTTGAGGCTCTCAGCAGCTGCTTCACTCGAGTGGGAAGGCCCGCCACAAACACGTACGCGAGCGTCCGCTCCGACACCCCTCCACCGAATAGGACTGCGAGTTTCTTTAACTCCGCGAAGAAAACGTCCACGCTTTCCTCCGGTAGAAGTTTTCGGGAAGCAAATTTTTCATAGGCCGTACAAGGATCCATGGCGAATGTCTTGTACAGCGCAGCTTTAATTGCGGTGACATCTCCCTTTTCGGCAGCACTGAGTTGCTGATATACACTCAAGGCACCCCCAGCCAATCTCAGGGGAATCACAGTGTGTACCCTTTTTACCTCACAAAGGTCGCACGTCAGCTCGACCCTTTCAACCCAGTCGACAATGGACGTGGACCCGTCAAACTCGGGTATGAGCTTTAAGTCGAATTTCGACTCGGTCATAGTCCTAGAGGCCAAATAGCCGAAATAGCTCGTAATAAAAAAATGTGTGAGGAAAGTCCTTTAAAAGTACTGCGCCCTCTGTAGATGTATAATGTTGCAGCAACGTAAAGCAATTCAATAACCAGTAAACACCGGTTCTGCACGGAATCCAACTAGCAAGGTGCCTAGACGCACGCGAACGTTTACTCAGACCGGACCCAACAATGGTAAGATATCCTCACACGGCACGAGAAGCAATAGCAACACGATTCCCGACCAAGTTAATCATCGCTCTCCCAACGTCTTTCAATCACCCGCTTTTATCGCCGTTGTAGGCCGGCTAAATTTGCATATTGCGAGAATTCGTGTGACTTTACGAGATATCATCCTTTACAAAAGACGGCGGCCGCCATCTTGATCTTACTTTATCTATTTTCGGTCGGCGACGCCGAACCGGTCCCGAGGTAAGTCTTTCCTTTTCGTCAGTCTCTCTTATGCACCCACACAACACACAAACACGCGGGCGCTTGTCTCCTGGATGCACATTACAGTATCCGCAAAAAGAAGCGAATGGGTGGTGAACGATTGACTAATGCAGCACTGGGAGGTTTCATACTGAGTTGAGACGGGAAATGCTGTCTGTCATAAACAGGTTGACTGAAGAAATATCTTGCAGATTTCAACAAGTTCACAATCTTGCAAGTAAATACGTTTTTCTTACACCGTCAAATTTGCTTGATGATAATTATGATTGTCAGCCTGGTGAAGTTGACGAAGACATAGAAAAAGATAAATGCTTTGCCGAAAAGAAGAGATACAGTATTTTGTGAAAGCTTCAGGAAAAGACAAAATCAATGGACCTCTTGAACTTTTGAACTTTATACAGAAATACAACCTTGGGGATTCCGTCCCTAATATTATGATCTTGCATTTTCCTTACCCGAGCTATTAGCGTTGCTAGCTGTGAAGTGCTCTTTTTCGAAACTGAAACTCATAAAAAACTACTTTCGATCAAAAATGAGCCAGACAAGATCAAAAATGAGCCAGCGTGGCAATTCTCTCCATAGAGAGGGAACTTGTCGTCGAGTGAATTTTAATAGAGTTATTGATAACTTTGCCGAAAAAAAAGCGCGAAAAGTATGTTTGTAAATTTTTAACTGACTTGATGCCGATAGTCCTCTCACAAAAAATAAATTTGTAGCCTTATTTTCAATTCATAAATACATTCATTTAAAAAAAAATTTGAACTATTTTTATAATGGATTGAAAGATTATTATTAGCAACAGATTTCTTAAATGTCGCGTTTAAACCGAGCGATTGTACACACGGATACAAAACGGATACAAGACATTTTTTTCTCTTCGAGGGGGAGAGGCTCAACTTTACAAAGAAAAAGAAAAGAAAACTACATCGGACTATCCTCTCCCTGATACAGCCATGTTTTTGTGAAAATTCGGAAATAACAACAATAAAAAAGTAAATAAAAATGATTTTATCATTTCTTAACCTTTTCATGTTTTCAAATGTTCTCATTTGAATTTATAAATTCAAATTTCAAATATTCTCGTTTAAATTCATAAAAAAAATTGTTTTCTAAAATGTGTGACTTTCCATTTCTTAAAATTTGCGCTTAAACCAAGCGATTAAACACAAGAATTTCAAAAAGCGCCGATACAAGACGTTGTTTTTCTCTTCGAGATGCTTGACTTCTTAATAATGACGTTATAATGAAAATGAAAAGAAAACTCCATCGAATTATCCTCTCTTTGATACAGTCATGTTTTTTGGCGAAAATTCGGACTTTAACAACAAAAAAAAGTAAATAAAAATGATTTTATCATTTCATAACATTTTCTGGTGTCCAAATGTTCTCATTTAAATTTATTATTATATTTGTTTGTGTAGCCAATTAATTTAATTTAACATTTTTTTTATTATTTGATTTATACGTTTTTGTTTTGAAAAAATATTTGGTTTCTTTTGTTTCATATTAACGTTTACATAATTCTTTTCAGATTAATGTTTACATGCTTATTATTATTCAAATTATTGAAAAGAATTAAATTAAAATTAAAAAAGGGGAATTGTGTAAACATTAATCTGAAGGAAATAGTGTAAACATTAGTTCAATGAAAATAAATATTTTGAGGGCTTTTTGGAATTTAAAAGATTTTAACAGGTTGTCATATGCCAGCAGTAGGCGGGGTGCGACAAACCAGGTAATCATATGGCAGCGGTGGGGGGGGGGCAGAACAGGTAATCATATGCCATCGCGGGAGAGGGGGAAACATGTAATTATATGCCAGCGGGAGGGCAAAATAGGTAATTATATGCTAGCTAGGAGGAAACAAAACAGGTAATTATATGCCAGTGGGGGGGGGGGCAAATTTTCCGACCGCCTCGGGCGGCAAAAACTGATGCTACGCCACTGCAAGTATGCACGAGCATTACCAGTTATTGGGTCAGCAAAATACTTTTCGAAATTAGATTAAAGTCAGGTTACTGGCAGGTAAAACTGAATAAGAACGATAAAGAGAAAACAGTGTTTACTTGCCACCTTTATTTCACTTTAACATGATGCTGTTCGGACTCAAGAACGGAGTCTTCCAGCAATTACTGTCCATAGTTTTCTAGGGACAAGAAGAGTTTGCGTTACCATATTTGGATGACATATGAATATTCTCCAATACGAAGGAAGACCATTTAAAACACATAGATAAGGTATTAGGTAGTTTACGCAAGCACAACCTCGGGCTAAAAGTCACAAAGTTTAAGTTCTTTAGAAAAGAAATACAGTATTTAGGTTACAATGCTTTTAGATACAACCAGACCTGGACAAAGTGTGGTGTAAATGAAGAAAAAAGAAACAAGAACGACCGACCGCGTTTTTGTGTGGCTTACCTCGTGTTCATAATGAAGAAGAAAGAAACAAAAATGGCTGCCCTGTTTCTTTATATGCCTACAGGGTGACCACGAGGTATGCAAATGAGATGCTCCTGATAAAAGAGGAGTGATTTGGGGAAGGAGGGCATTCTGAAGTTAGATTGCGAGCAGAGAAGTTGTATTTGTAGAAGAGAAAAGTCGGATTCGGGGAGAGAAAAGCTAAAGTTGCAGAAGTTCGTTTTGGAGTGGAGAGAAGACGCGTCAAGTGGTAACCAGAAAGTGAACGTTCGGACAGCAGTGTCACCCAAACGACACAAAGTCAAATCTATAAAATCGATTTCGACTCCAACCACTGTGAGGCAAGTGAGAGCTTTTATCGGGATGATTTCATACCATCGGCGATTTATAAAAAAGCTTTTCCGATATCGCCAAGCCGTTAATCTGGTTGACAAGGAAATATGTGCGTTTTTAATAGGATGACGCATGCCAGTTGCCTTTGACAGTCTAAAAACGAAGCTCGCAGACATGGTAATACTGGCATATCTCGATCCTGACTGTATACAGATGCCTCCGACCATTCCATTGGGGCATGTTTGTCACAAAGGGTCTATGATCAGAGAGAGGGTTAAGAGGTAGAAAAGCCGATCTATTTTTATCTCATAAACCGAATAACACTCAGACGCGACGGTCAACGTTTCAAAAGGAAGCATATGCGATAAACTATGCCCTAAATAAATTAAACCACTACTTGTATAGTACACCACCTATACAGATCATAGACCGCTAGAATACTTGTTGAACTTACCGATACAAAATTGGAAAATATAGACGCGTATAGTATGGCTGGCTATAATTGTACCATACAATACCTGAAAGGTAAAGGCAATGTTTGTGCGAATCTTCTTATCACGCGCTGTGGATTCGTGTCAGGACAATGATGATATCCCGATAGAGATAGGTAGTGGGAACTATATACTGAGCGCAATAAACTCGAATCTTTTTGAGCCAAAATAGTTTGCATTGTATAAGAATGCTGAAGACTCATTGGTAAAGCACAAACGACCTATGTGTTCGGGTATAGATTTTATTAGGGAACAAGAAGCTAATAAAGAGATATTAGATTTGAAGATGCGGATTAAAAACGGTTAGGCGTCCGAGGTAGAACAAAAAGAAGTTTATATCAATAGACGAATTAGCACACTATATGTCGCAACCCAATAACAAACAATTAATTATATTGTATGTACCGTCGCATCTTGGAAAAAGGGTGTTAGTCCAATATCACGGCGATAATGGCCACATGAGCATAGAAAAGACATTTCATACTATAAAACAGAAATATTTCTGGCCTTATTTATTTCAGGAAGTAAACTAATACATCGGTAAATGTATTTCCTGCCAAATCAGAAATTTGAGGAAGCAACAACTTCAAATGCAGATGTGCGATTTGCCTCTATTTCCTTTTGTGGAATTGGCGTTAGATATTTCTGGACCCAACCTGAAGACTCTTTCAGAGAACCAGTACATAGTGACATTTATAAATATATACAGTGGTTGGCCAGAGGCGTTTTCAGTTCCTCATAAGAAAACAGAAACAAAGATTAATTGACGAGATTTTTCACAGATTCGGGCACCACTGCAGCTATTAACATATAATGGGTCTGAAAACATTAAGAAGGTAATGAAAAAGGCGTTAAAGGAACTAAATATGCATCACGTAACCACGTCATTTTTATAACCCTCAAAGTAATGGTAAAATAGAAAGACGATGCATGACGTCTTATCAAATAAGTTAGGGGACAACGAACGGCCGTGGAATACTTACTTCAATCAGATGTTAGCGGCTGTTAGGTTCCATGTGAGCGAAACGACAAAGTTTTCACCATATTACTTGCTATTCAACTGAGATGTTATTCTGCCTTTGGATAACATATTGAGTGTATTATGGTGATGAAGTTAAGTTAGGAAACTCTGTACTAAAATAAACAGAAGAATTATTTTTCCATCGGTTCATTTACGGATTTGAAAAGATAGTAGCATGCTCCCATTTCAACAGAGTATGTGGAATGGTAATTTGCAGTCACTAGAGTTTCATTTACGAGAATGTCGTCGATGTACGAGCTCATGGCGCCATCTCCTTTTCCCATTCTCTCCAAAACCTTCCTCAGAATGGTCAACATGATTTTGGGTACTGAGATCAACCTGAACCCCACCCTCAGTAGATCGACTGGTACTTCCAGAGTTTCTTAGCGATGCAGAGTTGCAAGTAGGCAGATTTTAGATCGACCAATGTAGTTGAACCGTTCATTTGCCTCTATTCTCTAATGGTCTCACTGCATACATCTACAGCATCATCCCTTTTTTGTTTTATTTTACTTCAGTCGAAGTTCTCAGAAATCAAGAAGCCCACAGCCTGAGGCTAACAGTTGAACTCTATATGAGATACATAGATATTCGAATGTTCCATTAAAGTTCTTTATTTCTCAAACACTGAGTTTGTAAAGAAGCTGAGAACATAATTTTCCTCTCCCCAATTAACCATTTTCATATGTTGTAGTATATCTTTTGTTTTGGTCTCTTGGTCTTACTGGATTCCAGGACAAGAATTTATCTAGTCTGATGGAGTATCCAGCTTCGTGCTATTACTTGAGGTGACATCACTTGAAGAAGGTGCACCATTCCTTATAGGTGCACCATTCCTTGTGTTAGCCATAGTGAGGAGATCTTATTTGGGCAGCGAATACTATGTGATTTTGAATATTTGGTCAGGGTTTACTCCTATGGAAAAAGTATCCTCATGCGAGGTTGTTCTGGCAAACCCCTGTACAGAGAGACCTTAGACACTCGAGGATAGTGTCTAGTAGGCATTCAATGGCACTCAACATGTTGGTTTAACTCTCGGAAATCTAGAACTGGTCTGACCTTCCCTTTTGTTGGTTGCAGAACGGCCATCAATGGCAAGATGCCCGATTTGACGTCATCCGTCCATGGCAAGAGTATACCCTCCTCAATCCATCTGCCCACTTCTTATTCAAAATTCTTTCTAGGATAGGGTGGAATGCTGCGATAATTCATCCACTGATTCCCATCGAATTCCGCTTGAAAATCCGGATCACTGATCGAATATCCATCTCTTTTCTCTGGCCTCTTTGAGCCTTTCATTGACCAGCTCTGTCACTGTGCACCCTGCCGATCCAAACCTCACGCCATTGCTGCTGACTGTGACACCTCTAAGTCAGCATATTACGTCCATTCCAAGAATCGCTTGGACGCTAGGTACCAGTTGGTTGGTGACAACCGCATGCATCCTCATCTGGTGATCCTCAGTTTCAATTGTGATGGTCCTCCACCCTTGTCACTTTACTTGTGACCCATTAGATGCCACTAGTTCACTTTCCATCCTCCGACCAGGCTTGTGTGCACCATTTCTGCTCACATCTTTCCGTGCTGTTGCCACCATTCCTACATACCTAGAGGGTTGGGTGCTTATTAATATTTTCGCAGTTGGGACTAGTTCACTCACCTCCAAGTTTTCGACACCCGGGACCTGCTGCAACCTCTTGGAAATCTCCTCTGGGAACTCGGTGACAAACGCCATCTTGGCCACGTGATTTGCTGCCTGCCTCCTAATTCCTGATAGCTCCACCAATCTTTTCATCTCATTAGCGTACACATCAATGGATTCTCTTGTCTACTTCATTTCTTTTAATCTGATGAACGCTTCAAACAGCTCCTCGGCAAATGCCTGGATCAGTCTGACTTTAATTGCATCAGCATTATCTTGTTCCCACTCATTCAGCTCCAAGTATAGGGCTAGTGCATCCCCCTCCAGGAATAATAGTATCACTGTGACAACATCACCTAGCTTCTTGGAGCTTCACCATTAGGTCCACATTCGCCTTCACACTGAATGGCTTTATCATATTGGTCATACCCGGAAATAGCTTGTTGATCAAGTTATGAGAAGTCGT
This sequence comes from Euprymna scolopes, assembly GCF_053919585.1. NCBI lineage: Eukaryota > Metazoa > Mollusca > Cephalopoda > Sepiida > Sepiolidae > Euprymna > Euprymna scolopes. Next base: position 103,272,824 of record NC_136500.1, on the reverse strand, counting down.
AACAGCAGTCCTCCAAACACGTGGCCAGAAATCCAACAATCGTCAATGGTCACAATCTTACTTCTCAACTCAGGCTGCTTTTATAAAGCCTACCTTCCCCATTTGCATGCGTGTGGCGAGATTTCGCAAGACTTCAGCTTATAAAACCACAGGCGCCATCTGTAATTTCTTTTTATCGCCCGACCTCGCCCAACACACACACGTGGTAAGATTTCCTTAACTTAAGACAACAGCTTTTTTATTTTACTTTTTATTGGAACTTTGACTTACATCTGACACCAGAAGACACAAGCAATGTTAAAGTTGGAGTTATCGAACTTGGTGGCTTTCTTTTATATCATGCCCCTTGTCTCGAGTTGGTATTTCCTCCTATAACACACAACACGCTAGGTAACATACAAATATTTGTGTGTGAGGTCGCCAAGCTAATCAAGAACCTTGATTCCAGTAAAGTAACTGGCCCTGACAGCATCCCAAATATAGTGTTAAAAAGACTTCAACCAGAATTTGCCGCCATACTTACAAAACTGTTTAAACATTGCCTTAAGGAGAAGTGCTTTTCAACACCCTGGAAAACCTCATCAATATGCTCTGTATTAAAGAATTCAGGTGATAAGTCATCTCCCTCTCAGTACAGACCAATAAGTCTCCTGTGTGTCATGAGTAAGTTGCTGGAATCCATATTAAATAGAGAAGTAGTCAACCACCTCAGCAGAAATAACTTTCTTAGTGACACGCAATATGGTTTCCGTTCTGCTAGATTTACAGTAGATGTGCTAAAGGTTATATCTCATAGGATTAGCGAATCTCTCGCAAAGGCTTCATTTCTAGGGCAATTGCTCTTGACATATCAAAGGCCTTCGATTAGGTATGGCATAAAGGCCTACTTTACAAGATTTCCAGCTACGGTATAGCTGGAAATGGTTTTTCAATCATTAAATCATTTCTCTCTGATAGGCTCATAAGAGTAGTAGTTGATGGGCAAAAATCAGAGGCCACCAGTATTAATGATTAATGATGCTGATGAAACGACCATCTATGGCAACACATCAAAGGCAAAGTTCTCTCTGATTCTCTCTCCTCTGATCTTGAGCGCGTGGTACAGTTGTAACCAAGTTATGGGGTTGATATGCCGTTATAGAGAAAGAGCCAAAAGAACGAAAAAATAGGACGATCAAATGACTCTTTGGTTAGAACAGACAAAGGAAAAAGTATGTCAAGAGATACTTATTGTTGTAACGGTCAGAGTTTGGAGTGAGCTGGCTGTTTATTTTGAAGCCCAGAATTCGAGATGAAATGACAGGCGGTTGTTTATTTTAGAAAACAAGGTTTGAAAGCTGATGACAGGCAAGTTTTCTTGTTGTAAACAAATACAAACTCGTGATGTTTAAAGGGCATTGATGGATATGTATATATTCCTCGAACACAGAGAAAAGAACAGAAGGAGAAGAGAGGAGGGGGAGAACAGAAGGAGAAGAGAGAAATCGATTTTGGCGAATTCAGATGGTGTTAAAGTCGGGCAGAGAGGGCTTTTGACTTAAAACACGTATCTCCAATGGCCGAAAAACTTATCTGAACTCGAGTCACAAGCTACCGTTTTAAAATAGCTACAGCCAACTTCCTTCAAACTCTGAAATATTATTAGACCATTATTATTGTGAATAAACTCAGATTAATTGTTTATTTGTGTGTGGAATCGTTTTTATTTCCTTTTTCACCACACTAAAATCCACGGCTTTCTTATCGGCGATGTTCGCCGGTAAGCGGGTACACAACGTCAGGTCCGGAGTATAAATTTAGACGACCAACTGATAATTCTGTCACTACCAATACCAGCAACATTAAAACGGCTAAGAATTATCACCGGCAGTGGTCACTGGAAGGACGAAAATAGTGAGCTGCAAACCGCTAGAGTCGGGTCGTTTTCAGGCTGCCGTAATTGGAGTGGAAGAGTTCTGAGGTCGACGATCGTCTCAACCGACCGGCTGAAGGGGGTGACATTTGGTGGCCGTTGACCAAGGATTATCGAAATCAGGAAGAAGGTGTGTTAGCTAACCAGGCAGACGGATTCAAAACCAAACAAAAAAAAAACAGGTTTACTGTTTACAACAGGTGGGACCTCCCAACAAGCGAGTCAACAAAAGCAGCGCAGAACCAACAACATCTCAGCGATCAGGTAGGAAACCACCTTATTTTCGTTCTTATCACTTTCTTTTGCTTGTCGGTATTCGTTTTTGGACTTCTTGTGGGCTTTTTCAAAGAGCGCTTATATTTTTTTTTTGTTTTGTCTATTGTTATTTAATACGTAATCTGCTAGGACTACTACCATGACCAATGAAAACGGTAGATCTGTAGAGGAGTTAGGGCGTAGGATTGAAGAAGGGGGACGGCTAACCCCAAAACTTAACGTAACGGTATCCAGAGTCTCACTGTTCACAGGTTTGGCTGTGGAGTTGGGACCCTGGCTCAAAGCAATAGAGAAGAAAGGGCGCATCTATAACCTGTCGGATGCCGATATGATTTCACTGGCATACGACTATACCGAGGATGCTGCTTCAGAATGGATTGGAGAGTATTTGGATAAATACAAATCCCAAACCAACTGGAAGATGTTTGAAAATTACATCCAGCGGCACTTCGGCAGTCACTCGAGCCGAACGGAGGCAGCTCGAGCGCTGGTAGGTGTGAGGCAGAGGGGTGGCGAATCCATCGCTCACCTAGAGGGACGCATGAGCGTTCTCGCTAAGGTAGCTTACCCAGATCAAGATCGGAGAAATGATCCGGCTACCCAGGCCCAGCTGGCAGAGTTCTTCACGGACGCTTTGAGCAATTCCCTGTTGCGTGAGGACGTGGCAAGGGCACAGCCTAACACGTTGGAGGAGGCCTTTGCACAGGCTCGAAGAGCTGAAGCCCTCCTCCTGAGATTAGGAAAATTAGAGGAGAACCAGACAGCCTGGTTGAAGGTCTGGTACAGATGCGGTCGACGAGGACACATCCGAGCAAAGTGCCCTGAGCTTCACCAGAGTGGGGAAGAAGAAGCCTCGAATCCAGAACACTGGGACTTAAGGGGAGGGGGGAGACACATACCCCATCCCAACTTTAAGAGGGGTCTAGTGTGCTTTGTTTGCCAGAAAGAAGGGCACAGGGCACATGAATGTAGGAATAGGGATAGAAAGAATCCACCCGGACCCAAATGAAAACTCACGTCCCCTAAGAAGATTCCAACAAGGAAATCTTTAAACAAGTTAGGGTTGCCCCAATAGCAAAAGGGCGGGTGACCCCTAGGAGAGATAAGAATGTCCGGAAAAGCATAGATGGGGCTTTAAAATTAAAATGCTACAATTGCGGAAAAGAGGGGCACTATAGTTACCAGTGCAGAGACGGGGTGAACTGTTTCAACTGTGGCCGCCCGGGACATCCAAAGAGGGCCTGCATGCTGAGGCCTAAGTGTTTTAAGTGCGGCAGTGAAGAACACTTAATTCAAAGTTGCAAGGCGAAAGAGTTCATACGGTGTGACGAGTGTAAGGAAAGAGGGCACACAGCAACTAGCTGTCCACTAAGGAAGAAGGAGACATGCCAGGGGTTTGGGAAGAGCGGGCATTTGTGGGACAGTTGTAGAAAGAGGAAAAGTAAGGTTAAGAATCCTTCGAATAAGGATAGAGAATGGATTAGGGCAGCACAGAAAAAAACGTAACAAAAGAGTCAATGATGGAAGGGTCAAGAAAACATATGACGTTGGCGACCCAGTATACTACAGAGCACAGGTTAGAAAAGGAAAATTAGATCCTAGATGGAAACCGTACTATAGGATAGTAAAACAAACGGGACCAGTGACATATAAAATATGGGATCAACTGACGAATAGAACGAAAAGGATTCACGCGTCAGACATCTGTGAAGCCAATATTAGGGAGTGGAAAATGCCTAATATACAGACAGATAGACCGGTAAGGAAAGCCACCCTGATAGATCCGGAAGGAGATTGGGAAGATACAGATAGGTGGGCTGATGAGGTAGCGGATGAACAGGAGTTAGAGTTAGAATTTGAGGTAGAGAATACCGACTCGCTACCAGAGATAACAACTACGCCTCCAGATTCGGAAGGTTGGGAATCTGAAGATGATATTCCACTATCGGTACTGAGAGATAGAGAGGCTGGTAATGAGAATAGGGCTGAAGAATCAGAGAGCAATGCGATTCCGTCGACACAGCCCCCAGAGGTAATAGGCGATGTTAGGGGACCTAGACTTTTGCGAAGCAGTGTAAGACGACCTATCAATGTTATCTCTAAAACGGGGAAAGTTACAAATAGCGATGAAGAGGATAAGGAAGACGAAGAGGATGAAACTGATTCTTTCATTAAGTTATTTATGGAACTGGAATTGAGTGACTAAAAATAAAATGGAACAAATAATAAAGGAACGTTACTATATGTATTTGTAGGATGCGGCGTCTAATAATGATGATGGCGGTGATGGTTGGATTGACAGTAGCGTTACGCCACACACACAGTACGGTATTTAAGAAGACCAGCGAGGTAACGATTACTCATTCTAAGTGGATCCTGACGTTCGTCATCGATCTGAGAGCGTATCTGAAGGTTCAAATGGAACTAGAAGACGAAGTTAACTTAGCAGCGTACTTAAAGCTGCAGATGCAAAAAAATCAATCAAAACTTGGGATAAATTCTAATACAGCGTTATTTGTATCACTAGGAGGACGGTTAGATAAGATGAAACAAAGACTCCGATACATTGGAGGATATTTTAGGGATATTGGATTGCTAGCAGCAGATGGGACCCAAAAACGAGTTAGAAAGAGATCTATACTTCCTGTGGTTAGAAGCAAGAAAGAGAAGTCTTACCGTGGGTGCTAAGCGAGTGAGTACAGGCGAAGAAAAGGAAGAACAAACATGGCGGCCAGCATTTTTATTTCGTCCGTTCTCACATAATCTCTTGTGTGCGTGAAGATGGAACCTATAAAACGATGTTCATTTCTGGGTGCTGGGAGATGATTCCCGAGCCGCCAAGAGAGAGGAGACAGAGGACTGTAGCGATAATCTTTTCTTGAACATTCCGTTTGTGCATTTGAGGTGAACGCCCCCCCCCCATTTTACGTCAAGCTATTTCGGCGATGGCCAACGCAGGTTTAAGCAATATGATTAAGCCTTTTAATGGCGACGGTGATGTGGTGGCGTGGCTTAAAAAAGTGGACCTTGTAGCAAGGATTCAGAAGCTGGATGATGTGGCCGCAGTAATACCACTGTTTCTGGAAGGGGACGTACTGGCCCTCTATTTGGAGCTCAGCAAGCGGAAACAGGGTGATGCAGACGCCATCAAGGGTCGACTGATCGAAGCTTTTGCAGAGGGGCCTTTCGAGGCCTTTAATAAGTTGAAAGAGAAGAGGTGGACTTGTGAATCTGTGGATGTCTATGCGAATGAGATAAGGAGATTGGTTGAGTTGTCGAGCATCAGAGGACATGCCACGAGTCACGTAGTCAAGATGACTTTTGTTAACGGGTTCCCGGAAGAAATATCGAAAAGGTTGCAGCAGGTACCGGGGGTGGAGACGCTGGATGTGAGTGAGCTGCTTAGAACTGCAAAAATCTTGGTGAGCACCCAGCCCACGGAGCCTGGAGGAACGACAGCAACGGTACAGCAGGATGTGGGCAGGAATCTGCCAAACCCGGGGATCGCATGCTTCGAATGCGGGGGACCACACATGAGAAGAGACTGCAGGAAGTTCTTGCAACGGACAGTGTGTTACAAATGCAATCGAAGAGGCCATTTAGCGGTAAAATGTACAAGTTCGGGAAACTGGCGAGGGGAGGACGACGCGCCAGCGGCCGCCCCGATTCGAGAATAGAGGCGCACCCGCAGCAGATGCCCAAACAGAAGATTGCGGTGGAAGGACGGGAAATGATGGCCCTGATTGACACTGGCTGCACCACTACCATGGTGCACACTATCCTGGTCGGAAGATGGAAAGGGAAGGGTGAAATAGTGGCATTCGATGGGTCGCGAGTGAAGTGTCGAGGGAGGAAGACCGTCACTATTGATATTGCTGAACGTCGGATGAGGGTCCATGCAATTGTCACTGATCGCCTGGTGCCTGGTGTCCAAGCCATCATTGGAATGGATGTTATATGCCGCCTTGGAGGTGTTACCATCACATGTGACAACGTGAGGTTCAGACTAGCTGAGTGCGCGGTGACGGAGAACGCCCCCAGAGGGATCAACAAGGCCGGGGAGGAAAGAAAATTGTCGATCAAAGATCAGGACTTCCGAGCCGAATTCGACGGAGAGTGGTGGAGGGTGGAGTGGGCATGGAAACATCAAGCGCCATCGCTGACAAACAGGGTGGTGTGCTACACAAATTCGCTTAGAGGAGGGGCGAGAAAGGAATTTGAGCAGGAAGTCGACCGATGGATTGAGGAGAGAATACTGATGCCTTGGACGGATGATGTGGAGTCGGGCATTTTGCCGTTGATGGCCGTTCTGCAAACAACTAAAGGGAAAGTAAGACCGGTCCTGGATTTCCGAGAGCTGAACGGCCATGTTAAGTGCCATACGGGAGGCGACACTGTAGATGTGTGCAGTGAGACCATTAGGGAATGGAGGCAGATGAATGGCGCATCTACGTTGGTAGATCTAAAATCTGCCTATTTGCAACTCCATGTTGCCAAGAAGCTCTGGAAATATCAGTTAGTCAAGTACAAAGGCAAAACCTACTGCCTTACACGAGTAGGGTTCGGGTTAAATTCGGCACCCAAGATTATGTCAACTATCCTCAGGAAGATTCTGGAGACAATGGGAAAGGGAGATGGGGTAGTGAGCTCATACATAGACGACATTCTGGTGAATGAATCTGTGGTAACTGCCAAGGAGGTGGTAGCTCATTTGAAGAGGTTCGGGTTGGTCGCCAAAGAGCCGGAAAAATTAGACGGAGGGGCTGCTTTGGGCCTAAAACTGAAACGAGGTGCGTCAGGTGGCCTAGAGTTTCGCAGGGGAAACGAAATCCCACAACTGAAGCAGGAGCTCAACAGACGTGAACTTTTTTCCATATGCGGAAAGTTGATCGGACATTACCCCATTGCTAGCTGGCTTAGACCAGTATGCAGCTACATAAAGACACACGCCGAAGGATGAGGAGCGAATGATAAGGTGGGAGAAAGAACGGTCGCCATGATGGAAGAGCTCCTGAAAGAAGCAGAACGGCAAGACCCAGTACGGGGAACCTGGAACATACCGCGAACATTGGATGGAGTCGTGTGGTGCGATGCGAGCAGCATTGCAACAGGGGTCGTTTTGGAAATTGGAGGAGTAGTTGCAGAAGATGCAGCCTGGTTGAGGAAAAAGAATGACGTCATCCACATCAATGTGGCGGAATTAGACGCGACGATAAAAGGAGTCAATCTGGCCTTGAAATGGGGACTACGTGACATCTGCATCAAAACAGACTCTGCCACGGTGTTTGCTTGGCTAAAGTCTCTCATTTCAAGCGAAAAAAGGATAAAAACGAGAGGGGCTGCGGAGATGTTAGTGAAGCGCAGGCTTGGGGTGCTGGCTGAGCTGATGCAAGAGTTTTGTTTGAAGCTTCGCGTAGACATGGTGGCTTCTGAAAAGAACCGAGCAGATGCTCTCACGAGAGTGAAGAAGAGTTGGCTGTTGCCAAAGAAAGATGTTATTGCTGCATCGGATCTAGATGATGTTGGCATGCGAGAACTGCACAATTTGCACCATATGGGGGTAGAGAGGACTTGGTACTTAGTGAAAAAAGTCGACCCAAGGATCACCAAGGAGCAGGTGAGGCAAGTGGTCAGGACATGCGACAGATGTCAGTCGATTGATCCTGCTCCAAGCACGCATGAAGCTGGCCAATTGGAGGTGAGTGGGACCTGGGAGAGACTGGCATGCGATGTCACCCATTACAGGGGTGGACTTTATCTTACCATGATTGACTGTGGGCCCGGGCGATTTGCCCTATGGAAGAAGCTACGTGGAAATGAAATGCGGCAATCCTTGATGAGGTGTTTTTGGAGCGAGGCCCCGTGGAAGAGTTGTTAACCGACAACGGGACTGCGTTCAAGTCAGTAGCAGTGACAGAAGTACTGAAGAAATGGAAGATCCAACAATTTTTCAGAGCTGCCTACAGACCTAGTGGCAACGGGATCGTAGAGAGAAACCATCGCATCATAAAGGCAGTTGCGGAAAGAGGAGGCACCTCACCTGAGCAAGCCGTCTTCTGGTATAACATGTCGCCTAAACTGGGACAAGTACCAGAGACGGTCCCGCAACTGTCAATGTTTGCATATTCCTGGAGGCATCCCAGGGTGGAGCCGGCAAGCCGAGAAGTAGAGGCCACAGGGACAATTAAACTCGGGGACGAGGTATGGGTGAAGCCACCGGGGGCGCGCTGCACCACACAATGGAGTAGGGGTCGCGTGACTGGGAGGAACACTATTAACAACATTGTGGTGGGAGGAGTCCCGAGGCACATTCTCGACGTCAGACCAGTTGAGGGCGAAGCAGTGGAGAGGAGTGTGCAGCCACAGGAGGAGGACGAGACACCTCAGAGGCCAAGTAGAGAGAGGCGACCGCCAAAGTTGATGAGAGACTATGAAATGTGATCTTGAGATCAGGGAGGCATGTGGTTAGAAGCAAGAAAGAGAAGTCTTACCGTGGGTGCTAAGCGAGTGAGTACAGGCGAAGAAAAGGAAGAACAAACATGGCGGCCAGCATTTTTATTTCGTCCGTTCTCGCATAATCTCGTGTGTGCGTGAAGATGGAACCTATAAAACGATGTTCATTTCTGGGTGCTGGGAGATGATTCCCGAGCCGCCAAGAGAGAGGAGACAGAGGACTGTAGCGATAATCTTTTCTTGAACATTCCGTTTGTGCATTTGAGGTGACCCCCCCCCCCATTTTACGTCACTTCCTTTCGTAGGTAAAGCACTACACGTATTATTCGGGACCGTATCGGAGTGACACAGAAGTATTAGAAAGGCATTTTAGAGGAAAATCAACAGAAGATAAAGCACGTCATAGAGGAAAGCTTATCAATAGTGAACGTTACTGTAGCAGAAGTAGCAATAACTAAAATGAGGGGAAAAAGAGCTTACCTCGGGTACGTCTGTTGTGTCACCAGTTGGGGGGAAAAAGAGAATTCCAAGATGGCGTCCGGGGGTTTTTATTAGCATTTACCCCATGCAACTCTCGGAAAATCACGTTTCTGTCTCATGTGATTATGCAAATGGATAATTCCCGGCCACTATAAAAGCAGGAGGCTAGAGACGAGTCGGCAGTGTCCTGCAAACTGTGTGTGTGGGTGTTTCTGGCGATTGGAGTGTGTCTTCTTTTACCACGGTTATCACGGACAGGAATTCCCTCTCTTCTGGAGGTGGGCGATATTGACTATTTTGAAGTTGTACTGTTGCTGACAGAACATTTATTTATTTTTTTTTTTTTTTGCCTACTACATTTTTGTTTCAAGCTATTTCGGCCCGAATATGGCAAAGGTGCGGATAAGCAGTGATATTATCAAGCCGTTCTCTGGCGAGGGAGACGTTGTAGCGTGGCTGAAAAAAGTGAGACTTGTCGCACAACTTCAGCAGGTGGATGACGTAGCGAGTCTGCTACCTTTATACCTGGAAGGCGATGCGCTGGCCCTCTACATGGAAATGGAGGAGGACGATCATAAGAAAATAGACCAGATTGAGGCTCGATTAAAGGAGGTATTTACTGATGACGCGTTTGCAGCATATAGAAAAATAACTATGGTTAGATGGGCTGGTGAACGTGTGGATGTGTACGCCAACAAGATCAGGCAGTTGGTTGGATTGGCCGGATTCACAGGAGAAAGCTCAGAGAGACTCACAAAATTAATTTTTGTCACTGGATTCCCTGACACCATCTCAATTGCTCTTCAACAGGTGCCGAACATCAAAGCCCTGACCATGGGGGAGCTAATGTCGAGAGCGAGAATTTTGACGACGACTGGCGAACAAAATCAGGATGTGGTTGCGGCCACATGCTCACCCAACAACAGGGCCCAGAATAATCCTGTTAACGTGACCTGTTTCAAATGTAATGTTAAAGGCCACCTTGCAAGGGACTGTCGAAAACGTGGAACACGGTGTTACCGGTGCGGTGAGAGTGGACACTGGGCTCGGAACTGCTCGGGAAACGAGCAAGGGGAGGACGCATAAGCGCCAGTCTCCTTCCCAACCAAGATGTGAACACGACGCTCCCGGTGATAAGCATCCATGTTGACGGGACGCGATGTTTGGCGCTTATTGATACAGGATGCTCCAGGACAATTTTACATGCAGATCTGTGCCGGTCTTGGAGAAGAACAAACGTAAATGTCAACACAATTGGTGGAATGTCCCATGCGTGCTGCGGTGTTGGAACGGTCTCTGTATCCACTGATGAAGGTGTGTCTGCCAGAGTCGATGTGTTGGTGGTGCATGGCAAGCCACTGGGATTTGACTTGCTTCTAGGGATCGACGCCATAAAAGCTCTAGGAGGTGTCGTTGTCAAGCCTACAGGATCAGTGCGGCTGGGCGCCAGGAAAAGTATTAAATGCGCAGCCATTTCTATCGATGAACCAGATTTCACTGCTACCTTTGACCATCAAAACCGAACGTGGACCGCATCGTGGAAATGGTCTGTGGACCACCCCCCTGAAAGGCTGCATAATCGAGTGTCAGAGTACCCAGTGCCAGCAGAAATTCGTGAAGAATACACGCAGGAGCTCCACACCTGGATAGATAATGGTTGGCTCGTGCCATACCCAGAGGATAAATTGGGACCCCCCAAAGGTCTAATTCCCCTGATGGCTGTGATACAGCAGAACAAAGCCAAAGTGCGCCCAGTAATGGACTACCGGGAGCTAAATCATTACGTAGACGCATTTACGGCCAACGCAGATGTTTGTGCGGCTAAGCTGCGTGAGTGGAGACAAAAAGGTGCTAACGTGTCTCTACTGGACCTCAGAAGAGCATACCTACAAGTCCGGGTCCATGAGACACTGTGGCCATACCAGACTGTGGAAATCGATGGGAAAAAATACTGTCTGACCCGTCTGGGGTTTGGTTTGAATGTGGCTCCCTTGATAATGAGAGCAATTGTCAGCGAAGTACTATCTCAGGAAGAAGTTATAAGCCGCGCAGCATCTGCTTACATTGATGACATTTTTGTCAATGAAGACGTGGTGCCCGCGACCCGTGTGAGAGAACACCTCGCGCAGTTCGGGTTGGAGTGCAAGAACCCGGAGCAGTTGAAGGACGGTGCACGGGTGCTGGGATTGGCAGTCAGGATGGAACGCAATGAACTGTGGTGGAAGCGAGGAAATGCAATTCCGGAGGCTCCCAGTATTGTTACGCGACGAACAATCTTTTCCCTGTGTGGTCGACTTGTCGGGCACTTTCCGGTGTGCGGTTGGCTTCGTGTGGCTTGCGGAATACTCAGAAGGAGAGTAAGTTCGGTAACGAAGGGCTGGGATGATGAAGCAAGGGACGCCGTACTACATCGTATGATGTTCGAAACCTTAAAATCTGCACAGCAGAACGATCCGGCACAGGGAAATTGGTGTGTGGACGGCAAAGAGCTGAATGTATGGGTCGATGCTAGCTCCCTAGCAATTGGGGCAGCCTTGGAGATGTGTGAAACTGTGCTGGAAGATGCATGTTGGCTGCGACCTGAAGATGACTCTCAACATATCAACTTGGCTGAACTGGATGCCGTATTGAAAGGCATCAATTTGGCTCTCCAGTGGCAGAGCAAGGTGCTACACATAAAGACAGATTCTGTTTGCGTATACCATTGGGTCTCGGACACGCTAACTGGAAAGGCGCGAGTACGCACCAAAGCAGCAAGCGAGATGCTTATTAGGAGGCGATTAAGCACTCTTAAGGAGCTCGTGAAAGAGTACGGGCTGACAGTGGATGTGACGCTGGTTCCATCAGCACGAAACATTGCTGACCGACTGACACGAGTGCCACAGCGGTGGTTTGAGGCAATGAAAAAGAAAAACGGTCTTGACCCAGTGATAGGCGCGGTCCACACAGACGAGCTGGATGAGAGTCAAATCATGGCTATTCACAAAGATAGTGGACATCCGGGGGTGCGACGCACTACCTACTTTGTCAGGAGAAGATGTCCAACCACGACAAAAGCAACTGTCAGAACGGTCATACAGAAATGCGAGGAATGTCAGTCCATTGACCCAGCGCCAGTCAGGTGGGAAAAGGGAAAGCTGGAAGTTAACGAGAATTGGCAGAGAATTGGAATGGATATCACGCATTATGGCACCTTCCATTTTTTAACTTTAACAGACTGTGGTCCATCGCGTTTCTCCATTTGGAGGAAATTGGCAAGGCAGGACTCGGCAAGCGTGATTCATCAGTTGGAGGCAGTGTTCCTCGAGCGTGGCGCGCCGCATGAACTCCTTTTAGACAATGACACAGCTTTCTGCAGCAATATGTTCCAAGCATTTGCATGTAAATGGGGAGTTCACTTGCGATTCCGTTGTGCATACGCTCCAGCCGGGAATGGCATAGCGGAGCGATGTCATCGTACAGTGAAACGAATAGCGGCTAGAATGTGTTGTCCCATACAGGAGGCTGTCTACTGGTATAAAATCACACCAAGAGACGACACATCTCCCTCCACTGCGCCTGCCAACAGGATTTATCAATACGAAGTTCGAGTAAAGGAGACCAATCTCGCAACTGTGTCCCCAGGTCCCAAGAACAGCTTTTACCAGGTTGGAGATCGCGTATGGGTCAGAAGACCGCAAAATCGATGTACCACGAGGTTCGGCAAGGGTGAGGTGACCAAGGTGATCAGCCCTCAGTCGATTTTGGTGGACGGTGTGCCTCGTCACGTGAAGGATTTGCGCCCTCGCCATTATGTTGTTACATCGGAGGAAGAGGGAGACTCAGACAGTATGATGTCTTCTGAAAAGACAGAGAGTATGATGCAGGACGACGAAGAGGATTTTGAGCCATATAATGTACATACTGAAGAAGCGGAGGAAGGACCACCCGTCTTGCCTCTACGAAGGAGTACCCGACAGAAACGAATACTGCCCCCCTGCCCTGATTGTGAAACACCGCCTATGGAGCAGACTGGTGGCAATAATGGCGATGAGGAGGATGGCAAGGAGGAAGTGCTGCCTCCGGTTCTTCGGAGAAGTACCAGACAGAGACGACTGCCCCCCTGCCCTATTTGTGATCATGAGATCAGGGAGGAGTGTAGCAGAAGTAGCAATAACTAAAATGAGGGGAAAAAGAGCTTACCTCGGGTACGTCTGTTGTGTCACCAGTTGGGGGGAAAAAGAGAATTCCAAGATGGCGTCCGGGGGTTTTTATTAGCATTTACCCCATGCAACTCTCGGAAAATCACGTTTCTGTCTCATGTGATTATGCAAATGGATAATTCCCGGCCACTATAAAAGCAGGAGGCTAGAGACGAGTCGGCAGTGTCCTGCAAACTGTGTGTGTGGGTGTTTCTGGCGATTGGAGTGTGTCTTCTTTTACCACGGTTATCACGGACAGGAATTCCCTCTCTTCTGGAGGTAGGCGATATTGACTATTTTGAAGTTGTACTGTTGCTGACAGAACATTTATTTATTTATTTTTTTTTTTTGCCTACTACATTTTTGTTTCAGTTACTAGATACGAACTGACAGAACATAGACAAAGAATAACCTGGCTACCCCATACAATCGTCAGCCTAAACGAAAGTTTGACTTTTATGGCTAGAAGAATAAGTATGGTAGAGGTTGTAACTAAGCAAATACTGGAACTGATGACGATGACAAACCAACTCGACTCATCAATTCAGTTATTGACAGTGGCAATGGAACATGTTAGGACACAATTAGATTTACTTTCATTAGCGCACATGTCACCGAGCATCATACCCCCCCCCAAAGACTTAAAAACAATACTCGGAATGATTCAGTCAGACTTGCCACATGCTTTACGCTTACCAGTAGATCCAAAGAAGAGTCTATGGGAATATTATAAAACCTTGAGTTGTGCTACGATGTTACAAAATGATAAGATTTACGTAATGGTTGAGTTACCTTTATTGGATAGAAATAGCGACTTTGAAGTATTTAACGTAATTAATTTACCGATACCGTTTCCTACTAATGTCACTGAGAGGAGAGCAGTAGCAAGGTACAAAGTTGAAACCGAAGGAATAGCTTTTAACCCAGCCCGAACCAAATTCATAGTGTTGTCACCTAGCGAAGCACTAGCGTGTAGCATGAATGCACTAAGAGTTTGTGCAGTAGAAAGTCCCATCTATGCAACTAACAGACACAAGTTATGCGTAGTTCAATTATTCCAAGGTAATGAGGAGGGGATCGATAAATATTGTGGAGCAGTGGTGTCGATTGATATACTAACCCCCCAAGCTATACATCTATCTGATGGTGTTTGGGCAGTTGCCTCAACTAGTGAACGGAAGTTGTCGAAAGTCTGTAAGGGACGGCAACAAGGGGAAATACTTATTCATCCACCTATGACCATTATAGATCTACCTATGAGTTGCGCAGCATTTGGCCCAACTCTAGAGATCTTGCCGTCCTACCGAGTTAAAGAGAAGTTTGAACTCAGGAATGACTTTCTGTCATTAACTAGAATACCGCGTATAAATTGGTCAAAGGTATGGACACCTATCACTAAGGAATTTCCGAAGATAGAAGCTCGCGAAATTCCACCTCTTTTGAAACTGGACGGAAAGATCGATATGAGCGAGTTATTAGATGAGTTACGAGCAGTGAAGGATGGTAATGAACTAGAAAAATGGCGATGGGAAAAAGTAAGTAAATGGTTAAATCCTACAATAATCATCTTGGTCGTGATAATGTTAATAGCTTTTCTAGTGTATGGGAAAAGGAGAGTTAGCTACATCAATAGCCTCCTAAGGGCTGGAAAGGATGCTAATAAAATAGATAAGGACGAGAGTAACCCTCAATTAGAGCGCTTAAAAGGAAAAGTCCATTCGTTGTTTGAAATGAATAGGGATGAACATGAAGTGAGGGACACTACCGTGGTTTCTGATAAAAAACACCAGACCTGATCAATCTGGTACAGAATCAAGACTACCAGTGAACCCCGCATCTAATACCCTACCAATGTTGGAGATACATATGTGAAGAAGCCAGATAACCAAGAAAGAGCCATGGAATGAAATCCGAGGAAAAATGGACTATTGACTAAATAGTTGCATGCATTGAAATGTGTATATGTATATATATATATAAAAAAAAAATTAATGAGGTTTATGGACAATCGTATGAACTGAAAGCAGATTTGAAAAACGCTAAACTCTAAAAGAGAACTTCTTGCATGTGCATGAATGATACAGTTTTTTTTTCTTTAAGAACGAATCCAATAGATGAACTATTATAAATTGTAAAACCACAAAGAGCCATGGTATTAAGGCCCAGAAAGAAGAAGTGGGTTAGAAAAAATATTGAGTCCAATATTGTTTCTGTTAAGTGGGGGAGGTATGTAACCAAGTTATGGGGTTGATATGCCGTTATAGAGAAAGAGCCAAAAGAACGAAAAAATAGGACGATCAAATGACTCTTTGGTTAGAACAGACAAAGGAAAAAGTATGTCAAGAGATACTTATTGTTGTAACGGTCAGAGTTTGGAGTGAGCTGGCTGTTTATTTTGAAGCCCAGAATTCGAGATGAAATGACAGGCGGTTGTTTATTTTAGAAAACAAGGTTTGAAAGCTGATGACAGGCAAGTTTTCTTGTTGTAAACAAATACAAACTCGTGATGTTTAAAGGGCATTGATGGATATGTATATATTCCTCGAACACAGAGAAAAGAACAGAAGGAGAAGAGAGGAGGGGGAGAACAGAAGAAGAGAGAATTCGATTTTGGCGAATTCAGATGGTGTTAAAGTCGGGCAGAGAGGGCTTTTGACTTAAAACACGTATCTCCAATGGCCGAAAAACTTATCTGAACTCGAGTCACAAGCTACCGTTTTAAAATAGCTACAGCCAACTTCCTTCAAACTCTGAAATATTATTAGACCATTATTATTGTGAATAAACCCAGATTAATCGTTTATTCGTGTGTGGAATCGTTTTTATTTCCTTTTTCACCACACTAAAATCCACGGCTCTCTTATCGGCGATGTTCGCCGGTAAGCGGGTACACAACGTCAGGTCCAGAGTATAAATTTAGACGACCAACTGATAATTCTGTCACTACCAATACCAGCAACATTAAAACGGCTAAGAATTATCACCGGCAGTGGTCACTGGAAGGACGAAAATAGTGAGCTGCAAACCGCCAGAGTCGGGTCGTTTTCAGGCTGCCGTAATTGGAGTGGAAGAGTTCTGAGGTCGACGATCGTCTCAACCGACCGGCTGAAGGGGGTGACACAGTGAGGGAAGAGGTGGCTGGTTACCTTTAATGCATCTAAAACCAAGCACCTATCTTTACATCATCAACGCTCTGATCCCCATCTGGCATCAATTGAAATGGATGGTTCTCGTCTAGGGGAGGCCCCATGTTTTGACAAGCTTCTGGGTTTGACCTTTACTCTGAATGAAACATGTACATCAAGTCTGTTGCCAGGGTCGCTGGAAAAATAGTGGGATCCTTCTACTGCTCCAGAAGATATCTCACTACTGATGCAATTCTCTATCTATATAAAAGCCAAGTATGTCCAAGGAGGGAGTACTGCTGTCATATCTGGGCAGGAGCTGCTAAAAGCAGCCTATCCTACTTTGACAGAGTGCAAAATAGACTTTGTGGTTTAGTGGGGGATGCGCTTTTCTCTTCCCTGCAAATTCTCTCCCACAGAAGAGACGTTGCGAGCCTATCTTGGTTTTATCGTTATTTCCATGGCAGGTGCTCGTCTGAGCTCCAATCTTTGGTCCCCCCTCACCAATCTTTCACGATAAACACCCGTCTAGCTGAAACCACTGTCACTTATTATTTCGAATGGGTGATTTGCTTTTACGAGAATCTGAGATGCCCCCTCAAGGAACCTAGGTTTTAGTTTGGAACAGACTCGGCGAGTCTTTATAACTGCTTTCACATCTTCCACAGAGTATGGCAGATTTTTGGTTCTAACGAAATGTAGCATCCTAGTTACCCCCCTGATGGCATAAGTCTTGTCAAAGAACAAATTTGAGACAAGTCGTCTGCAGTAATATTTTGTTTCCCTGGGCACTAGGCAATATCATAGCTAAAACAGGCAAGTTCTAGCTTCCATCTTATAATCTTCTCATTTTTTTATTTTGCTCTTTCCCTTTGGGGTCGATAAAATTTTTTGGTGAATCATCAACTTAAAACGCTTTCGCAAGCAGTAAATGTCGCCATTTTTGTGTTGCATCTAGCCTCATTTTCAACTTTTCCATTCAAACTCAGGGATACAACACAATGTCCAAGAGTAGAAGACGAATGAGAACTGCTTGCCATCAAAAGTCTCTCAGAACTTGGTGAGACTGCTAACCCGAGTATCTTAAGTTAATCAGGATGGATGAAATTATCAACGAGTATCCTCATAGATTCACCTTTGATTCTTCCCCCATAAGGATGAACGAGATAGACACTCCAAGAAATTTAAAGAAGGAACTGATGAAGTCAGAAGAGGTTCACCTTAATTTATAGCAGCTGTTGTTGGAGATCTGCAGACATGTGCGAAATGCTCCTTCCTTTTACAATTTTTACTGAATTTCTGGTGGAGCACCTTGCCTGGTTATATCTTGGGTTTCTACAGAAGAAGCATTTATGTTTTGAGGGTACTGCTACTGTGGGTTGCACCTCTTCTTCTTTTGTTTTAGTTATGGATATAGATGCAGTCAAGGAGTCTGATTGGGTGTATGTTGTTTTGAGGTCGTCTCGAGCGTGAGAACTTGGTTGTATGATGTATGTAAGTCAAGTTTCTTGTTCTCTAGAGCCTCTGTTTAATGTGGGATGACGAAATTCCGTGCATCCCTGATGTACCCATCGCCGTCACGGCCTGGTGAGTTCCTTCTAGAACTGTAGATATTGGTCCATGCTTTAGTTTGTTTGATGGGGACGAATTGACAATAAATGCCAGTAGAAGATGCTGATTTTAGGTTGAACAAAAACTTCCTTGAGGGGGTTCATAGCTATCAAGGAGTCATTAATGTCAGAGATGTGTTTGACACCAGGTTAATTAATAAATTTAGTTTTAACGTGTCCATTAGTTGTGAACCCCTTATTACCTCAAAGAATATAGTGAACGACCCCTTCCAGTGTCGCTACGTGTCATCAGCATCCATTTTCATGGGGTCCAAATCCAGACGTTTGAATTTCAAATATTTCTTCATTTTCAGTAAAATAAATTGTAATGAAAGGCTCAAGTTTTAGGATGCTTGAAAGAAGCTTTATTTTACTGAGAACTACACACGGACGAGTCACTACGAGTACTGCAGCTGATTTAACGAAAGAAAGAAAGAAAGTTCAAGGGAAATTATCTACTTCCAGAGAGCATAAATGGAAGAGTTTGTTTTGTTGTTTTTTTTTTCAGCACAGACTAATTTCGTTCCACAGGAAGTAACGTTCTTAACTCATGTGCTATTGCCTTTGTAGACCCACCTTTGAATTTGTGAAGCAGTATAGCACCCAGTCCCTCATTTTTAGCATCTGCTATTATAGTGATTTTCCTTTTTGAGACGAAATTTGTTAAGTGGTGTGCTAACAAACAGCTTTATATTTTTTTAAAGTGTGTTCACATTATTCTGACCATATCCACTTTGTGTCCTATTTTGCCAAATTACGATACTCTCATATCATATACTTTTGGGATATATATGCTATAGTAACTTACTAACCTCAAGAAAGCCTGCAGCTAAGCAACATAATCAGGTGTGGTCTAGTTTTCTTCATTTTTTTTTCATGCTGTACCATAAATATTTTATCTTCTTTAAGAAGAACTCACATTTTTTTTAAACTAAGCTGGAACCCATATTCTTCAATTCTCTGAAATATTCATTTAATATATACGTTTTTATTGCATCTCATTTTAGCTTTTAATTAAAATAACATCGAAATATGTGATTGCATATTCCATACCAGCCAACACTGTGCCCATTATTTTCTGGAATAAGTTTGGAGCTACCTGTATAAAGAAAAGCTCCTGTATAAAGGAATTTAAAAATAAGTTTGGAGCTACCTGTATAAAGAAAGCTCCTGTATAAAGGAATTTAAAAATTTAATCGTTTTCCTTTTCAATTTAAGAAAAGGAAAACGATTAAATTTTTAAATTCCTTTATCAGGTACTTCAAACATTCTTCACTGATTTTAGGTAAACTTCAGACAAATCCAATGTTAGAAGTACTACCACCGTTTAATTTAATAAATATATTTTCTAGAGATGGTAGGGAATATGCATGGTCATTCAAACAGTTATTTAACCCCGTTGAAAAATTAGCGCATATTCTGATTTTTCGGGAGGGGTTATATATGCGGTTAGTTATGCCCAATCTGACTTTTGAAATAATTCTAATTTTTCCAACCTTTCTAATTCCTCATTTATTGCATCTAGTATCGAAAATGGTACTTTTCTTTGGGGTTTAAAAATCGGTTTCACATTTTCTTTAAATTCAAAAGGAACTTCTGTTTTTATGCACAGACCGAGTTCTTCTTCTGGGGGGGTCGCTTTTCAAATTCGTGATAAATTTTTCTTTTTCCTTCGTCTTATTTTCTCTACATTAACTTGCTGAAAAAAAGAATTGATTGCTAATTCCCATGAATTAAACCGTACAATCCAGCCTAGACTGGGTTGTAGATTTTTTGAACGAAGAAGTACTTACACTTTCGATTTATGAGTTTTCCCATGAACTAAATGTAACATTTTAGTTCTTCTTTGAGCTTTAAGGTTTTACTTGATAACTCTCTGGCATTATTTTCTGTGTTCGTTAACCACAGAAAATCTATTATTTTTTTCCGAGTTTGTTCGTTTATTACCGAGATATCACTTCCTGAACCGAGTAACAATTTTACGGCCTGCCCATTTATTTTTATATTTATGTATATTCTTCTTTGACCCGCTTTCATTTCGTTTTTAGATAAAAATACGTTCACCTTCGATTGCAACTCTTTTTACTTGTTTTTGTTTTGTCAACAAACAATCCTTTTTATATTCTTTCCACCACACTAATTTTTTCCACTTTTGTCTTATAGTCTGAATTTTTTATATGATTTTTCTCTTCAATCCGAATATAATCTTTTTTTATATATATTTTGGCATTTCATTTGTTACCTTTTGCAGCGTAACGTTTGAGTCCGGATCCATGAGAATGTATGATCTAATTTCTTTGTCCTTTGGTGTCGTTAGACCGTAGACAAAAATTAAGAAATGTGTATAACCTTGTATATCTATTTATAAACAATAAATTTGAGCATTCTTTGCCCATCAGTATCTGCAAATAATCCACCTTTGAAAAAAAAACTTTATGCCATTTAACTTGGCATTTTTCTGGAATAGATAGCACCCTTGTCTATTCCAGAGGAAATACTCGTGAAGCTAAATAATAATCTCTCAATCCTTGGTTGAAAACTGTGGAAAAATTTGAACATATACACATTTCTTTATTTCTTTATTCTGTTTTTTTTTTAGTAAACTGTCGACAAAGCCCATTCACTTTATTCGACCCTTGATAACACTCCCATTTTCTCAATGACATATTTTTTATTTTGATGCAAAGGGAGCATTTCACTTCTTTTTTGAACATCAGTTGTATATTTACTGATAAATTTCATAGTTATAACTTTTCCATCCCATCTATGCATAGCAGGTTACTTGAATTATCATCACGAATACTTTTAATCTTAGCATTTTTCATTATAGTGTGAATGGCGTTCTCCTTCAAAGTTGATTTACTTTCTAGTGATATTTTTATGATTTTTTAAAAATTTTTGCTTCAATTTTCTTTTTTTTTGTTTTTTAAACCGCAGCGAAATCCAACTAAAGAATGTATTTCATCTCAAACAAGAGGTGTGATCATCCAACCGAGAACCCAAGCTGATGTCTCACGACTAGGATTTTTACACTCGCTAGGACGATGTCATCCAATATGCTAATCTAGCAAATAATTATGAATTTTCAGAGTGTCAAAGATGATATAATTATTTCTACAGTCAAGCAATTTCGCAGCTCACAAGATCTAAGACTGTCAGCAAACCGGAAGTCCATCTGTAAAACATATTCGAATTCGGGATTCCAAACCCAAATATTTTGCATGCGTGTACTCTGCCACTTGAGCAAATACGCCACTTGATTTGTGTTAATTAATAGATTTCCTTGTCTGTGTCGTATTTGCTCAAGTTGGACAGCACCACGGCCGTCTAGAAGTAGGCCTAATAACACATTGATGACATCACGTATAGAAATATGCTAGTAGGCACACTTTGTGCCTACTAGCTTCGACAACCTCGTACACGTGTCTCGGTGATTTGTGAAAAATAGTTTTTCTTTTCGTTCTTCTAAGTGTCACGGAAATTATAAAAAAAGGGGGGGCAAAAGTGCACACATTTTTCAAAGCGTAAAGAGCAATAATCCGTGTGAATCCATGCAATTAGAAGAGATAATTTTAATCCAACGAAGTGGCGCTATTTTTATTAGCGTATTTGTACAAAAATGTATAAATTTGTTTCATTAAAATATATTTAAATCCTTTACGTTTTGGGTATTTGTGTGTTATCACATTTAAGCTGAAAAAAAATTTATGTGACAAAAATAGGAAAGAAAGAGAAATTGTAAAAGAAATTCTCTATCCATCAGAGGAAAATGAAAAAAAAAACAACAGAATTTTCATTTATAACTGAAAAATTATTTAGTTTACAACTAAATAATTTTTCAGTTATTTTTCTTTTATTAATGAAATATATTTTTTTAGCTGTAAAAATATACGTGACTAAAATAGGAATTAATTGTAGAGGAAATTATCCATCAGAAAAAGGACGCATTTTTGTAACTTCTAAACATATATACTATACACATACTATATGTATACACACATACTATATATTCTATGTATATACGCATTCATATACTATATTTATATATATGTATGCATATATACTATATATATATAAAAATATGCATATATACAATATATATATATATACAATATGTATATGCAATACGTATATATATATGTATATACAATATATATATATGTATGTATATACAATATATATATATATATATATATATATATATATATATATATATATGTGTGTGTGTATATACAATATGAGAACAGTAGTCCAATGAATATTAATACAAATAGTGTATATATTGTGACGTAATCCATGACTTGGATTACGTAATTAATTAAAAATCGAAATATTTAATTTCGGGCCAACGAGAAATGTATCGTTTTTGTTATTTTATTTTATCTTATCACCAAGGCAAATGAACATAATTTCAAAAGAGAGAGAAAGAGGCAGTGAGTATAGAAAAGAAGGGGAGAGATGGGAGAGGCGTCTGGTACACAGACTAGCAGGTGGCTAGGGACCGCTTCGTGACCCATGCCAGTTGCTAAGCGACAAATAAAGAAAAGAAAGGACTAAGAAAGATACTGAGAAGAGGGAGAGAGAGAGAGAGAGAGAGACAAAGAAAAAAAAGAGAAGATGCTGGCCGTAGTGAAATTCCCACTCAGCGACAGAGGCAGCGATGCCGTCGAGATAGGAGGTATCGACCCCCCCATCAACAGCGAAAGGAGATAACGCCTGGGAGAAACTCCATTCCAACGGCGAAAGGACGCGACGGCGATAAACGGCGAACTTTACAAACGTGCGCCTTAATCCGGAGGGACAGATATCAAAGACATTTTGACCAACCGCTTGCAACAAAAGGAAAGAAAAGATAAAAAAAAAAAGAATAAACTCAGTAAGTCATCTCTGTGAATATTTCCCTCTCTCGTATATTAAGACATTGAATTCATTTTGCCATCATTTGTTTGTACTGAAGATACATATTTTGTTTTGATATATTTCTCGTTGGCATCTTCGAATAGAAGACAAAGATACCCCTCCCCATCCGTATAATTTGTTCTTTTTTTATTTTCACTTAATTGCATTATTCCTTTCTTACCATAGTTAGTTCATTGTTTTATGATAAAATTTAATTTCGAAAATATTACCACTGGTGTTTTTGTTTCGTTCCTTCTCGCATTTTTGTGGTGTTCGGTTCCCATGTCTCATGCTTTTATTTTTATCTGTGTCACATGTGCAATAAGATACTGAGATATTGCTTTCCCGTAAATTCCCTTGTACTCCTCCCCTTTTGGTAACGTGTTACAAAGATAAACAATTTTCATTCTTCTCGGAAATTTCTTCATACGCCTTACCACATCTTTTATCGCATGTGTAGCAATATATATATATCTGTGTATGTGTGTGTGTTTTATTTATAAATGTACGTTTTATCATAAATATATTTATATATATATTTATGTTTTATGTATAATGTTTTATTGTTAAAGTGTTTTCTATTCAATAAGCCTGAAGAAAGGTTGTTCTTGTGAAAATTTTCAAATGACATAATGTTTGGATTTGTTCGATTAGTCTTGAAACAATTGTAACTAACGAGGAAATACACTATTTGTTGCTATCAACCCATCCTTTGAAAGCTTGGTTTTTGTTAAAACAATATATATATATATATATATATATATATATATATATATATATATATATTAATTTATAAAATATATATGGCGATTAAGCTACACTGAATATTCTGCGTTTCATCCACTGTAGGATTCGTCAGGCTTATGCGCGAATTTTGTGGTTGCTTCTTGTTTTTATATATGTTGAGGATTTCTAGTTAGCCAATCAGCTTTCTAGTATCCACTGCGCCCCCTCCTATCAGCCAATGGGCATGCATTTTATCGAACAAAGGATCTGTTTTAGAACTAGGTTAGTGGTTTAAGGTGGATCTTCCCCTCCTTTTTTTATATATATGAATATA
This sequence comes from Euprymna scolopes, assembly GCF_053919585.1. Classification (NCBI taxonomy): domain Eukaryota; kingdom Metazoa; phylum Mollusca; class Cephalopoda; order Sepiida; family Sepiolidae; genus Euprymna; species Euprymna scolopes. The sequence continues at coordinate 103,248,828 of NC_136500.1, read as the reverse complement.
CCTATGTGTATTTTTTTTATATGAATATACCTATGTGTACACACACACATGCACACATATATGCATATATATGTATACACATATATGTGTGATCGTTTATGTATATTCATGTTTATTTAATTTATTTATTTGTTTGTTTTCTATTGTTATTGTTAGTTTTAAAGCTATTTTGTGTCGCTATCCTAGAGTAAGTTTTATTTTGTGAACACAGTTGTTTGCTATTTCTCGTCTACAGTTTAATAAATTTTGAGGTTCTTTAAAGTACAGGATAGCAAATTTTTCATGGAGGCATAATTTACATGGGTCGTCTAAATGTCGATACAAAATAGCTTTAAAACTAACAATAACAATAGAAAACAAACAAATAAATAAATTAAATAAACATGAATATACATAAACGATCACACATATATGTGTATATATATATATATATATATATATATGTATATATGTGTGCGTGTGTGTGTGTACACATAGGTATATTCATATATATAAAAAAAGGAGGGAAAGATCCACCTTAAACCACTAACCTAGTTCTAAAACAGATCCTTTGTTCGATAAAATGCATGCCCATTGGCTGATAGGAGGGGGCGCGGTGGATACTAGAAAGCTGATTGGCTAACTAGAAATCCTCAACATATATAAAAACAAGAAGCAACCACAAAATTCGCGCATAAGCCTGACGAATCCTATAGTGGATGAAACGCAGAATATTCAGTGTAGCTTAATCGCCATATATATTTTATAAATTACTAACTAGCTCTACCTACGTATTGAGCACTTTTGAAGTAAATACTTAAAGTTTACGCATAAATCTATACTTTCGTATATTAAATTTGTGTGAGTAAATGAAGTAGTTATATATATATTAATTCTTTAATATTTATAATTTACTTTAATTTTACCATTTTGGTGAATTCAATTGTAATTTTCATTTTATATATATATAATATATATATAATATATATATATATATATATATATATATATATATATATATATATATATATATTATATATATATATATAAAATGAAAATTACAATTGAATTCACCAAAATGGTAAAATTAAAGTAAATTATAAATATTAAAGAATTAATATTTATAAACTTATCTCAGCCAGATATAAAAGCTCGATAATACCAAATAGGAAATAGAGCTTATAATATGTTAATGAAATATGTTAAAAAACACTTTGAAATGAGTTAAAAACATATTTAATTTGAAAAGGAAACACTAGGTAAATGGATAGTCCTTAATCCGAGAGTTTCGAAGAAATACTCTCCTTCTCATCAGAGGGTAGGAATTAGCAAAATGCAGGATCGGATTTTGCATGCAGAAGTATTTGATGAAACAACAAGTAAGTCAAAGATCTTACTTGAAAACAAAATAAGTTAAGCAGAGGGAATATGGTAAAGAAAAAGGTGATTACACATTAATGGATAGTCTGGTGGAAGATAAAAAAATCCAGTGACGGTAAAATCCAAATGTAAAACTTCAAGAAAGTTAAAAGAATTTCCATTTGTACAAGTAAAATCCAAAGAAATCCTGTAATTGGAAGAAGATGGTCCATAATAATCCAAAGGCAGAAATCCATGGAATAATTCACAAAAATGTGTGTACAAGGAAAAAATAATATTAATAAAAGAAACTCTACTTCCGAGACATAACTATAAATAAAAAAAAATCTGGGAAGAGAAAGGAGAAAAAAAAGAATGATAAAGTTAAATATAAAATATAAAATAAAGGGAAACAAAAGTAAAACTGACCCAGACAGGAAATGTTAAAGGAGCGAAAATATATATAGGGCAAAATAATATAGGTCAACTGAAATGTACTTAAATGTCACTTAAAAAAAAAAAAGAAAAAGGTGTCAGCAAGAATTGTTAAAGGACATTAAAAGGAAAATAAAAATAAATAAATAAATATATAATAAATAAATAGAAAATAAATAAATAAATAAAAAATTAAATATAATAAAAAATAAAATATAAAATATAATATATAATATAAAATAAAGTAAAATAAGAATAAAATTAAAAATAAAAATAAAAATTATTTAAGGGAAGAAGATGGCCGGTATCTGCAATTTCAGGAAAAAAATATTTAAAAAAATATAAATAAAAAAATAAGTAAATTCATATAGTAAAATTTAAGTAAATATACATACAAGATATGAAAGATGTTACACTTAATCTTAACACCGAAACTCATAGCCCCTATCATAAACCTAATCTTAATTTTTATACGTCCATAAATCTTCTAACCACCCCAACTCAATTATAAAATCTATAGTACCATCTGTCTCTAGAAGAATTTCTGCTCTTTCTGCTGATAAAAAACTTTTAATCAAAATGCTACTTTCTTCAATAATGCTTTATGGAACTCAGAACACAAAGAAAAGATTAAATACAACAATTATGCTCCTCCTGCAGGCCGCCTTAAATCTGTAATCACACACAATATTACTCGTAAGAAACCAGTTCAAATAGCAAGATCTGCTGCTATCAATAACAATGAACCAGTCTACAATTATAATCCAAACCAAAATACTAATCGCAATGCCTATAACCCATCTAGTCGCATCAGGAGAAAGAAAATATTTGGTTTAATCCTCCATTTAGCCTAAATGTCAAAACTAATATACCTGAAGAATTCTTCAACATTGTACAAAACTCTTTCAAATACCGACACAGATATAGATCTATCTTCAATAAAAATTCAATCCGGATTTCTTATTCAACAATGCCTAATTTAGCACAAAGAATCTTAACATCTAATAACAAAAAAAAAATTAAATCAGCCCAAAAAATCCCTTTCCCAATTAAACCCAAAACTAACTGTAATTGTAATAACAAACATCTTTGCCCACTCAATAATGATTGTATCCATAAAGATGTTATATATTCTTGCACTATTACTGAGCTCCCATGCAATCCTCCCATAACAGACACTAATATTTTGTCTTCAAGTTATTCTTCTTCCCATCCTCCATCTGATATAGTTACTAATCCAATACACCATTCGAGCAGCCCTTCCATCTAAAATCATACAGCTAGTAATAATGATGATGATCATAACAATAATAATAATATTAATTAGAATAATAATATTTCTCCTAACAACCATCCTAACACTAACAACACTCATTATCCCCTCCAAAATAGTCCTCATACAGACATTGTCCCACCATTTGTTGAACACTATGGACAAAATTCAAACTATTTAACTAATACAAATCAGCAAATTAATATTAATACCAGACCTCGAGCTTTTAATAAAGTACATACATATATCGGTGCTACTTCAACATTAATTAAGAAAAGAATATCAAACCACATTTCTTCTTTTAACAACCATAATTCTAATAATAACCAAGGAACTTCTCTAACCACTTTAATTAAAAAAACTTAACTCTAACAATACTCCCTTCTCTGAACTATTATAAAAAAAGTTAAGTCTTATACTCCAGGCTCTAAGTCATGCCGCCTCTGCACAACCGAAGCTATAACTATAATTACTTCCCCTCTAAGTAACAATATAATCAATTCTAAAAATGAACTGATCTCTTTCTGTAAACATAAGTCCAAATTTAATTATGGAAATTTTATAGTTATTACTTTTACCCTTTATATAGATATAAAATATTTTTTCTTTGACTTTATCGTTTTTCGACATACTTAATACTTTATAATTTAATAATCCTTCATTTTAATTATTTATTTCTTCTTTGCATGGCCGGTTTTTTATCTGCATTTTCTGTTTTATTTATTTATTTATTTATTTATTTATTTATTTATTTTTATCTGCATTTTCTGTTTTATTCTTTAAACTTTCCTATCTACCTAATATATCAATCTACCCACACTTTCATATCTTTATATATTTTATATGTATATTTACTTAAATTTTACTATATGTCTAGAAGTGTAAGCCATTTTGAATTTCAGATGGTTCGCTATTACACACAAGTCCTGGTAGGTGACTTGTTTGCAGTAGACAGTTCCACAGAACAAAATATTCTTACCGTGTCGAAACCCGAGAAAGAATATGTGAAATTGCTCCAGAAAAGGTTTAATATTTATGAAGCAATTCTGGTTTCTGATTGGTTGGTAGCAGAACGTGAATTAATTTGATTCGTCAGTTCTTAGCAGCATCGTTTATAAATAGAATCGTCCGACTGTGTGGGATCATACCCCATTATAAGCCCAAAATATTGCAACATCCTCCCTATTTTTTATAATGGGGAAGTCCCTTGTGTTTGTTCTGCTCAAAAATAAATATATATTTTTATATTTACTTAGACATAACAAAAATTAGAAATCATTTGGATCTTAGAATTTTAGCATTTAAAAAGACGCCATTTTTAATTGTGTTCAAACGTCAAAAAGGAAAATTACAGAGATTTTTTTTTCTAAGCAAAAGTATTTGTAGGTTAAAGTGTTAATACAAAATAAAATAGATACAGTTTAACGTCTTGTCCAGGACCACTTTTTTTTTTAATACTTTTTTTTTTTATATATAGAAATCTATATACTCTGAGCATTACCCCTAGGGGTATCCACTGATATTCATGCAAAAAAGTAAGAGCCTTCTCATAACTGGAACTTCGCTGGTCTGTATTTTTAATATATAGAAATCTATATACATACAGGGCAGTGAAAGGAAAAAAAAATTATTCAGTCGAATTCACCAACAAGTTTTGAGAGAAAACGTTGTAGCTTTATCCGTGTCGCCGGTTTCGTAAATACATCAGCGATATTTTGTTCTTATGATATGTAATTCAAAATAATGGATTCCTTTTTTTATCTCGTTTTTTATGAAATGGTATTTTATATCTATATGCTTAGATCTTTGGTTGATTATCGCGTTCTGTGCTAAGACTATACTGGCTTGATTATCACAATTAATTACTACGGGGCTTGTAATCAATTCTGGCTCTAAAATAGTCTTCAGGATATTTTTAAGGTAGAGTGCTTCCTGGGTCGTGTGTGTGAGCGCGATAAATTCTGCTTCACACGTAGAGAGAGATACAATCTGTTGCTTTTTAGATTTCCATGAAATGATAGGCCCATTTTCTGAGAGTCTGAAACAATATCCAGATACACTCTTGCGATCCTCGTCGTTTGCCCAGTCTGAATCCGAAAAACCTTCTAATTTTAGGGGATTTCTTGATTTTCTAAATACGAACTTCTGTTCTTTGGTTCCTTTTAAATAACGTAGGACTTGTTTAAATCTTTCATTGTCGGTCGTGATAATTTTTGTGACAGTTTTGTTACTGTATAGCATATGTCGGGCCTGGTTGCAGTCATTAAATATATAAGACTACCTATAATCTCGCGATATTGTGCCATCTATTATTTCAAATTCTGTGTGTATATTTTTATTAGTATCATTTTCGACCGGTGTAGAGCGTTTCTTGCACTCTCCCATTCCAAATTTTAATAGTATTTTGTCGATGTATCTCGATTGAGTCATCGTAACAAGTCCTTTGCTTTGAGTAAATTATATCCCCAGAAACCAGGATATTTTGCCTAGATCGGTCATTTTGAATCTTTTACTTAATTTGTTCTTAACATCAGTTAACATTGTGTCACAATTTGATGCGATTAAAATATCATCGACCCATAAAACCAAAATCAGTAGTTTATCGTCTTTGTGTTGGGTATATAAACAGGGGTCTACAGCGCATTGTCCAAATTGTTGTTTAATAATATAATCATGGAATACCGTGTTCCAACACTGAGCACTCTGCTTTAGACCATATAATGACTTGTTAAGTCGCCACACGCTATTTTTATTTTTCATTATAAATCCCTCTGGAGGGGTAATATAAATTTCTCAGTCTATGGGGGCATTCAAATAAGCATTTTTTACGTCCATTTGATGGATGTTTAGGTCATATTGTGATGCGACTTGCATTAAAATTCTGATTGTCGTTAGGTTTGTGGTCGGCGAAAACGTAGAAAAGTATTCTTTACCGTAAATCTGAGAGCACCCCTTAGCAACAAATCTTGCTTTGTACTGCTCTATGCCTGACGCTGTACTCTTTTTTGTAAAGACCCATCTGGTAGAAATAACATGTTTGTTTCTTGGGAGAGGCACTACCGTATAGGTATCATTTTTGGTTAAGGCATCTATTTCTTTTTTCATGGCAATTTTCCATTCTTCACAATGTTCTGAATTAATTGCTTCGTTGAAGCTTTTTGGCGCATTTTCCATTGAATAGCAATAGTCGATTTGATAATCTTTTATATTGTCGACCACAAAAAAAATCGGGTCGTCTCCTATTTCTTTTGGGATATCTCTCGACTTTATCATCATCATCATCATCATCATCATCATCATCATCATGGACACTCTCGTCTCCGTCATTTTTATTGTTTTCGTTTGTTCTAATTATTTGAGGTAATATAATTTCATCCTCTTCATATGACGGGTTTTCGTCTGTAAAATTAAACGTGTCCGTGAATTTTACACACCGGATTCTTTTTATAATATTTTTTTCGGGAAAAAATATTAAATAGGCTGGACTGTTTTTATCGTATCCAAGAAATATACCTCTGTCGGCTTTAATATTCAATTTACTCTTTTTCTCTATATATGCGAAGCAAGTTGAACCAAATATATGCATTCTGCTTAAATTTGGTTTTTTACCGCAGAAAGATTCATATGGAGTCTGATAGTGTTTTGTTAAAGCACCTGTTGCGTATATAGGCTGCCGCCATAAGTGCATACGTCCAGAGGTTTTTAGGGAGTTTCGATTCAATGAGTAGTCATCTTGCCATTTCAAAAAGTGTCCGCCACGCCCGCTCAGCAGTCCCGTTTTGGTGTGGCGATCTAGGAGCTGATGTCTCATGCCTGATATGATGGTTAATTAGTAAAAGTTCAAAGTCTTTATTGGTGAATTCCGTACCGTTGTCAGAGCGGATACACTTGATTTCACCGTAGGGGGGCCATGTCGGCTAGATATTTCTTAGTTGCTAGCAGGGTATCAGATTTGTTCTTTAAAAAGTAAACCATTATTAAACCTGAATGGTCATCTACGAAATTCAACACATATCTATAATGTTCTCTTGCCATCGGTTCTACGGGACCGTTCAAGTCACAATGCATTATTGATAGGATTTTTTTGGCCTTTTTGTCTGGTATCTTGTTTTGATAGTTTGTCATTTTCCCTTGCGTACAGACGTCGCAGTTGAAGGTTTTTGATGTTTGTATTCGCATTCCATCAACTACAGTCGGCAACTTTTTGATATCAGGAATAGTGTCCAAGAATTTTATGCCATGTCTGTAGATCATGGTAGGCGGTTTTTGATGGGACTACGCTATTTAAATAATATAGTCTTCCATTTTCTTTAATGTCGAATACATTTCCATTCGGGTATACCAGTTTTGATTTATTGGGGCTAAAGTTTATATTTGCACCTTGTTTTGTGGCAGCTTGTACAGAAAATATATTTTGCTTGAATTTGGGGATTAGAAGAGCGTTTTCTAGAATACAAAAACACTGTTCACCTTTATTGTTCTTTAGCGAGATTTTCGCATTGCCTCTTTTCAAAACGATATCATTGACTCGACTCCCGTCAGCTAGTTCTACAAAATGATTTTGTGGCTTAAAGTTGGGGTCAAAATTGATAAAATCAGATTCCTTTGTAATCACATGTGCCGTGGCCCCACAATCGACAAGAAAATTATCATTGTTTGTTGAAGCATCAAATGTACACGAAAATAAAAATGTATGTTCGCTAACAGAGCTCTATATTTTTAATGTAGTCGCCATTTTGAGTCCTGTATCTACATTGGAAACTCTTGTGATTAGGCCGCCACAATTATAACAAATAACTTTTGTACTTTTCTTAGGAAAAAACCTGCTTCTGGCAAAGTTGCGTTTTTTATTCCTGGCAGAGGTATAATTCGATTTTGGTATTTTTATGTGTGTATTTTTAAATTTCATGATATTTGTGGATTCGTTTTTTTTCTGTGATCATTTTTTCAGTTTCTTCGTAACTTCTGAGTGCCACCTTGAATTGGCTAAAAGTCATGGGTTTTTCTTTCTGGGTTATCACGGTGGTAAATGGCTTGAAATCACTCGGTAATCCCTTAAGGACCATGGAAATTAACAGACTGTCACTTATAACTTCACCAGACATTTTTAAAGAATTTGCAGTTGTCTCGGCTCTTATAATATAATCAGTAATAGTTTCGGCTTCCATTCGTTTTAGAGAGGTCAGTTCAGTGTATAAAGAAATAATTTTGGGTTTTCCTTTCGATAAATAGTGCTTTCTCAATATGTTTAATGCGTTGCAGCCGTCGTCCAGGGCTTCTCTCATTACCAGTGATAGACTTCAGTCATCTAAACACTGTATTAATTCCGCAAAGACAGTTGCGTTCTTTTCAATGAAGTCGGGGTCGTTTCTGTTTTCAGGTTGCGTTTCTAGTACTTTGTGTAGCTTTTGGATTCGTAGATATCCCAGAAATTTAACTTGCCACAATTCGAATTTTGATTCGGATCCATCGAAATAAAGACGCACGCTGGGCGCATAACCTCTAGAAGTGTAAGCCATTTTTAATTTCAAATGGTTCGCTGTTACACACAAGTCCTGGTAGGTGACTTGTTTGCAGTAGACAGTTCCACAGAACAAAATATTCTTACCGTGTCGAAACCCGAGAAAGAATATGTGAAATTGCTCCAGAAAAGGTTTAATATTTATGAAGCAATTCTGGTTTCTGATTGGTTGGTAGCAGAACGTGAATTAATTTGATTCGTCAGTTCTTAGCAGCATCGTTTATAAATAGAATCCTACTGTGTGGGATCATACCCCATTAATCTCTTGAGATGATGGGATGTCTCCTAGCGGCTTCGGCTGCATGGAGACAGGGTAGTACCAGTCAAGGATTCGTCACTTGACACTCAGCCCAACAGGTGAGGGGCCGGGAACCGGCCCAGCACCTGTTGGACTGAGGTACACCGCCTGGGTAATGCCTAGGAGGTCCACCCTCCCAGGCCTTGCCACCGGCTTTCCGGTGGGGCAAGTTTATTGCTTGCTGCCTGAGGCGCCCCGACCGCGGAATGCCGACGGGGTTACTCAGGCAATTTTTAAAATTGCAGGAGTGCCCCTCCTTAAGGGGAGCCTGCGGGGTTCCCACTTTCCGGCCTTGTGCCACATTTTGCTGAGGTGGGCAGCAAATAAATATCTACCCCATAATAAGCCTCTTATGATGGGATGTCTCCTAGCGGCTTCGGCTGCATGGAGACAGGGTAGTACCAGTCAAGGATTCGTCACTTGACACTCAGCCCAACAGGTGAGGGGCCGGGAACCGGCCCAGCACCTGTTGGACTGAGGTACACCGCCTGGGTAATGCCTAGGAGGTCCACCCTTCCAGGCCTTGCCACCGGGCTTTCCGGTGGGGCAAGTTTATTGCTTGCTGCCTGAGGCGCCCCGACCGGGGAATGCCGACGGGGTTACTCAGGCAATTTTTAAAATTGCAGGAGTGCCCCTCCTTAAGGGGAGCCTGCGGGGTTCCCACTTTCCGGCCTTGTGCCACATTTTGCTGAGGTGGGCAGCAAATAAATATCTACCCCATAATAAGCCTCTTATGATGGGATGTCTCCTAGCGGCTTCGGCTGCATGGAGACAGGGTAGTACCAGTCAAGGATTCGTCACTTGACACTCAGACCAACAGGTGAGGGGCCGGGAACCGGCCCAGCACCTGTTGGACTGAGGTACACCGCCTGGGTAATGCCTAGGAGGTCCACCCTCCCAGGCCTTGCCACCGGGCTTTCCGGTGGGGCAAGTTTATTGCTTGCTGCCTGAGGCGCCCCGACCGCGGAATGCCGACGGGGTTACTCAGGCAATTTTTAAAATTGCAGGAGTGCCCCTCCTTAAGGGGAGCCTGCGGGGTTCCCACTTTCCGGCCTTGTGCCACATTTTGCTGAGGTGGGCAGCAAATAAATATCTACCCCATAATAAGCCTCTTATGATGGGGTGTCTCCTAGCGGCTTCGGCTGCATGGAGACAGGGTAGTACCAGTCAAGGATTCGTCACTTGACACTCAGACCAACAGGTGAGGGGCCGGGAACCGGCCCAGCACCTGTTGGACTGAGGTACACCGCCTGGGTAATGCCTAGGAGGTCCACCCTCCCAGGCCTTACCACCGGGCTTTCCGGTGGGGCAAGTTTATTGCTTGCTGCCTGAGGCGCCCCGACCGCGGAATGCCGACGGGGTTACTCAGGCAATTTTTAAAATTGCAGGAGTGCCCCTCCTTAAGGGGAGCCTGCGGGGTTCCCACTTTCCGGCCTTGTGCCACATTTTGCTGAGGTGGGCAGCAAATAAATATCTACCCCATAATAAGCCTCTTATGATGGGATGTGTCTCCTAGCGGCTTCGGCTGCATGGAGACAGGGTAGTACCAGTCAAGGATTCGTCACTTGACACTCAGACCAACAGGTGAGGGGCCGGGAACCGGCCCAGCACCTGTTGGACTGAGGTACACCGCCTGGGTAATGCCTAGGAGGTCCACCCTCCCAGGCCTTACCACCGGGCTTTCCGGTGGGGCAAGTTTATTGCTTGCTGCCTGAGGCGCCCCGACCGCGGAATGCCGACGGGGTTACTCAGGCAATTTTTAAAATTGCAGGAGTGCCCCTCCTTAAGGGGAGCCTGCGGGGTTCCCACTTTCCGGCCTTGTGCCACATTTTGCTGAGGTGGGCAGCAAATAAATATCTACCCCATAATAAGCCTCTTATGATGGGGTGTCTCCTAGCGGCTTCGGCTGCATGGAGACAGGGTAGTACCAGTCAAGGATTCGTCACTTGACACTCAGACCAACAGGTGAGGGGCCGGGAACCGGCCCAGCACCTGTTGGACTGAGGTACACCGCCTGGGTAATGCCTAGGAGGTCCACCCTCCCAGGCCTTACCACCGGGCTTTCCGGTGGGGCAAGTTTATTGCTTGCTGCCTGAGGCGCCCCGACCGCGGAATGCCGACGGGGTTACTCAGGCAATTTTTAAAATTGCAGGAGTGCCCCTCCTTAAGGGGAGCCTGCGGGGTTCCCACTTTCCGGCCTTGTGCCACATTTTGCTGAGGTGGGCAGCAAATAAATATCTACCCCATAATAAGCCTCTTATGATGGGATGTGTCTCCTAGCGGCTTCGGCTGCATGGAGACAGGGTAGTACCAGTCAAGGATTCGTCACTTGACACTCAGACCAACAGGTGAGGGGCCGGGAACCGGCCCAGCACCTGTTGGACTGAGGTACACCGCCTGGGTAATGCCTAGGAGGTCCACCCTCCCAGGCCTTACCACCGGGCTTTCCGGTGGGGCAAGTTTATTGCTTGCTGCCTGAGGCGCCCCGACCGCGGAATGCCGACGGGGTTACTCAGGCAATTTTTAAAATTGCAGGAGTGCCCCTCCTTAAGGGGAGCCTGCGGGGTTCCCACTTTCCGGCCTTGTGCCACATTTTGCTGAGGTGGGCAGCAAATAAATATCTACCCCATAATAAGCCTCTTATGATGGGATGTGTCTCCTAGCGGCTTCGGCTGCATGGAGACAGGGTAGTACCAGTCAAGGATTCGTCACTTGACACTCAGACCAACAGGTGAGGGGCCGGGAACCGGCCCAGCACCTGTTGGACTGAGGTACACCGCCTGGGTAATGCCTAGGAGGTCCACCCTCCCAGGCCTTACCACCGGGCTTTCCGGTGGGGCAAGTTTATTGCTTGCTGCCTGAGGCGCCCCGACCGCGGAATGCCGACGGGGTTACTCAGGCAATTTTTAAAATTGCAGGAGTGCCCCTCCTTAAGGGGAGCCTGCGGGGTTCCCACTTTCCGGCCTTGTGCCACATTTTGCTGAGGTGGGCAGCAAATAAATATCTACCCCATAATAAGCCTCTTATGATGGGGTGTCTCCTAGCGGCTTCGGCTGCATGGAGACAGGGTAGTACCAGTCAAGGATTCGTCACTTGACACTCAGACCAACAGGTGAGGGGCCGGGAACCGGCCCAGCACCTGTTGGACTGAGGTACACCGCCTGGGTAATGCCTAGGAGGTCCACCCTCCCAGGCCTTACCACCGGGCTTTCCGGTGGGGCAAGTTTATTGCTTGCTGCCTGAGGCGCCCCGACCGCGGAATGCCGACGGGGTTACTCAGGCAATTTTTAAAATTGCAGGAGTGCCCCTCCTTAAGGGGAGCCTGCGGGGTTCCCACTTTCCGGCCTTGTGCCACATTTTGCTGAGGTGGGCAGCAAATAAATATCTACCCCATAATAAGCCTCTTATGATGGGATGTGTCTCCTAGCGGCTTCGGCTGCATGGAGACAGGGTAGTACCAGTCAAGGATTCGTCACTTGACACTCAGACCAACAGGTGAGGGGCCGGGAACCGGCCCAGCACCTGTTGGACTGAGGTACACCGCCTGGGTAATGCCTAGGAGGTCCACCCTCCCAGGCCTTACCACCGGGCTTTCCGGTGGGGCAAGTTTATTGCTTGCTGCCTGAGGCGCCCCGACCGCGGAATGCCGACGGGGTTACTCAGGCAATTTTTAAAATTGCAGGAGTGCCCCTCCTTAAGGGGAGCCTGCGGGGTTCCCACTTTCCGGCCTTGTGCCACATTTTGCTGAGGTGGGCAGCAAATAAATATCTACCCCATAATAAGCCTCTTATGATGGGATGTGTCTCCTAGCGGCTTCGGCTGCATGGAGACAGGGTAGTACCAGTCAAGGATTCGTCACTTGACACTCAGACCAACAGGTGAGGGGCCGGGAACCGGCCCAGCACCTGTTGGACTGAGGTACACCGCCTGGGTAATGCCTAGGAGGTCCACCCTCCCAGGCCTTACCACCGGGCTTTCCGGTGGGGCAAGTTTATTGCTTGCTGCCTGAGGCGCCCCGACCGCGGAATGCCGACGGGGTTACTCAGGCAATTTTTAAAATTGCAGGAGTGCCCCTCCTTAAGGGGAGCCTGCGGGGTTCCCACTTTCCGGCCTTGTGCCACATTTTGCTGAGGTGGGCAGCAAATAAATATCTACCCCATAATAAGCCTCTTATGATGGGGTGTCTCCTAGCGGCTTCGGCTGCATGGAGACAGGGTAGTACCAGTCAAGGATTCGTCACTTGACACTCAGACCAACAGGTGAGGGGCCGGGAACCGGCCCAGCACCTGTTGGACTGAGGTACACCGCCTGGGTAATGCCTAGGAGGTCCACCCTCCCAGGCCTTACCACCGGGCTTTCCGGTGGGGCAAGTTTATTGCTTGCTGCCTGAGGCGCCCCGACCGCGGAATGCCGACGGGGTTACTCAGGCAATTTTTAAAATTGCAGGAGTGCCCCTCCTTAAGGGGAGCCTGCGGGGTTCCCACTTTCCGGCCTTGTGCCACATTTTGCTGAGGTGGGCAGCAAATAAATATCTACCCCATAATAAGCCTCTTATGATGGGATGTGTCTCCTAGCGGCTTCGGCTGCATGGAGACAGGGTAGTACCAGTCAAGGATTCGTCACTTGACACTCAGACCAACAGGTGAGGGGCCGGGAACCGGCCCAGCACCTGTTGGACTGAGGTACACCGCCTGGGTAATGCCTAGGAGGTCCACCCTCCCAGGCCTTACCACCGGGCTTTCCGGTGGGGCAAGTTTATTGCTTGCTGCCTGAGGCGCCCCGACCGCGGAATGCCGACGGGGTTACTCAGGCAATTTTTAAAATTGCAGGAGTGCCCCTCCTTAAGGGGAGCCTGCGGGGTTCCCACTTTCCGGCCTTGTGCCACATTTTGCTGAGGTGGGCAGCAAATAAATATCTACCCCATAATAAGCCTCTTATGATGGGATGTGTCTCCTAGCGGCTTCGGCTGCATGGAGACAGGGTAGTACCAGTTAAGGATTCGTCACTTGACACTCAGACCAACAGGTGAGGGGCCGGGAACCGGCCCAGCACCTGTTGGACTGAGGTACACCGCCTGGGTAATGCCTAGGAGGTCCACCCTCCCAGGCCTTGCCACCGGGCTTTCCGGTGGGGCAAGTTTATTGCTTGCTGCCTGAGGCGCCCCGACCGCGGAATGCCGACGGGGTTACTCAGGCAATTTTTAAAATTGCAGGAGTGCCCCTCCTTTAGGGGAGCCTGCGGGGTTCCCACTTTCCGGCCTTGTGCCACATTTTGCTGAGGTGGGCAGCAAATAAATATCTACCCCATAATAAGCCTCTTATGATGGGATGTCTCCTAGCGGCTTCGGCTGCATGGAGACAGGGTAGTACCAGTCAAGGATTCGTCACTTGACACTCAGACCAACAGGTGAGGGGCCGGGAACCGGCCCAGCACCTGTTGGACTGAGGTACACCGCCTGGGTAATGCCTAGGAGGTCCACCCTCCCAGGCCTTACCACCGGGCTTTCCGGTGGGGCAAGTTTATTGCTTGCTGCCTGAGGCGCCCCGACCGCGGAATGCCGACGGGGTTACTCAGGCAATTTTTAAAATTGCAGGAGTGCCCCTCCTTAAGGGGAGCCTGCGGGGTTCCCACTTTCCGGCCTTGTGCCACATTTTGCTGAGGTGGGCAGCAAATAAATATCTACCCCATAATAAGCCTCTTATGATGGGATGTGTCTCCTAGCGGCTTCGGCTGCATGGAGACAGGGTAGTACCAGTCAAGGATTCGTCACTTGACACTCAGACCAACAGGTGAGGGGCCGGGAACCGGCCCAGCACCTGTTGGACTGAGGTACACCGCCTGGGTAATGCCTAGGAGGTCCACCCTCCCAGGCCTTACCACCGGGCTTTCCGGTGGGGCAAGTTTATTGCTTGCTGCCTGAGGCGCCCCGACCGCGGAATGCCGACGGGGTTACTCAGGCAATTTTTAAAATTGCAGGAGTGCCCCTCCTTTAGGGGAGCCTGCGGGGTTCCCACTTTCCGGCCTTGTGCCACATTTTGCTGAGGTGGGCAGCAAATAAATATCTACCCCATAATAAGCCTCTTATGATGGGATGTCTCCTAGCGGCTTCGGCTGCATGGAGACAGGGTAGTACCAGTTAAGGATTCGTCACTTGACACTCAGACCAACAGGTGAGGGGCCGGGAACCGGCCCAGCACCTGTTGGACTGAGGTACACCGCCTGGGTAATGCCTAGGAGGTCCACCCTCCCAGGCCTTGCCACCGGGCTTTCCGGTGGGGCAAGTTTATTGCTTGCTGCCTGAGGCGCCCCGACCGCGGAATGCCGACGGGGTTACTCAGGCAATTTTTAAAATTGCAGGAGTGCCCCTCCTTTAGGGGAGCCTGCGGGGTTCCCACTTTCCGGCCTTGTGCCACATAATGCTGAGGTGGGCATCATTTAAATAACTACCCCATTATAAGCCCAAAATATGGCAACAATATGAATTTACTTATTTTTTTATTTATATTTTTCTTAATATTTTTTTATAATTTTTTTTTCCTGAAATTGCAGATACCGGCCATCTTCTCCCCTTAAATAATTTTTATTTTTATTTTTATTTTATTCTTATTTTACTTTATTTTATATTATATATTATATTTTATATTTTATTTTTTATTATATTTCATATTTTATTTATTTATTTATTCATTTTCTATTTATTTATTATATATTTATTTATTTATTTTTATTTTCCTTTTAATGTCCTTTAACAATTCTTGCTGATACCTTTTTCTTCTTTTTTTTAAGTGACATTTAAGTACATTTCAGTTGACCTATATTATTTTGCCCTATATATATATATATATATATATATATATATATATATATATATATATATATATATATATATATATATATATATATTCGCGCCTTTAACATTTCCTGTCTGGGTCAGTTTGACTTTTGTTTCCCTTTATTTTATATTTAACTTTATCATTCTTTTTTTTTCTCCTTTCTCTTCCCAGATTTTTTTTTATTTATAGTTATGTCTCGGAAGTAGAGTGAAAAACACATCTTATTTTTCTTTTATTATTATTATTTTTTCCTTGTACACACATTTTTGTGAATTATTCCATGGATTTCTGCCTTTGGATTATTATGGACCATCTTCTTCCAATTACAGGATTTCTTTGGATTTTACTTGTACAAATGGAAATTCTTTTAACTTTCTTGAAGTTTTACATTTGGATTTTACCGTCACTGGATTTTTTTATCTTCCACCAGACTATCCATTAATGTGTAATCACCTTTTTCTTTACCATATTCCCTCTGCTTAACTTATTTTGTTTTCAAGTAAGATCTTTGACTTATTTGTTGTTTCATCAAATACTTCTGCATGCAAAATCCGATCCTGCATTTTGCTAATTCCTACCCTCTGATGAGAAGGAGCGTATTTCTTCGAAACTCCGCGGATTAAGGACTATCCATTTACCTCGTGTTTCCTTTTCAAATTAAATATGTTTTTAACTCATTTCAAAGTGTTTTTTAACATATTTCATTAACTGTTTGCTCATATATATATATATATATATATATATATATATATATATATATATGAGGCGTTTCAGAGTAAAGCCTCCTATCTTTTAAATCAAAATGTTGAAGAGCTACGAAAACGGGAGTATTACGATTAAATCGAGCGATTTTTGTGCTCCGTGATTTATTTTTCTACATAGTCTGTCACCCCCTTCAGCCGGTCAGTTGAGACGATCGTCGACCTCAGAATTCTTCCACTGGCGGTTTGCAGCTCACTATTTTCGTCCTTCCAGTGACCACTGCCGGTGATAATTCTTAGCCGTTTTAATGTTGTTGATATGGGGTAGTGACAGAATTATCAATTGATCGTCTAAATTTATACTCTGGACCTGTCGTTGTGTACTCACTTACCGGCGAACATCGCCGATAAGAGAGCCGTGGATTTTAGTTTGGTGAAAAAGGAAATAAAAACGATTCCACACACGAATAAACAATTAATCTGGGTTCATTCACAATAATAATGGTCTAATAATATTTCAGGGGTTGAAGGAAGTTGGCTGTAGCTATTTTAAAACGGTAGCTTGTGACTCGAGATCAGATAAGTTTTTCGGCCATTGGAGATACGTGTTTTAAGTCAAAAGCCCTCTCTGCCCAACTTTCACACCATCTGAATTCGCCAAAATCGAATTCTCTCTTCTCCTTCTCTTCTCCCCCTCCTCTCTTCTCCTTCTGTTCTTTTCTCTGTGTTCGAAGAATATATACATATTCATCAATGCCCTTTAAACATCACGAGTTTGTATTTGTTTACAACAAGAAAACTTGCCTGTCATCAGCTTTCAAACCTTGTTTTCTAAAATAAACAACCGCCTGTCACTTCATCTCGAATTCTGTGCTTCAAAATAAACAGCCAGCTCACTCCAAACTCTGACCGTTACAACAATAAGTATCTCTTAACATACTTTTTCCTTTGTCTGTTCTAACCAAAGAGTCATTTGATCGTCCTATTTTTTCGTTCTTTTGGCTCTTTCTCTATAACGGCATATCAACCCCATAACTTGGTTACAAGTCATCATCATTCTCAATGCACTTCAATGATACATTCATGCACATCCATGGCAGGCATAGCTTTCTCAGAGTCTCACAACGTCGATCTATGCACTAGAGTAAAGAAACTTTCAGGTCATGAATGCATAAGATCAGTCATCATAGCAATGTAACTTGCAATAAGATCAGTCATCATAACAATGTAATTTGCAATCCCCCCGATCCTTTCAGGAAAATATAACATATATAAGGGACGTTTTCCTGACATTTTGACCCGATGTGGCCCTCCTGGCATCTGTAACATTGCTCTGTTTTCTTTTTGATTTCAAATTTTTCCTAGGAGAGATTTTTGTAAAACTATTTTCACCAAATAGATTAGAGATTTTTGTAAAACTATTTTCACCAAATAGATCAGAGATTTTTGTAAAACTATTTTCACCAAATAGATAAATAGTAATCTTCAAATCTGATTGAAAGTGAAGGCTTATCAGACAACTACTTCAACACGCACGTAGAAATTATTCAGAACTCTCTTATCATGTCAGTTGGTATACGTCTGAACTCCTTTCTTATGTTGTCCTTCGAATTTTCCAGAGGCTGGAGATTGTTCTTTCCTTGAGCTATTCTCAGAGGAAGCAGCAAAATGGAAGTAGGTTTGCCATGGTTTGTGTAATGTGAATTGAGTCTATCAGGAAAATACCGGGGGGGGGGTTCATGCCTTGTCTCGAATGATATCATATATATATGACATGACATGATATCAATAAAAAAAAGTTTCTGAACGATGCTGACCACTGTGGCTTTTGTGGGCATCTGCCACACATTCTGTCACTCGAAAGTTGAACACCAAGTGTTGAATTGTTTTTGTATCAGGTATATTGTTCCTGACAAAGCTTTTTCTATATTGCTGCTGTGTTGAAAATTTTTTGCAGGCCTGCTCTCTGCATCACCTGAAAAATATGGAAAAACATTGTAAAACACAACTTTGAGAGAACAAACAAAAACAAAATAGGGCGTTTTTAAACCTCCATATATATATATATATATATATATATATATATATATATATATATATATATATATATATGTATATATGTATTAGCTGTACCCGGCCACGCGTTGCTGTGGCTAAGTTTTTTAAAATGGAACACATTCCTCCAGAAAAATTGCATTTTGTTCGTTTATTTACTTTTATTATTTTTTGCAATTTTATTAATCAATAAAAGTTGTTATTCCCCCCCCCCCAAAAAAAAGATGAATTTTTTACCATAAATTGTTAGGTGAAAGTTTTTTTTCAGGAAAAATTGCACTTTTTTTTTAAAGAAATTTGGCAGAAAACGTTTCTCTTTGAAAACGGAATTTTTATTATAAAAAGAACAGATGAATGCTTTACATGAACAATGTAAATAGGTATGTGAAAGTAGAGAAAAGTTTGATTTTTTTTTCAAGAGAATGTACAAATTATTTTTTTTAACAAATGTTCAGAAAATAAACAGAAAAATACTTCCATCATTAATTATGCAAAAAAAATAAATAAAATGTTGATTTTGTGTTTCAACATTATGCTTATAAATTACGATAAAACTTGCTGAGTACGCGCTGTGTGGTTGTTGTAAAAATGGAACAGAAACTTAAATTTCACTTCGTTTTAATCTTTCTTAATTTTTTAATTGTGCCCCCCAAACGAATATAATCAAAACAGTAACATTCAACAACTGTACTTTATGTATATAAAACACAAAATATTTATAAGAACAACAAAAAAACACGTTAATAACGTAAGGGAAATAATTCCATTTTTAAACGAAAAAGTCAGTTTGGTTATATCTTTTTGTTATTTTTTACATAAGTCCAGCTTACCATTCACATTGGAAATGTCGACATTTATAGGTTGTCGGGTACGTTTACAACGAATAAACACTCCAATCTAGTAGATGTATCAGAATTTTTGTAGGAATTTTTGACACCCCTAACACGAAACTGCGAATAAAATATAAAAAAACTCGTAATTTCTCTTTTAAAAGTGTGTTGTTTATTTTCTTTATGGATTATACTTTCAAAATAAACTATTAAAGTTGTTTTAAAAGTAATAGAAATATTTTTTTTTAAAAAACAGTAATGAATTTTACGAACTCAATATTTTTCAATTTTTAAACTTTAAAAATCTATCAAAATGTTTCTATTGATTCTATTTTTACGATATTTTCTTGTGAAATTTTATGCTCTTTCCAATAAACCGAATATAATATTTTAGACAAACATTTTTTTTTAATTCACACCCACCCATTTTCAAGTGCCTATTAAAAAGTAAATAATTAATTTACTCACCAAAGTTTTATATATCACAAATTGAAGAGGAAAGGTCAATAAGTAATATATTCAAATTGAAAACAAAAAAGTAGAGTTTTTTTTAGAAATTTACCTGTAAAGTTCGAAGTCTAAAACCTTTTTTTTTAAAACCACATTGTTTGTTTTTTCTTTTGTTTGTTTTTTTTTATAAAACCTTGGTCTTTGCTCCTTTAATTGAAAAAAAATTAGGGCTTGAATTACATTTTTCGAGTAGTTATAAGCTTGGAAAGACAGGGGTTCGAATAATTCACGCCTCCAATTTTGAAATGTCTATTAAAAAGTAAATAATTTACTCACCAAAGTTTTATATATCACAAATTGAAGAGAAAAGGTCAATAAATAATATATTCAAATTTAAAACAAAAAAAAGTAGTGTTTTTTAGAAATTTACCTGTAAAGTCCGAAGTTAAAACCATTTTTTTTTTTTAAAACATGTCATTTGTTTGTTTTTTGTTTTAATGAAACCTTGGTCCTTGCTCCTTTAATTGGAAAAAAAATTAGGGCTTGAGTAAGATTTTTCGAGGAGTTATAAGCTTGGAAAGACGGGGTGGAATTATTCACTATTTTTCACGAAATTTCTGACAAACCTACCAATCTACCCATGTTAAGAACGGCTTTCGGAATAGACACACCTAACCTTGCCAGAATACCCGAAAAGCTATAAAAGTTAACGCGTCGAATGTGAACGATGAGTTGGACGTAATGTAAAAATGTACCGAATTTAAAAGGGAACGAAATTCAAATTCCCGTTCCATTTTTACAACCATAAAGCAGAGCATTCTATGCAAATTTTACCTAATTTACTGTATTGATGCTATTTTTTTAAGCAAAAAAAAAAAATTTAGGTTTGGCTATAAATTCCTAAACTCATTTCACCCTAAATAATTTAGGTGACTGAAATAGGAATCTAATTGAATCTTTAATTTCCTCAATAGTATGCGAGCATTCATTTTTCTTCGAGTTATATCGAATTCATTAATACGGACTTTAGCGGCTTTTTTCGTAATGTTACTGTAAAAATTATTTTTTATTGTTACAAATTACGATGCTTTATTTATATAAAAAAGCAAAACTAAATTATTGCGTTATTTACTACTGAAAACCATAACTTTAGTAAAGGTATTTTTTGTTTAAACAAAATAAAACATTTTCACTAAGAGTTAAGTAAAAATTCTTAGTTCATTATATTCTGCGATCATTATTTGATAAATACTGCAATTTTCATTAAAATTGGTTAATTTCCTGATTTTTGGTGAATTTTTAAGTAAAGGGAGAGATCAAAATGTTTATACACTTTGAGCGTCGGCATTCATTTTATCTGTACCTACCATTTTTCGATGAGTATTTGATATGAAAGCGACTATGTGTGGTTAATTTAAATTAAATTTCAATCACGTGGTTACATTATCAATAATCATGTGATTAAACCCATTGAAAATTTACCGATATTGTAAACACATTCTGTTTACATTAAGCCTGTAGTGTTTTTTTAGTGATGCAATGTTGGCAACTGAGATTTAAAAAAAAAACGCGAGATCAGGAGAAAGAAATGTCCAGAAAATCGCTAAATTTTTAACTTTTATCATCTGAAATTTTCAAAAATCGCTAATTCCCCCCTCCAACACCATATTTTTACTTCCTACAATAAAAAAATTATTAAATATAGTATATTCAATACATAAAATGTTCCGTGTTTTCTCACTATATGTTTCTGGAATTATATTGAAGCGGTTAGCTCCCCAGAAGGCTTACATATTTTCTCAGTTAATTTTACCTGTTTTTTTCAGAGAGAGTATTTTTTTTTGCAGGAAACAAATCATAAACTCAAACTTTTTATAATAAAAGTTAAATTGAAATATACTGCAAATTAAACATCACAATAATGGTGCAACATATTTTGAAATTAGAAAAATAAAAAAACTTTGTTTTAGCATGTTAAAAGTATTTAGGTTGGTAGATAATTAAATTCTACTGTATTGGTATAAGTTTTTTTTTTGCTGTTGTTTCTATCGTATTTTAAACTAAATTCGGAGGTTGGAATGCCCCCCCCACCTAAAATGTACTTGGAAAAATCGATTTTATAGCGAGATTTAAGAATGGTTAGCCGAAAAAAAGGTGAAAAACAAAACATATAATGAATAAATAATTGTTACCAAAGGTAATATATGCTACTTTTTTTTACTTACATGAATGAGTTTATTTTATGTTTTAAAGTATTTTCAAGCGCTTTTCTTTATTTTTTAATCTATAATTGCGGGTGTGTGGGTGTGAAATACCTCCAGATTTTCTAGAATTCCCCGCTAGATTGCAAACGAAATCTCCAGATCTAGCAGGAAAACCGCTAAATTGGAACCACTGATCACGTGACAGGAAGCGGTAATAAATAATTGTCTCTAAATAAAAAAATGGCCTATTAGTAGAAAGAAAACCACCTATTTATCATAGAAAAATTAAGTATAATGTGATAATTAAAAAGAAATATATAAAAACACACATGGATATAGTAAACATATTATACCAAAACGTGGAAGTCATCCGTCCAGTGGTTTTTTAGACTATTAATTGCGAACGAACCAAGAGTTACATATATATATATATATATATATATATATATATATATATATATATATATATATATATATATATATATATATATATATATATTCTTGGTTCGTTCAAAGTGAATAAAACCATATTTCTACATTACCAATTTAATTGAAATTTTCAGAAAATTTATCTGTAAAGTCAAGGAATGTTTGCATGTTATTAAAATAAATTAAGATCGCAAATTATAAAAAATATATTGAATAAAATAAAAATATTTTTCTGTAAATACGAGACTGTCCGCCACTTCATTTCGGTAGAAATTAGCCTTTCACGTGCACCACACGTTGACGACTTTCGAATTACAACATTTAACTATCTATTTAATAGATTTGTAAAAAAAAAAAATCCCTATTTTTTAAATTATATATATATATATATATATATATATATATATATTTGTACTTTAACCTTACAATTGAATAAAAAAACATATGAAACTTTAATTAAACTTTAATTAAATAGCGCAGATCAGTAAGTGCACTAGCACCATTTGTTTATCTTATTTTTTTATTTTTAAAAGCTTTCCTGGCGAAGCCTACCTAAAATCAATTTGTCTAATTCTTAATTTCTTATGTTATTGGAAAAAAAAAAAAAAAGCATCCCGGAATTTTGATAAAATTTTCCATCTCATATTCGTCAAAATACTTTTTTGGGTGGCCGTTGAGTTCCATAGCGACCAGCAGACTGTAGAGGACTAGGATATATAAATCCTAATCCCATTACAAAAGAAAAATAATGAAACGAATGGAATGAAGGAAACAAAGACTCAATTGCTAGAATAGATAAACGTGTCGTTTATTTACTGTTGAAAGAATGAATGTTTTAGATATAACGTGTGCTCATGTCCGCGTGGGTGTAACCATCGTTTGTTGCGGGATTGGTAGTATAGAAGGAAAAAGGAAATGTGTGTTCATCTCATGTTCGGGTCACTATCGTTTGTTCGCGCATGGGAAGAGAAGTGAGTGATGTAGTGGAAAATGGGAATGATAGTTCAGCGTGTAGATAAAGAAAAAGATAGAGGGTTGACATCAGTTAAACTGTGCGCCATGTTAGCAGTCAGCTACGCAGCGGTGTTCTCTGGCACAAGTAGTAGATAGAGAGAGAAAGAGTGAAAATGTCAATCCAGTTCATGAAGAGAGAAAGCGTATAAAGTGTACGTACTGTTTGTTGGCTTTTTGTCCTACATAGTAGCAAGTGGTGTGAGGCACATGCGCACGCATGCCGAAAAGGCACGCTGTCGGTCCGTAAACCGTACAGCTCGAAAGCTGGTCCTAAAAGGAAGAAGCCGCTTATTGCTCTTTCTTTTATAGGTGTTTCCGGTAGTCTTTTGCGCATGTGTGGATTTCCTTTGAAAGGGGAAGTGACGTTGTCCATGCGTGCGTGTATGTGAGTACATGTGTGTATGTTAGCGTGTGTGTATATACACGTGAATGTGAGTATGTACGCGAACGTGAATATATGTACGTGTGTGGATGTGGGTGCGTATGTTTGCCTGTGCGTATGTGTGTGACAAGTAATATAGCTTGAGATGTGAACGTGTGTTTTTGTGTGAGACTAGAAAAGGCTCGCGCAAGACTTAAAATAGCGCGGATCAGTAAGTGCACTAGCACCATTTGTTTATCTTAATTTTTTATTTTTAAAAGCTTTCCTGGCGAAGCCTACCTAAAATCAATTTGTCTAATTGTTAATTTCTTATGTTATTGGAAAAAAAAAAGAAGGTAAACATGAAGAATTACTCCACCCTCGAAAATTCCTTTAAAATTACCACTCTTATCGGTTTTCGGGGTCGCTGAAAACGAAAAGAACGTTTATAATTAAGGCAAACGAGTAGTTTCCAAGATATGAAGAAATTTAGTTTTAAAAAGTGAAGGATCACTTTTCCATAATAATTTAACGTAAAATGATCACCCACTTTGTGGCCACAATTTTTTTTTGGGGGGGGGGCTTTCTTTCTACCCTTGGAAAATCCTTTAAATTGGTTGAAAGGCGCCAAAACACCCCACACACACAGAAAAATGTACAGCTCTCAGATGGCCAGAAAGTGGGTGCTCATTCTAAGTTAAATTTACATTGAAAAGTGGTCATCCACTTTTCGAAAAAGTAATTTCTGTATATCATGAAAACTTTCTTTTTGCGACGGAAACGGTTTGCAGATTCGTTTTTAGTACACTGAAATCTACAATCAAATATTTCGTTATACACGAACATGAGACGGGCCTTAAAGTAAAATACCGGATTTTGGGGGCAGATTTGCCGTTTAGTTGTATAATATCCTCAAACCAGGTAATCACTAAAAGGGACTCTTAAAAGTTGTCACTGTATCGAGCAAAAGTTTAAAACCACTGATTATATGTCAGCCTACGTCACAGTAACATATATTGAGTGAGTTCCTAACAGTATTTTGTATATTTTTTAGTTTAAACACATTTTCCCAAAATTTTCCCAAACTTAATATGTTCGATACAGTCTGCCGCCATTTGTATTTTTCAAATATACCGATAAACACTGCATGTTTTGAACCGATTAAACATTATACATTACATAAAAACACTACAATCTTATCCAGTTAGGTAGAACATTTACTTTTCTTGCCTTTGATAACATTTATTTGTTATATATTTATTTTTTGAAAATGTCTTTGTATCTGTGTTTAGTAATACAAACCCTTTTCATTTAATGTAACGTTTAGTCGGCTCGAAAAACAGTGTTTATCGGTGTATTTGAAAGATACAAATGGTGGCGGACACTGTTGATTATGTTAAGTTTGAGAAAGTGAGTTAAAACTAAAAAAACTATACAAAATACTGTCAACAAATCCACCGATTATGTCAGCCTATGTTATGATAACATATATTCGGTGGGTTTTTGACACTGTATTGTATAGTTTTTAGTTTTCAACTTACTTTCCCAAACTTAATGTATTCAACAGAGTCTGCAACCATTTCTGTTTTTCTAGCCGATTAAACATTTTACATTACATAAAAGCACTAAACAATTATCCAGTTAGGTAGAAACGTAACTTACCTTACTTTTGCTTTCATTTATTTGTTTTTGGACAACTTTTTCGAATCTGTGTATAGTACCCTCCCCCCCATCACTCAAATATTAATTACTAACTCACATTTTTGTATACAGAAAACAAAAAAAAAAAAAACATTTAGCGTTTCAACATTTTCGCTACGTTCAGCTTTATCCACTGATAACAATCAGTGGATAAAGCTGTCGTAGCAAAAATGTTGAAACGCTAAATGTTGAAACGCTAAATGCTTGAGCCCAAGCCATGATTGATGGTAATCCCGAGGATCAGGATCCAATTCTGCAAGAGTACCATTTTTTTCATTTTCACCTTTTTTTTTTTTTTAACTTTTTGGAGTGGATTGCTGTACTAAGAATATAAGAAACATGCATTTTCTCTTTTTATTAGAATTTTCCATTACACCAAATTGAGCCACCAGCAACGCGTGGCAGGGTACAGCTAGTATATATATATACATATATATATATATATATATATATATATGTATGGTGGTTTAAATATATTTTGTTTTGTTGTTAAGCATGAAGAATCCTAGAGTGGATGGAACACGGAATATTCAGTGTAGCTCAATCGCCATATATATTTTATAACTTACTAACTGGCTCTACCTGTTGAACTAAATACTTAAAGTTTATGCATAAATTTATACTTTCATATATTAATTTATGTGAGTAAATGAAGTACTTTTATATATATATATATATATATATATATATATATATATATATATATAAAAGTACTTATATATATATATATATATATATCGTAATAAAATTAAGCTGAAAATTAAATTTTCAATGATAAGACAAAATTTATCAGAATAAAAAAAGCTCTACTCGATTAAGAGGAGCAAAATATAGAATAAGTTAAAAGGATAAAGAGTAAAGTTACATAAGAACTTTATTACATTATGAAATTAATAAAGGCTACAGAAAGGGAAATAAGGGAAAAACCTCTTTAGGCCATGGTATTTCGAAGCTAAATGCTTCTAATCAGAAGAGGAGAAAAGGCCGACATTATTCAAAGATAAGGGGTAAAAAGACAACATCGACTTTTAAAACATTCAGATGAAGAATGGAAAAATACTTGGGGGTGAGGATAATATGATGGTGACGAAAGACGGAAGAACATGAAAAAAGGATAATAAAAAGAAACTAAATAAATATGCAAAAAATTAGAAATTAAAAAAATGAAAAAACGTTTGTAAGTTAAACCTTTTTTTTTTAATTAATTTAAACAATATAAAAAAGCTTTCTTATTTTTTATTTTTATTTATTTTTTGGTTCCTCAACAAAAGGAGAGTGGACCTGTAAATCCACCCTTGTCCGCTCACCCTTGTCCGTTCATCCTTGCCCGTTCATCCTTGTCCGTTCACCCTTGTCCGCACTTTTCTCAATAACTACGCCTTGAAATTTTTTGAAATGTTGCACAAACATTAAAGTATGAGTAAAAAAAAGTAACAGATTTTCCAGGAAACCTCCAGTTGCCCCCGAGGGGTGCCTTTCGGCTAAATGGCTAAAATTGACACTTCATGCTTATTAAAAAAGAAATTGATGCCTTGGATTTTTATAAAACTTTCTGAAAAGTTGTAACTAATTGATTTCTACATAATTTTGTTTGTTTATACTTCGTGATAATTTTTGGATGTACCCCTGTGGCTCTTTTAGAGCTAATAAAAACGCTTCATTTTTGGGACTATTTTACCATATTTGTCCAAAATTTACTGTGTATGTTTATTTAGCAGTTTTGAATGGTGCTGAACTCATATTTTAATATGTTAAGGACTTGGGGATTTAGGGGGGGCTAAATGGGGGGGGGGACTAATGATGGACTTAGTCATTTCTTTTTTTGCATGGTGCAAAACTCAAATTTACATATGTTAAGGCCTAAAACTTCACCATTTGTTCATTTTCTCCAGGATTTGGCGTCCCCTGGGGACTTTTGGGGCTAAATGGAGGGGGGTACTGAACGTAGTCATTTTTTATGCCTTCTTCACTGTGTACTCACGGGGGACCATGCATGCTTCACTTGTTTTTATTTAGTTTTTATTGTTTCTTTCATGCTCTACTCTCTTTGGTCTCCATTATATTATCCCCCTCTCTCAATATTTTTCCATATATTTTGTCAAGAAATAGATATATTCAACAGTTAGATTTTTCTGTGGTTTGCTTGATCTGTCTTCCTTGATGGACTTTCTTGTGTGTGGTGTAGTAGTCAAGTGGAAGGGTGCTCACCTCACATGCAGTTAACTCAGGTTTCTAATCCTTAGTTCGAATATGTTCAACTGATGAGTTCAAAGGAGGATGAAATTCAAGTCTTGGAGTTCCGGCCTGCAGCTTTCATAGATTGTTATTTGCTTGTGGAAATAATAATTGAAAAAAACATTGAAAAAATCTAATATTAATGTGTTCACTAGGCTAGCTTGTGGGATGACATTGTCCTAGCAAGTGTAAAATTCTACTTGTGAAACGGCCTGGATTCTTAGTAATTGGATGACTATACCCCTTGTTGAGCAGAAGTAGGTATGTTATTCAGTTGGTTTTTTCTGTGGTTTGCTGAATTATGTGAGCTGTGGTGTTCTTTGACTGTGGAATTATATATGTGTGCGTGTGCGTGTGTGTGCGTGCGTGTGCGTGTGTGTGTGTGTGTGTGTGTGTGTGTGTGTGTGTGTGTGTGTGTGTGTGTGTGTGTGTGTGATTAAAAAAATATTATGATGCGATGGAGAGATAAAAAACGAACAAACGAAATTATATACTTATTGAAATTTGAAGAAAATAAAATCGTAGTAAAACATTTGAAAATATAATAATAATATATATATATATATATATATATATATATATATATAATTCACACGCATCGTAACCTTTTATTACTATAAGATAATTTTGTATATGTAAAAAAAGAAATAAACTCATTCAAAACTGATGTTTTTGATTAATGAATAAAACCTACGGACCTTTTCATTTATGTCGGTTTTTCCTTCATGGTTAAACAATTTGACATTTAAAATATTTTGCGTCTACTTAAAAAATGACTTTTCCTTCAATCCTTTTTGCAGGGTTAAAGTTTGTTTTCAGAATTTACACACTTTACTCATTAACAAAAGCAAATCACTCTAATCAGTTTTTTTTCAACATTCAAAATTTCAGTTCTAGAATTGACTCAAAATGAAGTTAAATAATGAACATTTTACAAAAATAAAATTGAATGATGAAGAATATATAGATAAAATATAATTGAATTATAGTATATATTATGAAACATAATATTGAAAAATGTATATTATGATAACATAAAGTTGAATGATGCAGAATGTTTTGCAAAATACTCATCCCAATCATGATGTTAATATATTCTTACTCATTGCACATTATTTTATCATAATACATTTTATTAATAAATCTTGTTTTATCAATAATATATTTACTTAATTACCTTTATCTTATCATAATATATTTCATTAATAAACTTTATTTTATCATAATATATTTTATTATTCAACTTTATTTTATCATAATATATTGTATTAATCAACTTTATTTTATCATAATATATTTTATTAATCAACTTTATTTTATCATATATATTTTATTAATCAACTTTACTTTATCATAATATATTTTATTAATCAACTTTATTTTATCATAATATATTTTATCAATCAACTTTATTTTATCATAATATATTTTATCGATCAAATTTATTTTATCATAATATGTTTTATTAATGAACTTTATTTTATAATAATATATTTTATTACTCAACTTTATTTCATCATAATATATTTTATTAATGAATTTTATTTTATCATAATATATTTTATTAATCAACTTAATCTAATCATAATATATTTTATCAATCAACTTTATTTTATCACATTATATTTTATAAATCAACCTTTTTTGATCAAAATATGTTTTATCAATCAACTTTATTTTATAATAATACATTTTATCAATCAACCTTATTTCACAATAATATATTAATTAAATCAACTTTATATTATCATAATATATTTAATCAGTCCACTTTATTTTATGATAATATATTTTATCAATCCCCTTTATTTTATCATAATATATTTTATCAGTCCACTTTATTTTATGATAATATATTTTATCAATCAAATTTATTTTATCGTAATATATTTTATCAATCAACCTTATTAAATCAAAATATATTTTACCAATAAAAATTATTTGATCATAATATATCTTACAAATCAACTTTATTTTATCATAATATATTTTATCAATCAACTTTATTTTATCGTAATATATTTTATCAATCAACTTTATTTTATCATAATATATTTTATCAATCACCTTTATTTTACCACAATATATTTTATCAATCAACTTTATTTTATCATAATATATTTATAGATTAACTTTATTTCATCATAATATATTGTCATTCAACCTTATTTGATCAAAATATATTTAATCAATCAAACTTATTTGATAAAACCATATTTTATCAACCAACGTATTTTATCATAATATATTTTATCAATCAACTTTATTTTATAATAATAGATTTTATCAATCGACTTTATTTTATCATAATATATTTTATAAATCAACTTTATTTTATCATAATATATTTTATCAATCGACTTTATTTTATCATAATATATTTTATCAATCGACTTTATTTTATCATCATATATTTTATCAACCTACTTTATTTTATAATAATAGATTTTATCAATCAACCTTATTTTATCATAATATATTTTATCAATCGACTGTATTTTATCATAATATATTATATAAATCAACTTTATTTTATAATAATAGATTTTATCAATCGACTTTATTTTATCATAATATATTTTATAAATCAACTTTATTTTATCATAATATATTTTATCAATCAACTTTATTTTATCATAATATATTTTATCAATCGACTTTATTTTATCATAATATATTTTATCAATCGACTTTATTTTATCATCATATATTTTATCAACCTATTTTATTTTATAATAATAGATTTTATCAATCAACCTTATTTTATCATAATATATTTTATAAATCAACTTTATTTTATCATAATATATTTTATAAATCAACTTTATTTTATCATAATATATTTTATCAATCAACTTTATTTTATCATATTATATTTTATCAATCGACTTTATTTTATCATAATATATTTTATCAATCGACTTTTTTTTATCATAATATATTTTATCAACCTACTTTATTTTATAATAATAGATTTTATCAATCAACCTTATTTTATCATAATATATTTTATCAATCGACTGTATTTTATCATAATATATTATATAAATCAAATTTGTTTTATAATAATATATTTTATCAATCAACTTTATTTTATCATAATATATTTTATCAATAAACTTTATTTTATCATAATATATTTTATCAATCGACTTTATTTTAACAATAATATATTTTATCAATCGACTTTATTTTACCATAATATATTTCATTAATCAACTTTATTTTATCATAATATATTTTATCAATCAACTTTATTTTATCATAATATATTTTATCAATCAAATTTATTTTATCATAATATATTTTATCGATCAATTTATTTTATCATAATATATTTTATCAATCAACTTTATTTTATCATACAATATTTTATCAATCAACTTTATTTTATCATAAAATATTTTATCAATCAACTTTATTTTATCATAATATATGTTATCAATCGACTTTATTTTCCCATAATATATTTTATCAATCAACTTTATTTTATAATATATTTTATCAATCAACCTTATTTTATCATAATATATTTTATCAATTAAACTTAGTTTATTGTAACATGTTTTATCAATCAATTTCTTTTATCATAATATATTTTATCAATCAACTTTATTTCATAATAATATATTTTATCAATCAACTTTATTTTATCATAATATAGTTTATTCATCAACCTTATTTTATAATAACATATTTTTCAATCAACTTTAGTTTATCATAGTATATTTTATCAATCAACTTTATTTTATCATAGTATATTTTATCAATAAACTTTATTGATCGAAATATATTTTATTAATCAACTTTATTTAGCATAATATATTTTATCAATCAACTTTATTTTATCATAATATATTTTATCAATCCACTTTATTTTATCATAATATATATTATCAACCAACTTTATTTTATCATAATATATTTTATCAATCAACTTTATTTTATCATAATATATTTTATCAATGAATTTTATTTTATCATAATATATTTTATCAATCAACTTTATTTTGTTATAATATATTTTATCAATCAACTTTAGTGTATCATAATACATTTAATCAATCCACTTCATGTTCTCATAGTATATTGTATCAACCAACTTTATTTTATCATAATATATTTTATCAATCAACTTCATTTATCATAATATATTTTATCAATCAACTTTATTTTATCATAATATATTTTATCAATCAACTTTATTTTATCATAATATATTTTATCAATCAACTTCATTTATCATAATATATTTTATCAATCAACTTTATTTTATCATAATATATTTTATCAATCAACTTTATTTTATCATAATATATTTTATCAATCGACTTTATTTTATATTAATATATTTTATCAATCGACTTTATTTTATCATAATATATTTTATCAATCAACTTTTTTATCATTATGTATTTTATCAATCAACTTTTTTATCAATAAACCTTTTTTAATCATAATATATTTTATCAATCAACTTTATTTCAATAAAAATATATGTTATCAATCAACTTTTTTATCATTATATATGTAATCAATCAACTTTATTTTTGCAATCAACCTTATTTTATCATAATATACTTTATTTATTAACTTTAATTAATCATAATATATTTTATCTATAAACTTCATTTTTTCATGATATCTTTTATCATTCAACTTTTTGTATCATAATATATTTTATCAACTTTATTTTATCATAATATATTTTATCAATCAACTTTATTTTATCATAATATATTTTATTAATCAACTTTATTTCATCATAATATATTTTCTCAGTCAACTTTATTTTATCATAATATAGTTCATTAGTCAACCCTTTTTATCATAATATATTTTATCAACTTTATTTCATCATAATATATTTTATCAACTTTATTTTATCATAATATATTTTATTAATCAACTTTTTTTATCATAGTATATTTTATCAACCAACTTTATTTTATCATACTATATTTTCTCAATCAACTTTATTTTATAATAATAGATTTTATCAATCGACTTTATTTTATCATAATATATTTTATAAATCAACTTTATTTTATCATAATATATTTTATCAATCGACTTTATTTTATCATAATATATTTTATAAATACACCTTTATTTTATCATAATATATTTTATCAATCAACTTTATTTTATCATAATATATTTTATCAATCGACTTTATTTTATCATAATATATTTTATCAATCGACTTTATTTTATCATCATATATTTTATCAACCTATTTTATTTTATAATAATAGATTTTATCAATCAACCTTATTTTATCATAATATATTTTATAAATACACTTTATTTTATCATAATATATTTTATAAATCAACTTTATTTTATCATAATATATTTTATCAATCGACTTTATTTTATCATCATATATTTTATCAACCTATTTTATTTTATAATAATAGATTTTATCAATCAACCTTATTTTATCATAATATATTTTATAAATCAACTTTATTTTATCATAATATATTTTATAAATCAACTTTATTTTATCATAATATATTTTATCAATCAACTTTATTTTATCATAATATATTTTATCAACCTACTTTATTTTATAATAATAGATTTTATCAATCAACTTTATTTTATCATAATATATTTTATAAATCAACTTTATTTTATCATAATATATTTTATAAATCAACTTTATTTTATCATAATATATTTTATCAATCAACTTTATTTTATCATAATATATTTTATCAATCGACTTTATTTTATCATAATATATTTTATCAATCGACTTTATTTTATCATAATATATTTTATCACCCTACTTTATTTTATAATAATAGATTTTATCAATCAACCTTATTTTATCATAATATATTTTATCAATCGACTGTATTTTATCATAATATATTATATAAATCAAATTTGTTTTATAATAATATATTTTATCAATCAACTTTATTTTATCATAATATATTTTATCAATAAACTTTATTTTATCATAATATATTTTATCAATCGACTTTAATTTAACAATAATATATTTTATCAATCAACTTTATTTTATCATAATATATTTTATCAATAAACTTTATTTCATCATTATATATTTTTTCAATCAACTTTATTTTAACACAATATATTTTATCCATCCACTTTTTCCTCATGGCATATTTTATCGATCAACAGTATTTTTACGTAATATATTTCATCAATCAATTATTCATCATAATATATTTAAAAATCAATTTTATTTTAACATAATATATTTTATTAATCAACCTTATTTGATCATAATATATTTTATCAATCAACTTTATTTTATAATAATATATTTTATAAATCAACTGTATTTAATCATAATATATTTATCAATCAATTTTATTTTTTCATAATATAGTTTATTACTCAACTTCTTTATGTTTTTTAAATCAACTTTCGTTCATCATAATACATTTTATTAATCCACTTCATTTTGTATAAATATATTCTTACAATCACATTTATTTTATCCTAATATATTTTATCAATCAACTTTTTTATCATTATATATTTTATCAATCAACTTTTTTTTCAATAAACCTTTTTTAATCCTAATATATTTTATCAATCAACTTTATTTCAATTAAAATATATGTTATCAATCAACTTTTTTTATCATGATATATCTTATCAATCAACACAATTTTAGCAATCAACCTTTTTTTATCATAATATACTTAATTTATTAACTTTAATTAATCATAATATATTTTATCAATCAACTTCATTTTTGCATGGTATATTTTATCAATCAACCTTTTGTATCATAATATATTTTATCAATCAACTTTATTTTATCATAATATATTTTCTCAGTCAACATTATTTTATCATAATATATTTCATTAATCAATCAACTTTGTTTTATCATAATATAGCTTATCAGTAAACCTTATTTCATCATAATATGTTTTATCAACTTTATTTTATCATATATATTTTATCAATCAACTTTATTTTATCATAATATATTTTATCAATCAACTTTGTTTTATCATAATATATTTTATTAATCAACTTTATTTTATCATAATATATTTTATCAATAAACTTTTTTTTATCATAATATATTTTATTAATCAACTTTGTTTTATCATAATATATTTTATCAATCAACTTTGTTTTATCATAATATATTTTATTAATCAACTTTGTTTTATCATAATATATTTTATTAATCAACTTTGTTTTATCATAATATATTTTATCAATCAACTTTGTTTTATCATAATATATTTTATTAATCAACTTTGTTTTATCATAATATATTTTATCAATCAACTTTGTTTTATCATAATATATTTTATTAATCAACTTTGTTTTATCATAATATATTTTATTAATCAACTTTGTTTTATCATAATATATTTTATCAATCAACTTTGTTTTATCATAATATATTTTATCAATCAACTTTGTTTTATCATAATATATTTTATCAATCAACTTTGTTTTATCATAATATATTTTATTAATCAACTTTGTTTTATCATAATATATTTTATTAATCAATTTTGTTTTATCATAATATATTTTATCAATCAACTTTGTTTTATCATAATATATTTTATTAATCAACTTTGTTTTATCATAATATATTTTATTAATCAACTTTGTTTTATCATAATATATTTTATCAATCAACTTTGTTTTATCATAATATATTTTATTAATCAACTTTGTTTTATCATAATATATTTTATTAATCAACTTTGTTTTATCATAATATATTTTATCAATAAACTTTTTTTTATCATAATATATTTTATTAATCAACTTTGTTTTATCATAATATATTTTATCAATCAACTTTGTTTTATCATAATATATTTTATTAATCAACTTTGTTTTATCAAATTATATTTTATCAATCAACTTTTTTTTATCATAATATATTTTATTAATCAACTTTGTTTTATCATAATATATTTTATCAATCAACTTTTTTTTATCATAATATATTTTATTAATCAACTTTGTTTTATCATAATATATTTTATCAATCAACTTTTTTTTATCATAATATATTTTATTAATCAACTTTGTTTTATCATAATATATTTTATCAATCAACTTTTTTTTATCATAATATATTTTATTAATCAACTTTGTTTTATCATAATATATTTTATTAATCAATTTTGTTTTATCATAATATATTTTATCAATCAACTTTGTTTTATCATAATATATTTTATCAATAAACTTTTTTTTATCATAATATATTTTATTAATCAACTTTGTTTTATCGTAATATATTTTATTAATCAACTTTGTTTTATCATAATATATTTTATCAATCAACTTTGTTTTATCATAATATATTTTATAAATCAACTTTGTTTTATCATAATATATTTTATTAATCAACTTTGTTTTATCATAATATATTTTATCAATAAACTTTTTTTTATCATAATATATTTTATTAATCAACTTTGTTTTATCATAATATATTTTATCAATCAACTTTGTTTTATCATAATATATTTTATTAATCAACTTTGTTTTATCAAATTATATTTTATCAATCAACTTTTTTTTATCATAATATATTTTATTAATCAACTTTGTTTTATCATAATATATTTTATCAATCAACTTTTTTTTATCATAATATATTTTATTAATCAACTTTGTTTTATCATAATATATTTTATCAATCAACTTTTTTTTATCATAATATATTTTATTAATCAACTTTGTTTTATCATAATATATTTTATCAATCAACTTTTTTTTATCATAATATATTTTATTAATCAACTTTGTTTTATCATAATATATTTTATTAATCAATTTTGTTTTATCATAATATATTTTATCAATCAACTTTGTTTTATCATAATATATTTTATCAATAAACTTTTTTTTATCATAATATATTTTATTAATCAACTTTGTTTTATCGTAATATATTTTATTAATCAACTTTGTTTTATCATAATATATTTTATCAATCAACTTTGTTTTATCATAATATATTTTATTAATAAACTTTGTTTTATCATAATATATTTTATCAATCAACTTTTTTTTATCATAATATATTTTATTAATCAACTTTGTTTTATCATAATATATTTTATTAATCAACTTTGTTTTAGCATAATATATTTTATCAATCAATTTTATTTTATTATAATATATTTTATCAATAAACTTTATTTCATCATTTAATATTTTTTCAATCAACTTTATTTTAACACAATATATTTTATCAATCCACTTTTTTCTCATGGCATATTTTATCAATCAACAGTATTTTTACGTTATATATTTCATCAATCATAATATATGTTAATAATCAATTTTATTTTAACATAATATATTTTATTAATCACCCTTCTTTTATCATAATATATTTTGTCAATCGACTTTATATTATCATAATATATTTTATCAATCAACTTTATTTGATCATAATATATTTTATCAATCAACTTTATTTTATCATAATATATTTCATTAATCAATGTCATTTTATCATAATATATTTTTTCAATCAACTTTTTTATTATAATATATTTTTATAATCAATTTTTTATCATAATATATTTTATCAATTAACTTTATTTTAACATTATATATTTTATCAATCAACTTTTTTATCATAATATATTTTATCAATCAAGTTTATTTTATCATAATATACTTTATTAATCAACATTTTTTTATCAAAATATATTTTATCAATCAACTTTGTTTTATCATAATATATTTTATCAATCAACTTTGTTTTATTATAATATATTTTATCAATCAACTTTGTTTTATCATAATATATGTTATTAATCAATTTTATTTTACCATAATATATTTTATCAATCAACTTTATTTTATCATAATATATTTTATTAATCCACTCCATTTTATCATAATATATTTTATGAATCAACTTTATTGTGTTTTGATATATTTTATCAATCAACTTGATTTTATCATAATATATTTTATCAATCAACTTTATTTTATAATATATTTTATCAATCAACCTTATTTTATCATAATATATTTTATCAATCAACCTTAGTTTATCATAACATGTTTTATCAATCAATTTCTTTTATCATAATAGATTTTATCAATACACTTTATTTTATAATAATATATTTTATCAATCAACTTTATTTTATCATAATATATTTTATTAATCAACCTTATTTTATAATAACATATTTTTCAATCAACTTTAGTTTATCATAGTATATTTTATCAATCAACTTTATTTTATCATAGTATATTTTATCAATCAACTTTATTTTATCATAATATATTTTATCAATCAACTTTAGTTTATCATAGTATATTTTATCAATCAACTTTAGTTTATCATAGTATATTTTATCAATCAACTTTAGTTTATCATAGTATATTTTATCAATCAACTTTATTTTATCATAGTATATTTTATCAATCAACTTTATTTTATCATAATATATTTTATCAATCAACTTTAGTTTATCATAGTATATTTTATCAATCAACTTTATTGATCGAAATATATTTTATTAATCAACTTTATTTAGCATAATATATTTTATCAATCAACTTTATTTTATCATAATATATTTTATCAATCAACTTTATTTTATCATGATATATTTTATCAATCAACTTTTTTTTATCATAATATATTTTATCAATCAACTTTTTTTTATCATAATATATTTTATCAATCAACTTTATTTTATCATAATATATTTTATCAACCAACTTTATTTTATTATAATATATTTCATCAATCAACTTTGTGTTATCATAATATATTTTATCAACCAACTTTATTTTATCATAATACATTTTATTAATCAACTTTATTTTATCATAAAGATTTTGTCAGTCAACATTATTTTATCATAATATATTTTATCAATCAACTTGATTTTATCATAATATGTTTTATCAATCTACTTTATTTTATCATGATATATTTTATCAATCAACCTTATTTTATCATAATATATTTTACCAATTAACCTTCGTTTATCATAACATGTTTTATCAATCAATTTCTTTTATCATAATATATTTTATCAATAAACTTTATTTTATAATAATATATTTTATCAATCAACTTTATTTTATCATAATATATTTTATTAATCAACCTTATTTTATAATAACATGTTTTTCAATCAACTTAATTTATCATAGTATATTTTATCAATCCACTTTATTTTAACATAGTATATTTTATCAATCAACTTTATTGATCGAAATATATTTTATTAATCAACTTTATTTCAATTAACCTTAGTTTTTCATAACATGTTTTATCAATCAATTTCTTTTATCATAATATATTTTATCAATCAACTTTATATTATCATGATATATTTTATCAATCAACTTTTTTTTATCATAGTATATTTTATCAATCAACTTTTTTTTATCATAATATATTTTATCAATCAACTTTATTTTATCATAATATATTTTATCAACCAACTTTATTTTATCATAATATATTTTATCAATCAACTTTATGTTATCATAATATATTTTATCAACCAACTTTATTTTATCATAATACATTTTATTAATCAACTTTATTTTATCATAAAGATTTTTTCAGTCAACATTATTTTATCATAATATATTTTATCAATCAACTTGATTTTATCATAATATGTTTTATCCATCTACTTTATTTTATCATGATATATTTTATCAATCAACCTTATTTTATCATAATATATTTTACCAATTAACCTTCGTTTATCATAACATGTTTTATCAATCAATTTCTTTTATCATAATATATTTTATCAATAAACTTTATTTTATAATAATATATTTTATCAATCAACTTTATTTTATCATAATATATTTTATTAATCAACCTTATTTTATAATAACATATTTTTCAATCAACTTTAGTTTATCATAGTATATTTTATCAATCCACTTTATTTTAACATAGTATATTTTATCAATCAACTTTATTGATCGAAATATATTTTATTAATCAACTTTATTTCAATTAACCTTAGTTTTTCATAACATGTTTTATCAATCAATTTCTTTTATCATAATATATTTTATCAATCAACTTTATTTTATCATAATATATTTTATTAATGAACTTTGTTGTATCATAATATATTTCATCAATCAACTTTATTTATTATAATATATTTTATCAATAAACTTTTTTTATCATAATATATTTTATTAATGAACTTTGTTGTATCATAATATATTTCATTAATCAACTTTATTTTATTATAATATATTTCATCAATCAACTTTATTTTATTATAATATATTTTATCAATCAACTTTTTTTATCATAATATATTTTATCAATTAACTTTTTTTTATCATAATATATTTTATCAATCGACTTTTTTTTATCATAATATATTTTATCAATTAACTTTTTTTTATCATAATATATTGTATCAATCAACTTTTTTTTATCATAATATATTTTATTAATCAACTTTATTTTATCATAATATATTTTATTAATCAACTTTATTGTATCATAATATATTTTATTAATCAACTTTTTTATCATAATATATTTTATTAATCGACTTTATTGTATCATAATATATTTTATCAATCAACTTTTTTTTATCATAATATATTTTATCAATTAACTTTTTTTTATCATAATATATTGTATCAATCAACTTTTTTTTATCATAATATATTTTATCAATCAACTTTATTTTATCATAATATATTTTATTAATCAACTTTATTGTATCATAATATATTTTATTAATCAACTTTTTTTTATCATAATATATTTTATTAATCACCTTTATTTTATCATAATATATTTAATTAATCAACTTTATTGTATCATAATATATTTTATCAATCAACTTTTTTTTATCATAATATATTTTATCAATCGACTTTATTTTATCATAATATATTTTATCAATCAACTTTATTTTATCATAATATATTTTATCAATCAACTTTATTTTATCATAATATATTTTATCAATCAACTTTATTTTATTATAATATATTTTATCAATCAACTTTTTTTTATCATAATATATTTTATCAATCAACCTTATTTTATTATAATATATTTTATCAATCAAATTTTTTTTATCATAATATATTTTATCAATCAACTTTATTTTATCATAATATATTTTATTAATCAACTTTTTTTTATCATAATATATTTTATCAATCAACTTTATTTTATTATAATATATTTCATCAATCAAATTTTTTTTATCATAATATGTTTTATCAATCAACTTTTTTTTATCATAATATATTTTATCAATCAACTTTTTTTTATCATAGTATGTTTTATCAATCAACTTTATTTTATCATAATATATTTTATTAATCAACTTTTTTTTATCATAATATATTTTATCAATCAACTTTATTTTATTATAATATATTTTATCAATCAACTTTTTTTATCATAATATATTTTATCAATTAACGTTTTTTTATCATAATATATTTTATCAATCGACTTTTTTTTATCATAATATATTTTATCAATTAACTTTTTTTTATCATAATATATTGTATCAATCAACTTTTTTTTATCATAATATATTTTATCAATCAACTTTATTTTATCATAATATATTTTATTAATCAACTTTATTGTATCATAATATATTTTATTAATCAACTGTTTTTTATCATAATATATTTTATTAATCAACTTTATTTTTTTATAATATATTTTATCAATCAACTTTATTTTATCATAATATATTTTATCAATTAACTTTTTTTTATCATAATATATTGTATCAATCAACTTTTTTTTATCATAATATATTTTATCAATCAACTTTATTTTATCATAATATATTTTATTAATCAACTTTATTGTATCATAATATATTTTATTAATCAACTTTTTTTATCATAATATATTTTATTAATCAACTTTATTTTATCATAATATATTTTATTAATCAACTTTATTGTATCATAATATATTTTATCAATCAACTTTTTTTATCATAATATATTTTATCAATCGACTGTATTTTATCATAATATATTTTATCAATCAACTTTATTTTATCCTAATATATTGTATCAATCAACTTTATTTTATCATAATATATTTTATCAATCGACTTTATTTTATCATAATATATTTTATCAATAAACTTTATTTTATCATAATATATTTTATCAATCAACTTTATTTTATTATAATATATTTTATCAATCAACTTTTTTTTATCATAATATATTTTATCAATCAACTTTATTTTATCATAATATATTTTATCAATCGACTTTATTTTATCATAATATATTTTATCAATAAACTTTATTTTATCATAATATATTTTATCAATCAACTTTATTTTATTATAATATATTTTATCAATCAACTGTTTTTTATCATAATATATTTTATCAATCAACTTTATTTTATTATAATATATTTTATCAATCAAATTTTTTTTATCATAATATATTTTATCAATCAACTTTATTTTATCATAATATATTTTATTAATCAACTTTTTTTTATCATAATATATTTTATCAATCAACTTTATTTTATTATAATATATTTTATCAATCAAAGTTTTTTTATCATAATATGTTTTATCAATCAACTTTTTTTTATCATAATATATTTTATCAATCAACTTTTTTTTATCATAGTATGTTTTATCAATCAACTTTATTTTATCATAATATATTTTATTAATCAACTTTTTTTTATCATAATATATTTTTTCAATCAACTTTGTTTTATTATAATATATTTTATTAATCAACTTTTTTTTATCATAATATATTTTATCAATCAACTTTATTTTATCATAATATATTTTATCAATAAAATTTTTTTTATCATAATATATTTTATTAATCAACTTTTTTTTATCATAATATATTTTATCAATCAACTTTATTTTATCATAATATATTTTATCAATCAACTTTATTTTATCATAATATATTTTATTAATCAAATTTTTTTTATCATAATATATTTTATTAATCCACTTTATTTTATCACTAGAGGGGGTACCAGGCGTTGCCCGAGTGTTTGCTTCCGGGACGGGGGGGAGTTTTAAAAAATGTTATGGTAGGTAAGTAGGAAGGATCAAACCCGGAGTCATGAGTAAAAGTAGGAAAATAAAGTGTGAAAAAAAACAAAAAAAAAACATCTGCAACGTTAACAGTTCGGCCACCAAGAAAAGTCCATTCCAGTTGTTTAGGAAAAAAAAAAAAACGACTACGGTAGGTCGGCGCGAGCGTGAAAATATAATGTGAATTGTCCAGCACGCTAACCACTACGCCACAGAGCACTGCAGCTTAGTTTAGTGATTTTAAATAACTTCACATGAAAAAACTACGAAGCCAAACCGGTGTTCTCTTCTCAACTGTTCCTTGTGAACGATCCCCAAACGGTGTTAAGTGGTGGCAGGGGGAAGAGGAATTTATTAGAGAGAAAATAGTTTACCACTTCCATTGATCTTAACCGATTTTGGCCGTGACTTCTCAGCAGAAAAAGTAATAGAAATCTAAGATTATCGAGGAATTTGAGAAATAATAAGCCTATAACACACCTCAGATATTGTTCTGCCGTTTGTGCATATTATATTTGCATGAAATATCTTGATTTTTAATCCTATTAATGTCAAAATCAGACGGGGAAAAAATGAGTTCATTTTATTTATATAGAGATAATATATTTTATCAATCAACTTTATTTTATCATAATATATTTTATCAATCAACTGTATTTTATCATAATATATTTTATCAATCAACTTTATTTTATCATAATATATTTTATCAATTAACTTTTTTTTATCATAATATATTGTATCAATCAACTTTTTTTTATCATAATATATTTTATCAATCAACTTTATTTTATCATAATATATTTTATTAA
Source organism: Euprymna scolopes (assembly GCF_053919585.1). Classification (NCBI taxonomy): domain Eukaryota; kingdom Metazoa; phylum Mollusca; class Cephalopoda; order Sepiida; family Sepiolidae; genus Euprymna; species Euprymna scolopes. Next base: position 103,205,249 of record NC_136500.1, on the reverse strand, counting down.
TCAACTTTATTGTATCATAATATATTTTATTAATCAACTTTTTTTATCATAATATATTTTATTAATCAACTTTATTTTATCATAATATATTTTATTAATCAACTTTATTGTATCATAATATATTTTATCAATCAACTTTTTTTATCATAATATATTTTATCAATCGACTGTATTTTATCATAATATATTTTATCAATCAACTTTATTTTATCCTAATATATTGTATCAATCAACTTTATTTTATCATAATATATTTTATCAATCGACTTTATTTTATCATAATATATTTTATCAATAAACTTTATTTTATCATAATATATTTTATCAATCAACTTTATTTTATTATAATATATTTTATCAATCAACTTTTTTTTATCATAATATATTTTATCAATCAACTTTATTTTATCATAATATATTTTATCAATCGACTTTATTTTATCATAATATATTTTATCAATAAACTTTATTTTATCATAATATATTTTATCAATCAACTTTATTTTATTATAATATATTTTATCAATCAACTTTTTTTTATCATAATATATTTTATCAATCAACTTTATTTTATTATAATATATTTTATCAATCAAATTTTTTTTATCATAATATATTTTATCAATCAACTTTATTTTATCATAATATATTTTATTAATCAACTTTTTTTTATCATAATATATTTTATCAATCAACTTTATTTTATTATAATATATTTTATCAATCAAATTTTTTTTATCATAATATGTTTTATCAATCAACTTTTTTTTATCATAATATATTTTATCAATCAACTTTTTTTTATCATAGTATGTTTTATCAATCAACTTTATTTTATCATAATATATTTTATTAATCAACTTTTTTTTATCATAATATATTTTATCAATCAACTTTGTTTTATTATAATATATTTTATTAATCAACTTTTTTTTATCATAATATATTTTATCAATCAACTTTATTTTATCATAATATATTTTATCAATAAAATTTTTTTTATCATAATATATTTTATTAATCAACTTTTTTTTATCATAATATATTTTATCAATCAACTTTTTTTTATCATAATATATTTTATCAATCAACTTTATTTTATCATAATATATTTTATTAATCAAATTTTTTTTATCATAATATATTTTATTAATCCACTTTATTTTATCACTAGAGGGGGTACCAGGCGTTGCCCGAGTGTTTGCTTCCGGGACGGGGGGGAGTTTTAAAAAATGTTATGGTAGGTAAGTAGGAAGGATCAAACCCGGAGTCATGAGTAAAAGTAGGAAAATAAAGTGTGAAAAAAAAAAAAAAAAAAACATCTGCAACGTTAACAGTTCGGCCACCAAGAAAAGTCCATTCCAGTTGTTTAGGAAAAAAAAAACGACTACGGTAGGTCGGCGCGAGCGTGAAAATATAATGTGAATTGTCCAGCACGCTAACCACTACGCCACAGAGCACTGCAGCTTAGTTTAGTGATTTTAAATAACTTCACATGAAAAAACTACGAAGCCAAACCGGTGTTCTCTTCTCAACTGTTCCTTGTGAACGATCCCCAAACGGTGTTAAGTGGTGGCAGGGGGAGGAGGAATTTATTAGAGAGAAAATAGTTTACCACTTCCATTGATCTTAACCGATTTTGGCCGTGACTTCTCAGCAGAAAAAGTATAGAAATCTAAGATTATCGAGGAATTTGAGAAATAATAAGCCTATAACACACCTCAGATATTGTTCTGCCGTTTGTGCATATTATATTTGCATGAAATATCTTGATTTTTAATCCTATTAATGTCAAAATCAGACGGGGAAAAAATGAGTTCATTTTATTTATATAGAGATAATATATTTTATCAATCAACTTTATTTTATCATAATATATTTTATCAATCAACTTTATTTTATCATAATATATTTTATCAATCAACTGTATTTTATCATAATATATTTTATCAATCAATTTTATTTTATCATAATATTGTTTATCACTCAACTTTTTTATGTTTTTAAATCAACTTTCGTTCATCATAATATATTTTATCAATCAACTTTATTTTATATTAATATATTCTTACAATCACATTTATTTTATCCTAATATATTTTATCAATCAACTTTTTTATCATTATATATTTTATCAATCAACTTTTTTATCAATAAACCTTTTTTAATCATAATATATTTTATCAATCAACTTTATTTCAATAAAAATATATGTTATCAATCAACTTTTTTTATCATGATATATGTTATCAATCAACTTTATTTTTGCAATCAACTTTATTTTATCATAATATACTTAATTTATTAACTTTAATTAATCATAATATATTTTATCAATCAACTTTATTTTATCATAATATATTTTATCAATCAACTTTTTTTTATCATAATATATTTTATCAATCAACTTTATTTTATCATAATATATTTTATCAATCAACTTTATTTTATCATAATATATTTTATTAATCAACTTTTTTATTATAATATATTTTATTAATCAACTTGATTTTATCATAATATATTTTATCAATCTACTTTATTTTATTATAATATATTTTTCAATCAACCTTATTTTATCATAATATATTTTATCAATTAACCTTAGTTTATGATAACATGTTTTATCAATCAATTTCTTTTATCATAACATATTTTATCAATAAATTTTATTTTATAATAATATATTTTATCAATCAACTTTATTTTATCATAATATATTTTATTAATCAACCTTATTTTATAATAACATATTTTTCAATCAACTTTAGTTTATCATAGTATATTTTATCAATCAACTTTATTTTATCATAGTATATTTTATCAATCAACTTTATTGATCGACATATATTTTATTAATTAACTTTATTTAGCATAATATATTTTATCAATCAACTTTATTTAGCATAATATATTTTATCAATCAACTTTATTTAGCATAATATATTTTATCAATCAACTTTATTTAGCATAATATATTTTATCAATCAACTTTATTTTATATTAATATATTCTTACAATCCCATTTATTTTATCCTAATATATCTTATCAATCAACTTTTTTATCATTATGTATTTATCAATCAACTTTTTTATCAATAAACCTTTTTTAATCATAATATATTTTATCAATCAACTTTATTTCAATAAAAATATATGTTATCAATCAACTTTTTTTATCATGATATATGTTATCAATCAACACTATTTCAACAATAAACCTTCTTTTATCATAATATACTTAATTTAATTACTTTAATTAATCATAATATATTTTATCAATCAACTTCATTTTTGCATGATATATTTTATCAATCAACTTTTTGTATCATAATATATTTTATCAATCAACTTTATTTTATCATAATATATTTTATCAGTCACATTGATTTTATCATAATATATTTTATCAATCAACTTTATTTTATCATAATATATTTTATCAATCACATTGATTTTATCATGATATATTTTATCAATCAACTTTTTGTATCATAATATATTTTATCAATCACCTTTATTTTATCATAATATATTTCATTAATCAATCAACTTTATTTTATCATAATATAGTTCATCAGTAAACCTTATTTCATCATAATATATTTTATCAACTTTATTTTATCATAATATATTTTATCAATCAACTTTATTTTATCATAATATATTTTATTAATCAACTTTGTTTTTTCATAATATATTTTATCAATAAACTTTATTTTTTATTAATCAACTTTATTTTATCATAATATATATTTTATCAATCAAATTTATTTTATCATAATATATTTTATCAATCAACTTTATTTTATTATAATATATTTTATCAATAAACTTTATTTCATCATTTTATATTTTTTCAATCTACTTTATTTTAACACAATATGTTTTATCAATCCACTTTTTTCTCATGGCATATTTTATCAATCAACAGTATTTTTACGTAATATATTTCATCAATCATAATATATTTTAAAAATCAATTTTATTTTAACATAATATATTTTATCAATCAACTTTATTTTATCATAATATATTTCATTAATCAATGTTATTTTATCATAATATATTTTTTCAATCAACTTTTTTATTATAATATATTTTTATAATCAATTTTTTATCATAATATATTTTATCAATTAACTTTATTTTATCATAATATATTTTATCAATCAACTTTTTTATCATAATATATCTTATCAATCAACTTTATTTTAACATAATATAGTTTATCAATCAACTTTTTTATCAAAATATATTTTATCAATCAACTTTATTTTAACATGATATATTGTATCAATCAACTTTTTAATCATAATATATTTTATCAATCGACTTTTTTTTATCATAATATATGTTATTAATCAATTTTATTTTACCATAATATATTTTATCAATCAACTTGATTTTATCATAATATATTTTATCAATCAACTTTATTTTATCATAATATATTTTATCAATCAACTTTATTTTATCATAATATATTTTATCAATCGACTTTATTTTATCATAATATATTTTATTAATCAACTTTATTTTATCATAATATATTTTATTAATCAACTTTATTTTATCATAATATATTTTATTAATCAATTTTATTTTACCATTTATATATTTTATTAACCAACTTGATTTTATCATAATATATTTTATTAATCAACTTTATTTTATCATAATATATTTTATTAATCAACTTTATTTTTCATAATATATTTTATCAACCAACTTTATTTTATCATAATATATTTTATTAATCAACTTTATTTTATCATAATATATTTTATTAATCATAATATATTTAAAAAAATTTTTTTTTAGCATAATATGTTTTAGGAATCAACTTTATTTTATCATAACATATTTTATTAATAAACTTTATTTATCATAATATATTGTATCAATCAACTTGTTTTGATCATAATATATTTTATCAATCAACTTTATTGTGTCTTGATATATTTTATCAATCAACTTTATTTTATCATAATATATTTTATCAACCAACTTTAGTTTATCATTATATCAATCAATTTTATTTTATCAAAATATATTTTATTAATCAACTTTATTTTATAATAATATATTTTATCAATCAACTTTGTTTTATCCTAATATATTTTATCAATCAACTTTTTTTAACATAATATGTTTTATGAATCACCTTCATTTATCATAACATATTTATCAATCCACTTTATTTTATCATAATATATTTTATCAATCAACTTTTTTATCATAATATATTGTATCAATCAACTTTTTTTTTATCCAAATATATTTTTGCAATTAACTTTTTTATCACAATATATGTTTTCAATCAACTTTATTTTATTATAATATATTTTTTACTATAATATATTTTATCAATCAACTTTGTTTTATTATAATATATTTTATCAATCAACTTTTTTTGAGGTTATATTCTTTAGTTATGTACATTAAATTATGTTTTTATTCATAATGTTAGTTTTATTAATTCTTTCCATAGTAAACAGTTATAAATGGTTTTGAAGGGAAATATTATTGAATTCATTTTAATTAAAGTGTTCTCTGTTTCAGATTTTTTCGGTGTTGTTTTATTCAAACAAAATCTAAAGCTATTTCATTTAAATGGTTAGAACTGAACATCTCTTAACACAGTTGAAACTAATAACATAACATCTATTTCTTTTTTAGAATCCCAACTAATGATGTGGAGGTTTCAGATGTAGATATTAATGTTTTTTCTGATCAATGTATATCACAAGAATGTGAAAATTTTGGCTGTAAAAGATGGGTAAGTTATTTACTGTGTTAATCGAAACTTATATTTTCAGATCCAATGAAATATCCACTTGCTTATTATATAAACTAAATAAAGATTATTTTTTCATTATAGTCGTGTTACCTTCAATAAATATATTTTTTTACCTCTGTAGTTTGTTATGAAGCATTAATTTAAAATAATACCAAATTGAAATGACTTCTTTGAAATGCTTAAGATTTAAAATTACAATATTATTGTGCATTGTCAAATTCGCCATCTTCCAAGAAAAATACGTGACAAGGAATCCAAGTTTGGTATCACTCATATTTCTTATAAAAAGTCTGACGTTTTTATACTTGATCTCTATAAATTTGATTTGACTTTTTGTTTAGTTCTCTCAAGAAACCCCTTACATAGAACTCGTTTTAGTAAATACAAAATAATGTTGTGGTTATCATAGCTACTCTCTTCAAATCTACATTGAAGCTATCTGCTTTTCCTTTTCAAATATTTTTTATAAGAACTTTTATGCTAATTCTAGACATAGGTATATTACTATATTCCCTTTTTATTACTTTTAAATCTGTTTATTGTGACGTAGAATCACGACTGATCTATAATGCCATAACCAGATACCCTACCTTTTGGCTATAATTACTAGACAGGAAACAACCTCCTATCCAGCCTTTAATCGCCCACGACCTAAATCCTAGTGGAAATGGTCCAGACGAATGACCTTGCTCGCAGCCTAGTCAGAGTCTCTCTTTCTCTCTGTCTTTCACACATGCATGCGCGCGGACACTATTTGCGCTACCCCCTCCCAAAAGTCAAAAGAAAAGAAATTCCAATAAAAACGAAAAGAGACCACCTACGTAAGAAAAAGCTCAAAAAAAAGACATTCTAGTACCCGGAGACGAGGAGAAACAGAAAGTCAACTGGGATATTATGTAAATTCCTGGCGTAACGATCTCCAGCGCTATGCGCCCAAGATGATTCACAAGGATGAACCGGAAAGTAAAGGGCGACACTGACTGCTAATTTAGCTAATTTTCACAGGGATGCAAACAAAATCTGCAGCATTGTACAGGGATGTAAAAGAATTGATCTTCCGCTTTGCCACGAGGAATTACACACAACAACGGAAATACTGCAGTACTTACCAACAAAACAAACGCCCACGTGTTTGTGCCTTGTATGCGCGACAACAAAACTTGGGTTTTTATAAGCGGAAGTAACTACAGGTTGGGATGATGTATCTGATGATGCTCTTCTAACTCTGATGACGACAGAAACCCTAGAAAGAGTTAACAAGGAGGACCCTGCCCGTGGAGAATGCTGTGTCGATGGGGACACTGTGAATGTGTGGGTTGACGCTAGTTCTTTGGCATTGGGAGTGTTATTGGAGCAACGTGGAAATGCAATTGAAGACGTGTGCTGGCTGCAACCCGTGAATGATGATCAACACATCAACCTCGTGGAACTGGATGCTGTTGTGAAGAGTTTAAATCTGGCACTGCAATGGCAGTCAAAGAAGTTACACTTGTACACGGATTCTCTCTGCGTCTATCACTGGGTGTCCGACACTCTTTCAGGACGAACGAGAGTCCACACTAAGGCAGCCAGTGAGATGTTAATCCGGCGGAGGCTAAACACCCTGAAGAGTCTGGTATCAGAGTATGACCTGTCGGTGAGTGTAACGCTTATGGCATCACACTGTAATTGTGCAGACCACAAATGGTATGAAGCTGTGAAGACAGGCGTGGAGTTCGCTGCTCGATCTTGCGCAATTGGCGCCAATTAGCTCATGCCAAATACAAAGAATTCATGTGCAGAGTGGACATCCAGGTATCAAAAGAACTTTGTATTTTGCACGGCGTGTGGACCCGGCAGTGACAAGGGCGGATGTCAGGCAGATCATCAAGCACTGTGAGGCATGCCAGTCTATCGATCCTGCACCTGAGCAATGGCAGAAGGAGCGATTGGAAGTTGAGCATGTGTGGCAACGATTAGCGATGGATATTACCCATTACAGTGGTAAGCCCTTTCTAACCCTTATCGACTGTGGACCCACTCGTTTTGCGGTGTGGCGGCAAATGACCAGACAGGACTCAGCGAATGTTGTCCGCCAACTGTCATCTATCTTTTCTGAGCGAGGTGCGCTGGAAGAGATATTGACGGACAACGATGCTGCTTTTTGTAGCCACCAAGTTCGGCAGTTGTTGAATGAGTGGGGTGTCCGACTACGACTGCGATGTGCTCATGTGCCATCAGGGAATGGCATTGCTGAGAGGAGCCATCGCAGCATCAAGAGAATTGCTGCCAGAAAGCAATGCACCATTACGGAGGCCACATATTGGTATAACATCACACCAAAGGATGGGAAGACACTAACAACAGCACCGGCCAATGCCATACACAAATACCGTGTTAGGATAAAGGGCATTGAGACTGTCCAACCAATCGACGAGGAGAGTCATGACAAATACAAGGTAGGGGATCCAGTTTGGGTTAGACCCCCTGAAAACCGGTGCACCACCAAGTTCAAGCGAGGACGAATATCTGGAAAGGTCAGCCAGCAGTCGGTCCTTGTTGATGGAACCCCACACCATGTGCGCGATCTTCGCCTAGCTAGTGAAGTACATCCCACAACTACAGAGAGCGATGAATCATCAGATGATGAGCTGCTGATGAGTGAGGTCACTGAGCAAGAGAGTGGTAGTTGTAGTTCGTCTGATCAGGCAGGATCAGAACCAGAACCAGAACCACACCCAGAACCAGAACCAGAACCAGAACCTGAATCCGAGATTGTAAATACCACCTTCGCAGAAGCCAACGAACTAAGAGGCCACCCCCGGAGTGCACTCAATGTGATCATCAGATCAGGGGGCAGTGTAAGTACTTACCAACAAAACAAACGCCCTCATGTTTGTGCCTTGTATAGGCATGCACGACAACAAAACTTGAGTTTTTATAAGCGGAAGTCTCGAGGTTGTCAGGAATCTACAGGTGCATGCACAAGAGAAGTGATTAAGATAGTGGCATAAAAGGCAGGTCGAGTGAGAAGGTTGTTGTTGTTGTTGTTGTTGTCATTGGACGTTACAGTGACGCGTGCGTTAGCAGGTGATTAAGAGGCTGTTTTTTTTTGTGTGTCAAGTCGCCCACCTCGGTGAAGATCATATAAGTCATGCACCTCGGTGAAGGTGAAGGTCATAAATACCGGAGAAAAACATTGAAAAGGGAGAATGAAAAAAAAGATGATACCTGAATTGTTGCGCATCAAGTTTCTCAAAAAACTTTGAAATTGGATATGTTATTTCCTTTAGATATTTTATGTTATCTGGATTATAGCAAGCGTCAACCTGCTACGTATTTTATATCTTCTGTCAGCACATCCTCCATCCAATCCCACTTCCATCTCAGCCCAATCCAATTTTGTGACATTCATGTTTAATTGGTCTTTTCATTTTGGAATCAAAAATTAAAAGCAAATAAGGAAATATATTTTCTTCTCTATATATAATGGAAATAAACGCATTCTTATATATAAATTAACATTTGTTAATGCATCTTGTCATTTTTGTCATCCGAATGCACCACATAGTTATTTAATGAGAATGATTGATCAGAACCATAGATGTGTCACTAAGGAGCCATGACTCTAACGACCGAAATGTCTTTATTTTTTTTATTTTTTATTATAAATGTGTTGCGAGCTATGTGGAGAGTAACTGCTATGCTGTAGAAACATAAATCCTGTGGAGAGTAACTGCTATGCTGTAGAAACATAAATCCTATGGAGAGTAATTGTCATGCTGTAGGAACATAAATCCTGTGGAGAGTAACTGCATTGCTGTAGAAACATAAATCCTGTGGAGAGTAACTGCTATGCTGTAGAAACATAAATCCTGTGGAGAGTAATTGTCATGCTGTAGAAACATAAATCCTATGGAGAGTAATTGTCATGCTGTAGAAACATAAATCCTATGGAGAGTAACTGCCATGCTGTAGAAACATAAATCCTGTGGAGAGAATCTGCCATGCTGTAGAAACATAAATCCTGTGGAAAGTAATTGCCATGCTGTAGAAACATAAATCCTGTGGAGAGTAACTGCCAAGCTGTAGAAACATAAATCCTGTGGAGAGAAATTGTCATGCTGTAGAAACATAAATCCTGTGGAGAGTAATTTCCATGCCATAGAAACATAAATCCTGTGGAGAGAATCTGCCATGCTGTAGAAACATAAATCCTGTGGAGAGTAACTGCCATGCTGTAGAAACATAAATCCTGTGGAGAGTAACTGCCATGCTGTAGAAACATAAATCCTGTGGAGAGTAACTGCTATGCTGTAGAAACATAAATCCTGTGGAGAGTAACTGCTATGCTGTAGAAACATAAATCCTGTGGAGAGTAATTGTCATACTGTAGAAACATAAATCCTGTGGAGAGTAATTTCCATGCCATAGAAACATAAATCCTGTGGAGAGAATCTGCCATGCTTTAGGAACATAAATCCTGTGGAGAGTAACTGCCATGCTGTAGAAACATAAATCCTGTGGAGAGTAATTGCCATGCTGTAGAAACATAAATCCTGTGGAGGGAAATTGCCATGCTGTAGAAACATAAATCATGTGGAGAGTAATTTCCATTCCATAGAAACATAAATCCTGTGGAGAGTAACTGTCATACTGTAGAAACATAAATCCTGTGGAGAGTAACTGTCAAGCTGTAGAAACATAAATCCTGTGGAGAGTAATTTCCATGCTGTAGAAACATAAATCCTGTGGAGAGTAATTGTCATACTGTAGAAACATAAATCCTGTGGAGAGTAATTGCCATGCTGTAGAAACATAAATCCTGTGGAGAGTAACTGCCATGCTGTAGAAACATAAATCCTGTGGAGAGTAACTGCCATGCTGTAGAAACATAAATCCTGTGGAGAGTAATTGCCATGCTGTAGAAACATAAATCCTGTGGAGAGTAACTGCTATGCTGTAGAAACATAAATCCTGTGGAGAGTAACTGCCATGCTGTAGAAACATACATCCTGTGGAGAGAAATTGTCATGCTGTAGAAACATAAATCCTGTGGAGAGTAACTGCCATGCTGTAGAAACATAAATCCTGTGGAGGGAAATTGCCATGCTGTAGAAACATAAATCCTGTGGAGAGTAATTGCCATGCTGTAGAAACATAAATCCTGTGGAGAGTAATTGTCATACTGTAGAAACATAAATCCTGTGGAGAGAAATTGCCATGCTGTAGAAACATAAATCCTGTGGAGAGTAATTGTCATGCTGTAGAAACATAAATCCTGTGGAGAGTAATTGCCATGCTGTAGAAACATAAATCCTGTGGAGAGTAACTGCCATGCTGTAGAAACATAAATCCTGTGGTGAGTAATTGCCATGCTGTAGAAACATAAATCCTGTGGAGAGTTACTGCCATGCTGTAGAAACATAAATCCTGTGGAGAGTAACTGCTATGCTGTAGAAACATAAATCCTGTGGAGAGTAATTGTCATACTGTAGAAACATAAATCCTGTGGAGAGTAATTGTCATACTGTAGAAACATAAATCCTGTGGATAGTAACTGCTATGCTGTAGAAACATAAATCCTGTGGAGAGTAATTGTCATACTGTAGAAACATAAATCCTGTGGAGAGTAACTGCTATGCTGTAGAAACATAAATCCTGTGGAGAGTAATTGTCATACTGTAGAAACATAAATCCTGTGGAGAGTAATTGCAATACTGTAGAAACATAAATCCTGTGGAGAGTAATTGTCATACTGTAGAAACATAAATCCTGTGGAGAGTAACTGCTATGCTGTAGAAACATAAATCCTGTGGAGAGTAATTGTCATACTGTAGAAACATAAATCCTGTGGAGAGTAATTGTCATACTGTAGAAACATAAATTCTGTGGAGAGTAATTGTCATACTGTAGAAACATAAATCCTGTGGAGAGTAATTGTCATACTGTAGAAACATAAATCCTGTGGAGAGTAACTGCTATGCTGTAGAAATAAAAATCCTGTGGAGAGTAATTGTCATGCTGCAGAAACATAAATCCTGTGGAGAGTAATTGTCAAGCTGTAGAAACATAAATCCTGTGGAGAGTAACTGCTATGCTGTAGAAACATAAATCCTGTGGAGAGTAATTGTCAAGCTGTAGAAACATAAATCCTGTGGAGAGTAATTGTCATACTGTAGAAACATAAATCCTGTGGAGAGTAACTGCTATGCTGTAGAAACATAAATCCTGTGGAGAGTAATTGTCATACTGTAGAAACATAAATCCTGTGGAGAGTAATTGTCATACTGTAGAAACATAAATCCTGTGGAGAGTAATTGTCATACTGTAGAAACATAAATCCTGTGGAGAGTAACTGCTATGCTGTAGAAACATAAATCCTGTGGAGAGTAATTGTCATGCTGTAGAAACATAAATCCTGTGGAGAGTAATTGTCATACTGTAGAAACACAAATCCTGTGGAGAGTAATTGTCAAGCTGTAGAAACATAAATCCTGTTGAGAGTAATTGTAATACTGTAGAAACATAAATCCTGTGGAGAGTAATTGTCATGCTGTAGAAACATAAATCCTGTGGAGAGTACTTGTCATGCTGTAGAAACATAAATCCTGTGGAGAGTAATTGTCATACTGTAGAAACATAAATCCTGTGGAGAGTAATTGTCATGCTGTAGAAACATAAATCATGTGGAGAGTAATTGTCATACTGTAGAAACATAAATACTGTGGAGAGTAATTGTCAAGCTGTAGAAACATAAATCCTGTGGAGAGTAATTGTCATACTGTAGAAACATAAATCCTGTGGAGAGTAATTGTAATACTGTAGAAATATAAATCCTGTGGAGAGTAACTGCTATGCTGTAGAAACATAAATCCTGTGGAGAGTAATTGTCATGCTGTAGAAACATACATCCTGTGGAGAGTAATTGTCCAGCTGTAGAAACATAAATCCTGTGGAGAGTAACTGCTATGCTGTAGAAACATAAATCCTGTGGAGAGTAATTGTCAAGCTGTAGAAACATAAATCCTGTGGAGAGTAATTGTCATACTGTAGAAACATAAATCCTGTGGAGAGTAACTGCTATGCTGTAGAAACATAAATCCTGTGGAGAGTAATTGTCATACTGTAGAAACATAAATTCTGTGGAGAGTAATTGTCATACTGTAGAAACATAAATCCTGTGGAGAGTAATTGTCATACTGTAGAAACATAAATCCTGTGGAGAGTAATTGTCATGCTGTAGAAACATAAATCCTGTTGAGAGTAATTTCATACTGTAGAAACATAAATCCTGTGGAGAGTAATTGTCATGCTGTAGAAACATAAATCCTGTGGAGAGTAATTGTCATGCTGTAGAAACATAAATCCTGTGGAGAGTAATTGTCAAGCTGTAGAAACATAAATCCTGTGGAGAGTAATTGTCATACTGTAGAAACATAAATCCTGTGGAGAGTAACTGCTATGCTGTAGAAACATAAATCCTGTCGAGAGTAATTGTCATACTGTAGAAACATAAATCCTGTGGAGAGTAATTGTCATACTGTAGAAACATAAATCCTGTGGAGAGTAATTGTCATGCTGTAGAAACATAAATCCTGTGGAGAGTAATTGTCATGCTGTAGAAACATAAATCCTGTGGAGAGTAATTGTCATACTGTAGAAACATAAATCCTGTGGAGAGTAATTGTCATGCTGTAGAAACATAAATCCTGTGGAGAGTAATTGCCATGCTGTAGAAACATAAATCCTGTGGAGGGAAATTGCCATGCTGTAGAAACATAAATCATGTGGAGAGTAATTTCCATTCCATAGAAACATAAATCCTGTGGAGAGTAACTGTCATACTGTAGAAACATAAATCCTGTGGAGAGTAACTGTCAAGCTGTAGAAACATAAATCCTGTGGAGAGTAATTTCCATGCTGTAGAAACATAAATCCTGTGGAGAGTAATTGTCATACTGTAGAAACATAAATCCTGTGGAGAGTAATTGCCATGCTGTAGAAACATAAATGCTGTGGAGAGTAACTGCCATGCTGTAGAAACATAAATCCTGTGGAGAGTTACTGCCATGCTGTAGAAACATAAATCCTGTGGAGAGTAATTGCCATGCTGTAGAAACATAAATCCTGTGGAGAGTAACTGCTATGCTGTAGAAACATAAATCCTGTGGAGAGTAACTGCCATGCTGTAGAAACATACATCCTGTGGAGAGAAATTGTCATGCTGTAGAAACATAAATCCTGTGGAGAGTAACTGCCATGCTGTAGAAACATAAATCCTGTGGAGGGAAATTGCCATGCTGTAGAAACATAAATCCTGTGGAGAGTAATTGCCATGCTGTAGAAACATAAATCCTGTGGAGAGTAATTGTCATACTGTAGAAACATAAATCCTGTGGAGAGTAATTGCCATGCTGTAGAAACATAAATCCTGTGGAGAGTAATTGTCATGCTGTAGAAACATAAATCCTGTGGAGAGTAATTGCCATGCTGTAGAAACATAAATCCTGTGGAGAGTAACTGCCATGCTGTAGAAACATAAATCCTGTGGTGAGTAATTGCCATGCTGTAGAAACATAAATCCTGTGGAGAGTTACTGCCATGCTGTAGAAACATAAATCCTGTGGAGAGTAACTGCTATGCTGTAGAAACATAAATCCTGTGGAGAGTAATTGTCATACTGTAGAAACATAAATCCTGTGGAGAGTAATTGTCATACTGTAGAAACATAAATCCTGTGGATAGTAACTGCTATGCTGTAGAAACATAAATCCTGTGGAGAGTAATTGTCATACTGTAGAAACATAAATCCTGTGGAGAGTAACTGCTATGCTGTAGAAACATAAATCCTGTGGAGAGTAATTGTCATACTGTAGAAACATAAATCCTGTGGAGAGTAATTGCTATACTGTAGAAACATAAATCCTGTGGAGAGTAATTGTCATACTGTAGAAACATAAATCCTGTGGAGAGTAACTGCTATGCTGTAGAAACATAAATCCTGTGGAGAGTAATTGTCATACTGTAGAAACATAAATCCTGTAGAGAGTAATTGTCATACTGTAGAAACATAAATTCTGTGGAGAGTAATTGTCATACTGTAGAAACATAAATCCTGTGGAGAGTAATTGTCATACTGTAGAAACATAAATCCTGTGGAGAGTAACTGCTATGCTGTAGAAATAAAAATCCTGTGGAGAGTAATTGTCATGCTGCAGAAACATAAATCCTGTGGAGAGTAATTGTCAAGCTGTAGAAACATAAATCCTGTGGAGAGTAACTGCTATGCTGTAGAAACATAAATCCTGTGGAGAGTAATTGTCAAGCTGTAGAAACATAAATCCTGTGGAGAGTAATTGTCATACTGTAGAAACATAAATCCTGTGGAGAGTAACTGCTATGCTGTAGAAACATAAATCCTGTGGAGAGTAATTGTCATACTGTAGAAACATAAATCCTGTGGAGAGTAATTGTCATACTGTAGAAACATAAATCCTGTGGAGAGTAATTGTCATACTGTAGAAACATAAATCCTGTGGAGAGTAACTGCTATGCTGTAGAAACATAAATCCTGTGGAGAGTAATTGTCATGCTGTAGAAACATAAATCCTGTGGAGAGTAATTGTTATACTGTAGAAACACAAATCCTGTGGAGAGTAATTGTCAAGCTGTAGAAACATAAATCCTGTTGAGAGTAATTGTCATACTGTAGAAACATAAATCCTGTGGAGAGTAATTGTCATGCTGTAGAAACATAAATCCTGTGGAGAGTACTTGTCATGCTGTAGAAACATAAATCCTGTGGAGAGTAATTGTCATACTGTAGAAACATAAATCCTGTGGAGAGTAATTGTCATGCTGTAGAAACATAAATCATGTGGAGAGTAATTGTCATACTGTAGAAACATAAATACTGTGGAGAGTAATTGTAAAGCTGTAGAAACATAAATCCTGTGGAGAGTAATTGTCATACTGTAGAAACATAAATCCTGTGGAGAGTAATTGTAATACTGTAGAAACATAAATCCTGTGGAGAGTAACTGCTATGCTGTAGAAACATAAATCCTGTGGAGAGTAATTGTCATGCTGTAGAAACATACATCCTGTGGAGAGTAATTGTCCAGCTGTAGAAACATAAATCCTGTGGAGAGTAACTGCTATGCTGTAGAAACATAAATCCTGTGGAGAGTAATTGTCAAGCTGTAGAAACATAAATCCTGTGGAGAGTAATTGTCATACTGTAGAAACATAAATCCTGTGGAGAGTAACTGCTATGCTGTAGAAACATAAATCCTGTGGAGAGTAATTGTCATACTGTAGAAACATAAATTCTGTGGACAGTAATTGTCATACTGTAGAAACATAAATCCTGTGGAGAGTAATTGTCATACTGTAGAAACATAAATCCTGTGGAGAGTAATTGTCATGCTGTAGAAACATAAATCCTGTTGAGAGTAATTTCATACTGTAGAAACATAAATCCTGTGGAGAGTAATTGTCATGCTGTAGAAACATAAATCCTGTGGAGAGTAATTGTCATGCTGTAGAAACATAAATCCTGTGGAGAGTAATTGTCAAGCTGTAGAAACATAAATCCTGTGGAGAGTAATTGTCATACTGTAGAAACATACATCCTGTGGAGAGTAACTGCTATGCTGTAGAAACATAAATCCTGTCGAGAGTAATTGTCATACTGTAGAAACATAAATCCTGTGGAGAGTAATTGTCATACTGTAGAAACATAAATCCTGTGGAGAGTAATTGTCATGCTGTAGAAACATAAATCCTGTGGAGAGTAATTGTCATGCTGTAGAAACATAAATCCTGTGGAGAGTAATTGTCATACTGTAGAAACATAAATCCTGTGGAGAGTAATTGTCATGCTGTAGAAACATAAATCCTGTGGAGAGTAATTGTCATACTGTAGAAACATAAATCCTGTGGAGAGTAATTGTCAAGCTGTAGTAACATAAATCCTGCTGAGAGTAATTGTCATACTGTAGAAACATAAATCCTGTGGAGAGTAATTGTCATACTGTAGAAACATAAATCCTGTAGAGAGTAACTGCTATGCTGTAGAAACATAAATCCTGTGGACAGTAATTGTCATGCTGTAGAAACATAAATCCTGTGGAGAGTAATTGTCAAGCTGTAGAAACATAAATCCTGTGGAGAGTTACTGCTATGCTGTAGAAACATAAATCCTGTGGAGAGTAATTGTCAAGCTGTAGAAACATAAATCCTGTGGAGAGTAATTGTCATACTGTAGAAACATAAATCCTGTGGAGAGTAACTGCTATGCTGTAGAAACATAAATCCTGTGGAGATAATTGTCATACTGTAGAAACATAAATCCTGTGGAGAGTAATTGTCATACTGTAGAAACATAAATCCCGTGGAGCGTAATTGTCATACTGTAGAAACATAAATCCTGTGGAGAGTAACTGCTATGCTGTAGAAACATAAATCCTGTGGAGAGTAATTGTCATGCTGTAGAAACATAAATCCTGTGGAGAGTAATTGTCATACTGTAGAAACATAAATCCTGTGGAGAGTAATTGTCAAGCTTTAGAAACATAAATCCTGTGGAGAGTAATTGTCATACTGTAGAAACATAAATCCTGTGGAGAGTAACTGCTATGCTGTAGAAACATAAATCCTGTGGAGAGTAATTGTCATACTGTAGAAACATAAATCCTGTGGAGAGTAATTGTCATACTGTAGAAACATAAATCCTGTGGGGAGTAACTGCTATGCTGTAGAAACATAAATCCTGTTGAGAGTAATTGTCATACTGTAGAAACATAAATCCTGTGGAGAGTAACTGCTATGCTGTAGAAACATAAATCCTGTGGAGAGTAATTGTCATACTGTAGAAACATAAATCCTGTGGAGAGTAATTGCCATACTGTAGAAACATAAATCCTTTAGAGAGTAATTGTCATACTGTAGAAACATAAATCCTGTGGAGAGTAACTGCTATGCTGTAGAAACATAAATCCTGTGGAGAGTAATTGTCATACTGTAGAAACATAAATCCTGTGGAGAGTAACTGCTATGCTGTAGAAACATAAATCCTGTGGAGAGTAATTGTCATACTGTAGAAACATAAATCCTGTGGAGAGTAATTGTCATACTGTAGAAACATAAATCCTGTGGAGAGTAATTGTCATACTGTAGAAACATAAATCCTGTGGAGAGTAATTGTCATGCTGTAGAAACATAAATCCTGTGGAGAGTAATTGTCATACTGTAGAAACATAAATCCTGTGGAGATTAATTGTCATACTGTAGAAACATAAATCCTGTGGAGAGTAAATGCTATGCTGTAGAAACATAAATCCTGTGGAGAGTAACTGCTATACTGTAGAAACATAAATCCTGTGGAGAGTAATTGTCATGCTGTAGAAACATAAATCCTGTGGAGAGTAATTGTCAAGCTGTAGAAACATAAATCCTGTGGAGAGTAATTGTCAAGCTGTAGAAACATAAATCCTGTGGAGAGTAATTGTCATGCTGTAGAAAAATAAATCCTGTGGAGAGTAATTGTCATACTGTAGAAACATAAATCTTGTGGAGAGTAATTGTCATACTGTAGAAACATAAATCCTGTGGAGAGTAATTGTCATACTGTAGAAACATAAATCCTGTGGAGAGTAATTGTCATACTGTAGAAACATAAATCCTGTGGAGAGTAACTGCTATGCTGTAGAAACATAAATCCTGTGGAGAGTAATTGTCATGCTGTAGAAACATAAATCCTGTGGAGAGTAATTGTCATACTGTAGAAACATAAATCCTGTGGAGAGTAATTGTCAAGCTGTAGAAACATAAATCCTGTGGAGAGTAATTTTCATACTGTAGAAACATACATCCTGTGGAGAGTAACTGCTATGCTGTAGAAACATAAATCCTGTGGAAAGTAATTGTCATGCTGTAGAAACATAAATCCTGTGGAGAGTAATTGTCATACTGTAGAAACATAAATCCTGTGGAGAGTAATTGTCAAGCTGTAGAAACATAAATCCTGTGGAGAGTAATTGTCATACTATAGAAACATAAATCCTGTGGAGAGTAACTGCTATGCTGAAGAAACATAAATCCTGTGGAGAGTAATTGTCATACTGTAGAAACACAAATCCTGTGGAGAGTAATTGTCAAGCTGTAGAAACATAAATCCTGTGGAGAGTAATTGTCATACTGTAGAAACATAAATCCTGTGGAGAGTAATTGTCATGCTGTAGAAACATAGATCCTGTGGAGAGTAATTGTCATACTGTAGAAACATAAATCCTGTGGAGAGTAATTGTCATAGTGTAGAAACATAAATCCTGTGGAGAGTAACTGCTATGCTGTAGAAACATAAATCCTGTGGAGAGTAACTGCTATGCTGTAAAAACATAAATCCTGTGGAGAGTAATTGTCATACTGTAGAAACATAAATCCTGTGGAGAGTAATTGTCATACTGTAGAAAAAAAAATCCTGTGGAGATTAATTGTCATACTGTAGAAACATAAATCCTGTGGAGAGTAATTGTCATACTGTAGAAACATAAATCCTGTGGAGAGTAACTGCTATGCTGTAGAAACATAAATCCTGTGGAGAGTAATTGTCATGCTGTAGAAACATAAATCCTGTGGAGAGTAATTGTCAAGCTGTAGAAACATAAATCCTGTGGAGAGTAACTGCTATGCTGTAGAAACATAAATCCTGTGGAGAGTAATTGTCATGCTGTAGAAACATAAATCCTGTGGAGAGTAATTGTCATACTGTAGAAACATAAATCCTGTGGAGAGTAACTGCTATACTGTAGAAACATAAATCCTGTGGAGAGTAATTGTCATACTGTAGAAACATAAATCCTGTGGAGAGTAATTGTCATACTGTAGAAACATAAATCCTGTGGAGAGTAATTGTCATACTGTAGAAACATAAATCCTGTGGAGAGTAACTGCTATGCTGTAGAAACATAAATCCTGTGGAGAGTAATTGTCATGCTGTAGAAACATAAATCCTGTGGAGAGTAATTGTCATACTGTAGAAACATAAATTCTGTGGAGAGTAATTGTCAAGCTGTAGAAACATAAATCCTGTTGAGAGTAATTGTCATACTGTAGAAACATAAATCCTGTGGAGAGTAATTGTCATGCTGTAGAAACATAAATCCTGTGGAGAGTAATTGTCATGCTGTAGAAACATAAATCCTGTGGAGAGTAATTGTCATACTGTAGAAACATAAATCCTGTGGAGAGTAATTGTCATGCTGTAGAAACATAAATCCTGTGGAGAGTAATTGTCATACTGTAGAAACATAAACCCTGTGGAGAGTAATTGTCAAGCTGTAGAAACATAAATCCTGTGGAGAGTAATTGTCATACTGTAGAAACATAAATCCTGTGGAGAGTAATTGTCATACTGTAGAAACATAAATCCTGTGGAGAGTAACTGCTATGCTGTAGAAACATAAATCCTGTGGAGAGTAATTGTCATGCTGTAGAAACATAAATCCTGTGGAGAGTAATTGTCAAGCTGTAGAAACATAAATCCTGTGGAGAGTAACTGCTATGCTGTAGAAACATAAATCCTGTGGAGAGTAATTGTACTGCTGTAGAAACATAAATCCTGTGGAGAGTAATTGTCATACTGTAGAAACATAAATCCTGTGGAGAGTAATTGTCATACTGTAGAAACATAAATCCTGTGGAGAGTAATTGTCATACTGTAGAAACATAAATCCTGTGGAGAGTAATTGTCATACTGTAGAAACATAAATCCTGTGGAGAGTAATTGTCATACTGTAGAAACATAAATCCTGTGGAGAGTAACTGCTATGCTGTAGAAACATAAATCCTGTGGAGAGTAATTGTCATACTGTAGAAACATAAATCCTGTGGAGAGTAATTGTCATACTGTAGAAACATAAATCCTGTGGAGTGTAATTGTCATACTGTAGAAACATAAATCCTGTGGAGAGTAATTGTCATGCTGTAGAAACATAAATCCTGTGGAGAGTAATTGTCATACTGTAGAAACATAAATCCTGTGGAGATTAATTGTCATACTGTAGAAACATAAATCCTGTGGAGAGTAAATGCTATGCTGTAGAAACATAAATCCTGTGGAGAGTAACTGCTATACTGTAGAAACATAAATCCTGTGGAGAGTAATTGTCATGCTGTAGAAACATAAATCCTGTGGAGAGTAATTGTCAAGCTGTAGAAACATAAATCCTGTGGAGAGTAATTGTCAAGCTGTAGAAACATAAATCCTGTGGAGAGTAATTGTCATGCTGTAGAAACATAAATCCTGTGGAGAGTAATTGTCATACTGTAGAAACATAAATCTTGTGGAGAGTAATTGTCATACTGTAGAAACATAAATCCTTTGGAGAGTAATTGTCATACTGTAGAAACATAAATCCTGTGGAGAGTAATTGTCATACTGTAGAAACATAAATCCTGTGGAGAGTAACTGCTATGCTGTAGAAACATAAATCCTGTGGAGAGTAATTGTCATGCTGTAGAAACATAAATCCTGTGGAGAGTAATTGTCATACTGTAGAAACATAAATCCTGTGGAGAGTAATTGTCAAGCTGTAGAAACATAAATCCTGTGGAGAGTAATTTTCATACTGTAGAAACATACATCCTGTGGAGAGTAACTGCTATGCTGTAGAAACATAAATCCTGTGGAGAGTAATTGTCATGCTGTAGAAACATAAATCCTGTGGAGAGTAATTGTCATACTGTAGAAACATAAATCCTGTGGAGAGTAATTGTCAAGCTGTAGAAACATAAATCCTGTGGAGAGTAATTGGCATACTGTAGAAACATAAATCCTGTGGAGAGTAACTGCTATGCTGAAGAAACATAAATCCTGTGGAGAGTAATTGTCATGCTGTAGAAACATAAATCCTGTGGAGAGTAATTGTCATACTGTAGAAACACAAATCCTGTGGAGAGTAATTGTCAAGCTGTAGAAACATACATCCTGTGGAGAGTAATTGCCATGCTGTAGAAACATAAATCCTGTGGAGAGTAATTGTCATACTGTAGAAACATAAATCCTGTGGAGAGTAATTGTCATGCTGTAGAAACATAGATCCTGTGGAGAGTAATTGTCATACTGTAGAAACATAAATCCTGTGGAGAGTAATTGTCATAGTGTAGAAACATAAATCCTTTGAGAGTAACTGCTATGCTGTAGAAACATAAATCCTGTGGAGAGTAACTGCTATGCTGTAGAAACATAAATCCTGTGGAGAGTAATTGTCATACTGTAGAAACATAAATCCTGTGGAGAGTAATTGTCATACTGTAGAAACATAAATCCTGTGGAGATTAATTGTCATACTGTAGAAACATAAATCCTGTGGAGAGTAATTGTCATACTGTAGAAACATAAATCCTGTGGAGAGTAACTGCTATGCTGTAGAAACATAAATCCTGTGGAGAGTAATTGTCATGCTGTAGAAACATAAATCCTGTGGAGAGTAATTGTCAAGCTGTAGAAACATAAATCCTGTGGAGAGTAACTGCTATGCTGTAGAAACATAAATCCTGTGGAGAGTAATTGTCATGCTGTAGAAACATAAATCCTGTGGAGAGTAATTGTCATACTGTAGAAACATAAATCCTGTGGAGAGTAACTGCTATACTGTAGAAACATAAATCCTGTGGAGAGTAATTGTCATACTGTAGAAACATAAATCCTGTGGAGAGTAATTGTCATACTGTAGAAACATAAATCCTGTGGAGAGTAATTGTCATACTGTAGAAACATAAATCCTGTGGAGAGTAACTGCTATGCTGTAGAAACATAAATCCTGTGGAGAGTAATTGTCATGCTGTAGAAACATAAATCCTGTGGAGAGTAATTGTCATACTGTAGAAACATAAATTCTGTGGAGAGTAATTGTCAAGCTGTAGAAACATAAATCCTGTTGAGAGTAATTGTCATACTGTAGAAACATAAATCCTGTGGAGAGTAATTGTCATGCTGTAGAAACATAAATCCTGTGGAGAGTAATTGTCATGCTGTAGAAACATAAATCCTGTGGAGAGTAATTGTCATACTGTAAAAACATAAATCCTGTGGAGAGTAATTGTCATGCTGTAGAAACATAAATCCTGTGGAGAGTAATTGTCATACTGTAGAAACATAAACCCTGTGGAGAGTAATTGTCAAGCTGTAGAAACATAAATCCTGTGGAGAGTAATTGTCATACTGTAGAAACATAAATCCTGTGGAGAGTAATTGTCATACTGTAGAAACATAAATCCTGTGGAGAGTAACTGCTATGCTGTAGAAACATAAATCCTGTGGAGAGTAATTGTCATGCTGTAGAAACATAAATCCTGTGGAGAGTAATTGTCAAGCTGTAGAAACATAAATCCTGTGGAGAGTAACTGCCATGCTGTAGAAACATAAATCCTGTGGAGAGTAATTGTCATGCTGTAGAAACATAAATCCTGTGGAGAGTAATTGTCATACTGTAGAAACATAAATCCTGTGGAGAGTAATTGTCATACTGTAGAAACATAAATCATGTGGAGAGTAATTGTCATACTGTAGAAACATAAATCCTGTGGAGAGTAATTGTCATACTGTAGAAACATAAATCCTGTGGAGAGTAATTGTCATACTGTAGAAACATAAATCCTGTGGAGAGTAACTGCTATGCTGTAGAAACATAAATCCTGTGGAGAGTAATTGTCATGCTGTAGAAACATAAATCCTGTGGAGAGTAATTGTCATACTGTAGAAACATAAATCCTGTGGAGCGTAACTTCTATGCTGTAGAAACATAAATCCTGTGGAGAGTAATTGTCATACTGTAGAAACATAAATCCTGTGGAGAGTAATTGTCATACTGTAGAAACATAAATCCTGTGGGGAGTAACTGCTATGCTGTAGAAACATAAATCCTGTTGAGAGTAATTGTCATACTGTAGAAACATAAATCCTGTGGAGAGTAACTGCTATGCTGTAGAAACATAAATCCTGTGGAGAGTAATTGTCATACTGTAGAAACATAAATCCTGTGGAGAGTAATTGCCATACTGTAGAAACATAAATCCTTTAGAGAGTAATTGTCATACTGTAGAAACATAAATCCTGTGGAGAGTAACTGCTATGCTGTAGAAACATAAATCCTGTGGAGAGTAATTGTCATACTGTAGAAAAATAAATCCTGTGGAGAGTAACTGCTATGCTGTAGAAACATAAATCCTGTGGAGAGTAATTGTCATACTGTAGAAACATAAATCCTGTGGAGAGTAATTGTCATACTGTAGAAACATAAATCCTGTGGAGAGTAATTGTCATACTGTAGAAACATAAATCCTGTGGAGAGTAATTGTCATGCTGTAGAAACATAAATCCTGTGGAGAGTAATTGTCATACTGTAGAAACATAAATCCTGTGGAGATTAATTGTCATACTGTAGAAACATAAATCCTGTGGAGAGTAAATGCTATGCTGTAGAAACATAAATCCTGTGGAGAGTAACTGCTATACTGTAGAAACATAAATCCTGTGGAGAGTAATTGTCATGCTGTAGAAACATAAATCCTGTGGAGAGTAATTGTCAAGCTGTAGAAACATAAATCCTGTGGAGAGTAATTGTCAAGCTGTAGAAACATAAATCCTGTGGAGAGTAATTGTCATGCTGTAGAAACATAAATCCTGTGGAGAGTAATTGTCATACTGTAGAAACATAAATCTTGTGGAGAGTAATTGTCATACTGTAGAAACATAAATCCTGTGGAGAGTAATTGTCATACTGTAGAAACATAAATCCTGTGGAGAGTAATTGTCATACTGTAGAAACATAAATCCTGTGGAGAGTAACTGCTATGCTGTAGAAACATAAATCCTGTGGAGAGTAATTGTCATGCTGTAGAAACATAAATCCTGTGGAGAGTAATTGTCATACTGTAGAAACATAAATCCTGTGGAGAGTAATTGTCAAGCTGTAGAAACATAAATCCTGTGGAGAGTAATTTTCATACTGTAGAAACATACATCCTGTAGAGAGTAACTGCTATGCTGTAGAAACATAAATCCTGTGGAGAGTAATTGTCATGCTGTAGAAACATAAATCCTGTGGAGAGTAATTGTCATACTGTAGAAACATAAATCCTGTGGAGAGTAATTGTCAAGCTGTAGAAACATAAATCCTGTGGAGAGTAATTGTCATACTGTAGAAACATAAATCCTGTGGGGAGTAACTGCTATGCTGAAGAAACATAAATCCTGTGGAGAGTAATTGTCATGCTGTAGAAACATAAATCCTGTGGAGAGTAATTGTCATACTGTAGAAACACAAATCCTGTGGAGAGTAATTGTCAAGCTGTAGAAACATACATCCTGTGGAGAGTAATTGCCATGCTGTAGAAACATAAATCCTGTGGAGAGTAATTGTCATACTGTAGAAACATAAATCCTGTGGAGAGTAATTGTCATGCTGTAGAAACATAGATCCTGTGGAGAGTAATTGTCATACTGTAGAAACATAAATCCTGTGGAGAGTAATTGTCATAGTGTAGAAACATAAATCCTGTGGAGAGTAACTGCTATGCTGTAGAAACATAAATCCTGTGGAGAGTAACTGCTATGCTGTAGAAACATAAATCCTGTGGAGAGTAATTGTCATACTGTAGAAACATAAATCCTGTGGAGAGTAATTGTCATACTGTAGAAACATAAATCCTGTGGAGATTAATTGTCATACTGTAGAAACATAAATCCTGTGGAGAGTAATTGTCATACTGTAGAAACATAAATCCTGTGGAGAGTAACTGCTATGCTGTAGAAACATAAATCCTGTGGAGAGTAATTGTCATGCTGTAGAAACATAAATCCTGTGGAGAGTAATTGTCAAGCTGTAGAAACATAAATCCTGTGGAGAGTAACTGCTATGCTGTAGAAACATAAATCCTGTGGAGAGTAATTGTCATGCTGTAGAAACATAAATCCTGTGGAGAGTAATTGTCATACTGTAGAAACATAAATCCTGTGGAGAGTAACTGCTATACTGTAGAAACATAAATCCTGTGGAGAGTAATTGTCATACTGTAGAAACATAAATCCTGTGGAGAGTAATTGTCATACTGTAGAAACATAAATCCTGTGGAGAGTAATTGTCATACTGTAGAAACATAAATCCTGTGGAGAGTAACTGCTATGCTGTAGAAACATAAATCCTGTGGAGAGTAATTGTCATGCTGTAGAAACATAAATCCTGTGGAGAGTAATTGTAAAAATGTAGAAACATAAATTCTGTGGAGAGTAATTGTCAAGCTGTAGAAACATAAATCCTGTTGAGAACAATTGTCATACTGTAGAAACATAAATCCTGTGGAGAGTAATTGTCATGCTGTAGAAACATAAATCCTGTGGAGAGTAATTGTCATGCTGTAGAAACATAAATCCTGTGGAGAGTAATTGTCATACTGTAGAAACATAAATCCTGTGGAGAGTAATTGTCATGCTGTAGAAACATAAATCCTGTGGAGAGTAATTGTCATACTGTAGAAACATAAACCCTGTGGAGAGTAATTGTCAAGCTGTAGAAACATAAATCCTGTGGAGAGTAATTGTCATACTGTAGAAACATAAATCCTGTGGAGAGTAATTGTCATACTGTAGAAACATAAATCCTGTGGAGAGTAACTGCTATGCTGTAGAAACATAAATCCTGTGGAGAGTAATTGTCATGCTGTAGAAACATAAATCCTGTGGAGAGTAATTGTCAAGCTGTAGAAACATAAATCCTGTGGAGAGTAACTGCTATGCTGTAGAAACATAAATCCTGTGGAGAATAATTGTCATGCTGTAGAAACATAAATCCTGTGGAGAGTAATTGTCATACTGTAGAAACATAAATCCTGTGGAGAGTAATTGTCATACTGTAGAAACATAAATCCTGTGGAGAGTAATTGTCATACTGTAGAAACATAAATCCTGTGGAGAGTAATTGTCATACTGTAGAAACATAAATCCTGTGGAGAGTAATTGTCATACTGTAGAAACATAAATCCTGTGGAGAGTAACTGCTATGCTGTAGAAACATAAATCCTGTGGAGAGTAATTGTCATGCTGTAGAAACATAAATCCTGTGGAGAGTAATTGTCATACTGTAGAAACATAAATCCTGTTGAGAGTAATTGTCATACTGTAGAAAAATAAATCCTGTCGAGAGTAATTGTCATACTGTAGAAACATAAATCCTGTGGAGAGTAATTGTCATGCTGTAGAAACATAAATCCTGTGGAGAGTAATTGTCATACTGTAGAAACATAAACCCTGTGGAGAGTAATTGTCAAGCTGTAGAAACATAAATCCTGTGGAGAGTAATTGTCATACTGTAGAAACATAAATCCTGTGGAGAGTAATTGTCATACTGTAGAAACATAAATCCTGTGGAGAGTAACTGCTATGCTGTAGAAACATAAATCCTGTGGAGAGTAATTGTCATGCTGTAGAAACATAAATCCTGTGGAGAGTAATTGTCAAGCTGTAGAAACATAAATCCTGTGGAGAGTAACTGCTATGCTGTAGAAACATAAATCGTGTGGAGAGTAATTGTCATGCTGTAGAAACATAAATCCTGTGGAGAGTAATTGTCATACTGTAGAAACATAAATCCTGTGGAGAGTAATTGTCATACTGTAGAAACATAAATCCTGTGGAGAGTAATTGTCATACTGTAGAAACATAAATCCTGTGGAGAGTAATTGTCATACTGTAGAAACATAAATCCTGTGGAGAGTAATTGTCATACTGTAGAAACATAAATCCTGTGGAGAGTAACTGCTATGCTGTAGAAACATAAATCCTGTGGAGAGTAATTGTCATGCTGTAGAAACATAAATCCTGTGGAGAGTAATTGTCATACTGTAGAAACATAAATCCTGTTGAGAGTAATTGTCATACTGTAGAAAAATAAATCCTGTCGAGAGTAATTGTCATGCTGTAGAAACATAAATCCTGTGGAGAGTAATTGTCATGCTGTAGAAACATAAATCCTGTGGAGAGTAATTGTCATACTGTAGAAACATAAATCCTGTGGAGAGTAATTGTCATGCTGTAGAAACATAAATCCTGTGGAGAGTAATTGTCATACTGTAGAAACATAAACCCTGTGGAGAGTAATTGTCAAGCTGTAGAAACATAAATCCTGTGGAGAGTAATTGTCATACTGTAGAAACATAAATCCTGTGGAGAGTAATTGTCATACTGTAGAAACATAAATCCTGTGGAGAGTAACTGCTATGCTGTAGAAACATAAATCCTGTGGAGAGTAATTGTCATGCTGTAGAAACATAAATCCTGTGGAGAGTAATTGTCAAGCTGTAGAAACATAAATCCTGTGGAGAGTAACTGCTATGCTGTAGAAACATAAATCCTGTGGAGAGTAATTGTCAAGCTGTAGAAACATAAATCCTGTGGAGAGTAATTGTAATACTGTAGACCCATAAATCCTGTGGAGAGTAACTTCTATGCTGTAGAAACATAAATCCTGTGGAGAGTAATTGTCATACTGTAGAAACATAAATCCTGTGGAGAGTAATTGTCATACTGTAGAAACATAAATCCTGTTGAGAGTAATTGTCATACTGTAGAAACATAAATCCTGCGGAGAGTAACTGCTATGCTGTAGAAACATAAATCCTGTGGAGAGTAATTGTCATGCTGTAGAAACATAAAACCTGTGGAGAGTAATTGTCATACTGTAGAAACATAAATCCTGTGGAGAGTAATTGTCAAGCTGTAGAAACATAAATCCTGTGGAGAGTAATTTTCATAAAGTAGAAACATAAATCCTGTGGAGAGTAACTGCTATGCTGTAGAAACATAAATCCTGTGGAGAGTAATTGTCATACTGTAGAAACATAAATCCTGTGGAGAGTAATTGTCATACTGTAGAAACATAAATCCTGTGGAGAGTAATTGTCATAGTGTAGAAACATAAATCCTGTGGAGAGTAACTGCTATGCTGTAGAAACATAAATCCTGTGGAGAGTAATTGTCATGCTGTAGAAACATAAATTCTGTGGAGAGTAATTGTCAAGCTGTAGAAACATAAATCCTGTGGAGAGTAATTGTCAAGCTGTAGAAACATAAATCCTGTGGAGAGTAATTGTCATACTGTAGAAACATAAATCCTGTGGAGAGTAATTGTCATGCTGTAGAAACATAAATCCTGTGGAGAGTAATTGTCATACTGTAGAAACATAAATCCTGTGGAGAGTAATTGTCATGCTGTAGAAACATAAATCCTGTGGAGAGTAATTGTCATACTGTAGAAACATAAACCCTGTGGAGAGTAATTGTCAAGCTGTAGAAACATAAATCCTGTGGAGAGTAATTGTCATACTGTAGAAACATAAATCCTGTGGAGAGTAATTGTCATACTGTAGAAACATAAATCCTGTGGAGAGTAACTGCTATGCTGTAGAAACATAAATCCTGTGGAGAGTAATTGTCATGCTGTAGAAACATAAATCCTGTGGAGAGTAATTGTCAAGCTGTAGAAACATAAATCCTGTGGAGAGTAACTGCTATGCTGTAGAAACATAAATCCTGTGGAGAGTAATTGTCAAGCTGTAGAAACATAAATCCTGTGGAGAGTAATTGTAATACTGTAGACCCATAAATCCTGTGGAGAGTAACTGCTATGCTGTAGAAACATAAATCCTGTGGAGAGTAATTGTCATACTGTAGAAACATAAATCCTGTGGAGAGTAATTGTCATACTGTAGAAACATAAATCCTGTTGAGAGTAATTGTCATACTGTAGAAACATAAATCCTGTGGAGAGTAACTGATATGCTGTAGAAACATAAATCCTGTGGAGAGTAATTGTCATGCTGTAGAAACATAAAACCTGTGGAGAGTAATTGTCATACTGTAGAAACATAAATCCTGTGGAGAGTAATTGTCAAGCTGTAGAAACATAAATCCTGTGGAGAGTAATTTTCATACAGTAGAAACATAAATCCTGTGGAGAGTAACTGCTATGCTGTAGAAACATAAATCCTGTGGAGAGTAATTGTCATACTGTAGAAACATAAATCCTGTGGAGAGTAATTGTCATACTGTAGAAACATAAATCCTGTGGAGAGTAATTGTCATAGTGTAGAAACATAAATCCTGTGGAGAGTAACTGCTATGCTGTAGAAACATAAATCCTGTGGAGAGTAATTGTCATGCTGTAGAAACATAAATCCTGTGGAGAGTAATTGTCAAGCTGTAGAAACATAAATCCTGTGGAGAGTAATTGTCAAGCTGTAGAAACATAAATCCTGTGGAGAGTAATTGTCATGCTGTAGAAACATAAATCCTGTGGAGAGTAATTGTCATACTGTAGAAACATAAATCCTGTGGAGAGTAATTGTCATACTGTAGAAACATAAATCCTGTGGAGAGTAATTGTCATACTGTAGAAACATAAATCCTGTGGAGAGTAATTGTCATACTGTAGAAACATAAATCCTGTGGAGAGTAACTGCTATGCTGTAGAAACATAAATCCTGTGGAGAGTAATTGTCATGCTGTAGAAACATAAATCCTGTGGAGAGTAATTGTCATACTATAGAAACATAAATCCTGTGGAGAGTAATTGTCAAGCTGTAGAAACATTAATCCTGTGGAGAGTAATTTTCATACTGTAGAAACATACATCCTGTGGAGAGTAACTGCTATGCTGTAGAAACATAAATCCTGTGGAGAGTAATTGTCATGCTGTAGAAACATAAATCCTGTGGAGAGTAATTTTCATACTGTAGAAACATAAATCCTGTGGAGAGTAATTGTCAAGCTGTAGAAACATAAATCCTGTGGAGAGTAATTGTCATACTGTAGAAACATAAATCCTGTGGAGAGTAACTGCTATGCTGTAGAAACATAAATCCTGTGGAGAGTAATTGTCATGCTGTAGAAACATAAATCCTGTGGAGAGTAATTGTCATACTGTAGAAACACAAATCCTGTGGAGAGTAATTGTCAAGCTGTAGAAACATACATCATGTGGAGAGTAATTGCCATGCTGTAGAAACATAAATCCTGTGGAGAGTAATTGTCATACTGTAGAAACATAAATCCTGTGGAGAGTATTTGTCATACTGTAGAAACATAAATCCTGTGGAGAGTAACTGCTATGCTGTAGAAACATAAATCCTGTGGAGAGTAATTGTCATACTGTAGAAACATAAATCCTGTGGAGAGTAATTGTCATACTGTAGAAACATAAATCCTGTGGAGAGTAATTGTCATACTGTAGAAACATAAATCCTGTGGAGAGTAATTGTCATACTGTAGAAACATAAATCCTGTGGAGAGTAACTGCTATGCTGTAGAAACATAAATCCTGTGGAGAGTAATTGTCATGCTGTAGAAACATAAATCCTGTGGAGAGTAATTGTCAAGCTGTAGAAACATAAATCCTGTGGAGAGTAACTGCTATGCTGTAGAAACATAAATCCTGTGGAGAGTAATTGTCATGCTGTAGAAACATAAATCCTGTGGAGAGTAATTGTCATACTGTAGAAACATAAATCCTGTGGAGAGTAACTGCTATGCTGTAGAAACATAAATCCTGTGGAGAGTAATTGTCATGCTGTAGAAACATAAATCCTGTTGAGAGTAATTGTCAAGCTGTAGAAACATAAATCCTGTGGAGAGTAACTGCTATGCTGTAGAAACACAAATCCTGTGGAGAGTAATTGTCATGCTGTAGAAACATAAATCCTGTGGAGAGTAATTGTCATACTGTAGAAACATAAATCCTGTGGAGAGTAACTGCTATGCTGTAGAAACATAAATCCTGTGGAGAGTAATTGTCATACTGTAGAAACATAAATCCTGTGGAGAGTAATTGTAGTACTGTAGAAACATAAATCCTGTGGAGAGTAATTGTCATACTGTAGAAACATAAATCCTGTGGAGAGTAACTGCTATGCTGTAGAAACATAAATCCTGTGGAGAGTAATTGTCATGCTGTAGAAACATAAATCCTGTGGAGAGTAATTGTCATACTGTAGAAACATAAATCCTGTGGAGAGTAATTGTCAAGCTGTAGAAACATAAATCCTGTTGAGAGTAATTGTCATACTGTAGAAACATAAATCCTGTGGAGAGTAATTGTCATGCTGTAGAAACATACATCCTGTGGAGAGTAATTGCCATGCTGTAGAAACATACATCCTGTGGAGAGTAATTGTCATACTGTAGAAACATAAATCCTGTGGAGAGTAATTGTCATGCTGTAGAAACATAAATCCTGTGGAGAGTAATTGTCATACTGTAGAAACATAAATCCTGTGGAGAGTAATTGTCAAGCTGTAGAAACATAAATCCTGTGGAGAGTAATTGTCATACTGTAGAAACATAAATCCTGTGGAGAGTAATTGTCATACTGTAGAAACATAAATCCTGTGGAGAGTAATTGTCATACTGTAGAAACATAAATCCTGTGGAGAGTAATTGTCATACTGTAGAAACATAAATCCTGTGGAGAGTAACTGCTATGCTGTAGAAACATAAATCCTGTGGAGAGTAATTGTCATGCTGTAGAAACATAAATCCTGTGGAGAGTAATTGTCAAGCTGTAGAAACACAAATCCTGTGGAGAGTAACTGCTATGCTGTAGAAACATAAATCCTGTGGAGAGTAATTGTCAAGCTGTAGAAACATAAATCCTGTGGAGAGTAATTGTAATACTGTAGACCCATAAATCCTGTGGAGAGTAACTGCTATGCTGTAGAAACATAAATCCTGTGGAGAGTAATTGTCATACTGTAGAAACATAAATCCTGTGGAGAGTAATTGTCATACTGTAGAAACATAAATCCTGTTGAGAGTAATTGTCATACTGTAGAAACATAAATCCTGTGGAGAGTAACTGCTATGCTGTAGAAACATAAATCCTGTGGAGAGTAATTGTCATGCTGTAGAAACATAAAACCTGTGGAGAGTAATTGTCATACTGTAGAAACATAAATCCTGTGGAGAGTAATTGTCAAGCTGTAGAAACATAAATCCTGTGGAGAGTAATTTTCATACAGTAGAAACATAAATCCTGTGGAGAGTAACTGCTATGCTGTAGAAACATAAATCCTGTGGAGAGTAATTGTCATACTGTAGAAACATAAATCCTGTGGAGAGTAATTGTCATACTGTAGAAACATAAATCCTGTGGAGAGTAATTGTCATAGTGTAGAAACATAAATCCTGTGGAGAGTAACTGCTATGCTGTAGAAACATAAATCCTGTGGAGAGTAATTGTCATGCTGTAGAAACATAAATCCTGTGGAGAGTAATTGTCAAGCCGTAGAAACATAAATCCTGTGGAGAGTAATTGTCAAGCTGTAGAAACATAAATCCTGTGGAGAGTAATTGTCATGCTGTAGAAACATAAATCCTGTGGAGAGTAATTGTCATACTGTAGAAACATAAATCCTGTGGAGAGTAATTGTCATACTGTAGAAACATAAATCCTGTGGAGAGTAATTGTCATACTGTAGAAACATAAATCCTGTGGAGAGTAATTGTCATACTGTAGAAACATAAATCCTGTGGAGAGTAACTGCTATGCTGTAGAAACATAAATCCTGTGGAGAGTAATTGTCATGCTGTAGAAACATAAATCCTGTGGAGAGTAATTGTCATACTATAGAAACATAAATCCTGTGGAGAGTAATTGTCAAGCTGTAGAAACATTAATCCTGTGGAGATTAATTTTCATACTGTAGAAACATACATCCTGTGGAGAGTAACTGCTATGCTGTAGAAACATAAATCCTGTGGAGAGTAATTGTCATGCTGTAGAAACATAAATCCTGTGGAGAGTAATTTTCATACTGTAGAAACATAAATCCTGTGGAGAGTAATTGTCAAGCTGTAGAAACATAAATCCTGTGGAGAGTAATTGTCATGCTGTAGAAACATAAATCCTGTGGAGAGTAACTGCTATGCTGTAGAAACATAAATCCTGTGGAGAGTAATTGTCATGCTGTAGAAACATAAATCCTGTGGAGAGTAATTGTCATACTGTAGAAACACAAATCCTGTTGAGAGTAATTGTCAAGCTGTAGAAACATACATCCTGTGGAGAGTAATTGCCATGCTGTAGAAACATAAATCCTGTGGAGAGTAATTGTCATACTGTAGAAACATAAATCCTGTGGAGAGTAATTGTCATACTGTAGAAACATAAATCCTGTGGAGAGTAACTGCTATGCTG
Organism: Euprymna scolopes; assembly: GCF_053919585.1. NCBI lineage: Eukaryota > Metazoa > Mollusca > Cephalopoda > Sepiida > Sepiolidae > Euprymna > Euprymna scolopes. The sequence goes on along the minus strand of NC_136500.1, from coordinate 103,171,214 downwards.
TAGAAACATAAATCCTGTGGAGAGTAATTGTCATACTGTAGAAACATAAATCCTGTGGAGAGTAATTGTCATACTGTAGAAACATAAATCCTGTGGAGAGTAATTGTCATACTGTAGAAACATAAATCCTGTGGAGAGTAATTGTCATACTGTAGAAACATAAATCCTGTGGAGAGTAACTGCTATGCTGTAGAAACACAAATCCTGTGGAGAGTAATTGTCATGCTGTAGAAACATAAATCCTGTGGAGAGTAATTGTCATACTGTAGAAACATAAATCCTGTGGAGAGTAACTGCTATGCTGTAGAAACAGAAATCCTGTGGAGAGTAATTGTCATACTGTAGAAACATAAATCCTGTGGAGAGTAATTGTAGTACTGTAGAAACATAAATCCTGTGGAGAGTAATTGTCATACTGTAGAAACATAAATCCTGTGGAGAGTAACTGCTATGCTGTAGAAACATAAATCCTGTGGAGAGTAATTGTCATGCTGTAGAAACATAAATCCTGTGGAGAGTAATTGTCATACTGTAGAAACATAAATCCTGTGGAGAGTAATTGTCAAGCTGTAGAAACATAAATCCTGTTGAGAGTAATTGTCATACTGTAGAAACATAAATCCTGTGGAGAGTAATTGTCATGCTGTAGAAACATACATCCTGTGGAGAGTAATTGCCATGCTGTAGAAACATACATCCTGTGGAGAGTAATTGTCATACTGTAGAAACATAAATCCTGTGGAGAGTAATTGTCATGCTGTAGAAACATAAATCCTGTGGAGAGTAATTGTCATACTGTAGAAACATAAATCCTGTGGAGAGTAATTGTCATACTGTAGAAACATAAATCCAGTGGAGAGTAATTGTCATACTGTAGAAACATAAATCCTGTGGAGAGTAACTGCTATGCTGTAGAAACATAAATCCTGTGGAGAGTAATTGTCATGCGGTAGAAACATAAATCCTGTGGAGAGTAATTGTCAAGCTGTAGAAACAGAAATCCTGTGGAGAGTAACTGCTATGCTGTAGAAACATAAATCCTGTGGAGAGTAATTGTCAAGCTGTAGAAACATAAATCCTGTGGAGAGTAATTGTCATACTGTAGAAACATAAATCCTGTGGAGAGTAACTGCTATGCTGTAGAAACATAAATCCTGTGGAGAGTAATTGTCATACTGTAGAAACATAAATCCTGTGGAGAGTAATTGTCATACTGTAGAAACATAAATCCTGTGGAGAGTAACTGCTATGCTGTAGAAACATAAATCCTGTGGAGAGTAATTGTCATGCTGTAGAAACATAAATCCTGTGGAGAGTAATTGTCAAGCCGTAGAAACATAAATCCTGTGGAGAGTAATTGTCAAGCTGTAGAAACATAAATCCTGTGGAGAGTAATTGTCATGCTGTAGAAACATAAATCCTGTGGAGAGTAATTGTCATACTGTAGAAACATAAATCCTGTGGAGAGTAATTGTCATACTGTAGAAACATAAATCCTGTGGAGAGTAATTGTCATACTGTAGAAACATAAATCCTGTGGAGAGTAATTGTCATACTGTAGAAACATAAATCCTGTGGAGAGTAACTGCTATGCTGTAGAAACATAAATCCTGTGGAGAGTAATTGTCATGCTGTAGAAACATAAATCCTGTGGAGAGTAATTGTCATACTATAGAAACATAAATCCTGTGGAGAGTAATTGTCAAGCTGTAGAAACATTAATCCTGTGGAGATTAATTTTCATACTGTAGAAACATACATCCTGTGGAGAGTAACTGCTATGCTGTAGAAACATAAATCCTGTGGAGAGTAATTGTCATGCTGTAGAAACATAAATCCTGTGGAGAGTAATTTTCATACTGTAGAAACATAAATCCTGTGGAGAGTAATTGTCAAGCTGTAGAAACATAAATCCTGTGGAGAGTAATTGTCATGCTGTAGAAACATAAATCCTGTGGAGAGTAACTGCTATGCTGTAGAAACATAAATCCTGTGGAGAGTAATTGTCATGCTGTAGAAACATAAATCCTGTGGAGAGTAATTGTCATACTGTAGAAACACAAATCCTGTGGAGAGTAATTGTCAAGCTGTAGAAACATACATCCTGTGGAGAGTAATTGCCATGCTGTAGAAACATAAATCCTGTGGAGAGTAATTGTCATACTGTAGAAACATAAATCCTGTGGAGAGTAATTGTCATACTGTAGAAACATAAATCCTGTGGAGAGTAACTGCTATGCTGTAGAAACATAAATCCTGTGGAGAGTAATTGTCATACTGTAGAAACATAAATCCTGTGGAGAGTAATTGTCATACTGTAGAAACATAAATCCTGTGGAGAGTAATTGTCATACTGTAGAAACATAAATCCTGTGGAGAGTAATTGTCATACTGTAGAAACATAAATCCTGTGGAGAGTAACTGCTATGCTGTAGAAACACAAATCCTGTGGAGAGTAATTGTCATGCTGTAGAAACATAAATCCTGTGGAGAGTAATTGTCATACTGTAGAAACATAAATCCTGTGGAGAGTAACTGCTATGCTGTAGAAACAGAAATCCTGTGGAGAGTAATTGTCATACTGTAGAAACATAAATCCTGTGGAGAGTAATTGTAGTACTGTAGAAACATAAATCCTGTGGAGAGTAATTGTCATACTGTAGAAACATAAATCCTGTGGAGAGTAACTGCTATGCTGTAGAAACATAAATCCTGTGGAGAGTAATTGTCATGCTGTAGAAACATAAATCCTGTGGAGAGTAATTGTCATACTGTAGAAACATAAATCCTGTGGAGAGTAATTGTCAAGCTGTAGAAACATAAATCCTGTTGAGAGTAATTGTCATACTGTAGAAACATAAATCCTGTGGAGAGTAATTGTCATGCTGTAGAAACATACATCCTGTGGAGAGTAATTGCCATGCTGTAGAAACATACATCCTGTGGAGAGTAATTGTCATACTGTAGAAACATAAATCCTGTGGAGAGTAATTGTCATGCTGTAGAAACATAAATCCTGTGGAGAGTAATTGTCATACTGTAGAAACATAAATCCTGTGGAGAGTAATTGTCATACTGTAGAAACATAAATCCAGTGGAGAGTAATTGTCATACTGTAGAAACATAAATCCTGTGGAGAGTAACTGCTATGCTGTAGAAACATAAATCCTGTGGAGAGTAATTGTCATGCGGTAGAAACATAAATCCTGTGGAGAGTAATTGTCAAGCTGTAGAAACAGAAATCCTGTGGAGAGTAACTGCTATGCTGTAGAAACATAAATCCTGTGGAGAGTAATTGTCAAGCTGTAGAAACATAAATCCTGTGGAGAGTAATTGTCATACTGTAGAAACATAAATCCTGTGGAGAGTAACTGCTATGCTGTAGAAACATAAATCCTGTGGAGAGTAATTGTCATACTGTAGAAACATAAATCCTGTGGAGAGTAATTGTCATACTGTAGAAACATAAATCCTGTGGAGAGTAATTGTCATACTGTAGAAACATAAATCCTGTGGAGAGTAACTGCTATGCTGTAGAAACATAAATCCTGTGGAGAGTAATTTTCATGCTGTAGAAACATAAAACCTGTGGAGAGTAATTGTCATGCTGTAGAAACATAAATTCTGTGGAGAGTAATTGTCAAGCTGTAGAAACATAAATCCTGTGGAGAGTAATTGTCATGCTGTAGAAACATAAATCCTGTGGAGAGTAATTGTCATACTGTAGAAACATAAATCCTGTGGAGAGTAATTGTGAAGCTGTAGAAACATAAATCCTGTCGAGAGTAATTGCCATGCTGTAGAAACATAAATCCTGTGGAGAGTAATTGTCATACTGTAGAAACATAAATCCTGTGGAGAGTAATTGTCATACTGTAGAAACATAAATCCTGTGGAGAGTAACTTCTATGCTGTAGAAACATAAATCCTGTGGAGAGTAATTGTCATACTGTAGAAACATAAATCCTGTGGAGAGTAATTGTCATACTGTAGAAACATAAATCTTGTGGAGAGTAATTGTCATACTGTAGAAACATAAATCCTGTGGAGAGTAATTGTCATACTGTAGAAACATAAATCCCATGGAGAGTAACTGCTATGCTATAGAAACATAAATCCTGTGGAGAGTAATTGTCATGCTGTAGAAACATAAATCCTGTGGAGAGTAATTGTCAAGCTGTAGAAACATAAATCCTGTGGAGAGTAACTGCTATGCTGTAGAAACATAAATCCTGTGGAGAGTAATTGTCAAGCTGTAGAAACATAAATCCTGTGGAGAGTAATTGTCATACTGTAGAAACATAAATCCTGTGGAGAGTAACTGCTATGCTGTAGAAACATAAATCCTGTGGAGAGTAATTGTCATACTGTAGAAACATAAATCCTGTGGAGAGTAATTGTCATACTGTAGAAACATAAATCCTGTGGAGAGTAACTGCTATGCTGTAGAAACATAAATCCTGTGGAGAGTAATTGTCAAGCTGTAGAAACATAAATCCTGTGGAGAGTAATTGTCAAGCTGTAGAAACATAAATCCTGTGGAGAGTAATTGTCATGCTGTAGAAACATAAATCCTGTGGAGAGTAATTGTCAAGCTGTAGAAACATAAATCCTGTGGAGAGTAACTGCTATGCTGTAGAAACATAAATCCTGTGGAGAGTAATTGTCAAGCTGTTGAAACATAAATCCTGTGAAGAGTAATTGTCATACTGTAGAAACATAAATCCTGTGGAGAGTAACTGCTATGCTGTAGAAACATAAATCCTGTGGAGAGTAATTGTAAAGCTGTAGAAACATAAATCCTGTGGAGAGTAATTGTCATACTGTAGAAACATAAATCCTGTGGAGAGTAACTGCTATGCTGTAGAAACATAAATCCTGTGGAGAGTAATTCTCATGCTGTAGAAACATAAATCCTGTGGAGAGTAACTGCTATGCTGTAGAAACATAAATCCTGTGGAGAGTAATTTCATACTGTAGAAACATAAATCCTGTGGAGAGTAACTGCTATGCTGTAGAAACATAAATCCTGTGGAGAGTAATTGTCATACTGCGGAAACATAAATCCTGTGGAGAGTAATTGTCATACTGTAGAAACATAAATCCTGTGGAGAGTAATTGCCATGCTGTAGAAACATAAATCCTGTGGAGAGTAATTGTCAAGCTGTAGAAACATAAATCCTGTGGAGAGTAATTGTCAAGCTGTAGAAACATAAATCCTGTGGAGAGTAATTGCCATGCTGTAGAAACATAAATCCTGTGGAGAGTAATTGTCATACTGTAGAAACATAAATCCTGTGGAGAGTAATGGTCATACTGTAGAAACATAAATCCTGTGTAGAGTAATTGCCATGCTGTAGAAACATAAATCCTGTGGAGAGTATTTGTCATACTGTAGATACATAAATCCTGTGGAGAGTAATTGTCATACTGTAGAAACATAAATCCTGTGGAGAGTAATTGTCATACTGTAGACACATAAATCCTGTGGAGAGTAATTTTCATACTGTAGAAACATAAATCCTGTGGAGAGTAACTGCTATGCTGTAGAAACATAAATCCTGTGGAGAGTAATTGTCATACTGTAGAAACATAAATCCTGTGGAGAGTAATTGTCATACTGTAGAAACATAAATCCTGTGGAGAGTAATTGTCATACTGTAGAAACATAAATCCTGTGGAGAGTTATTTTCAAGCTGTAGAAACATAAATCCTGTGGAGAGTAATTGCCATGCTGTAGAAACATAAATCCTGTGGAGAGTAATTGTCAAGCTGTAGAAACATAAATCCTGTGGAGAGTAAGTGTCAATCTGTAGAAACATAAATCCTGTGGAGAGTAATTGCCATGCTGTAGAAACATAAATCCTGTGGAGAGTAATTGTCATGCTGTAGAAACATAAATCCTGTGGAGAGTAATTGTCATACTGTAGAAACATAAATCCTGTGGAGAGTAATTGTCATACTGTAGAAACATAAATCCTGTGGAGAGCAATTGTCAAGCTGTAGAAACACAAATCCTGTGGAGAGTAATTGTCATACTGTAGAAACATAAATCCTGTGGAGAGTAATTGTCAAGCTGGAGAAACATAAATCCTGTGGAGAGTAATTGCCATGCTGTAGAAACATAAATCCTGTGGAGAGTAATTGTCATACTGTAGAAACATAAATCCTGTGGAGAGTAATTGTCATACTGTAGAAACATAAATCCTGTGGAGAGTAATTGTCATGCTGTAGAAACATAAATCCTGTGGAGAGTAATTGTCATACTGTAGAAACATAAATCCTGTGGAGAGTAATTGTCATACTGTAGAAACATAAATCCTGTGGAGAGTAAGTGTCATACTGTAGAAACATAAATCCTGTGGAGAGTAATTGCCATGCTGTAGAAACATAAATCCTGTGGAGAGTAATTGTCAAGCTGTAGAAACATAAATCCTGTGGAGAGTAATTGTCAAGCTGTAGAAACATAAATCCTGTGGAGAGTAATTGCCATTCTGTAGAAACATAAATCCTGTGGAGAGTAATTGTCAAGCTGTAGAAACATAAATCCTGTGGAGAGTAATTGTCAAGTTGTAGAAACATAAATCCTGTGGAGAGTAATTGTCAAGCTGTAGAAACATAAATCCTGTGGAGAGTAATTGCCATGCTGTAGAAACATAAATCCTGTGGAGAGTAATTGTCATACTGTAGAAACATAAATCCTGTGGAGAGTAATTGTCATACTGTAGAAACATAAATCCTGTGGAGAGTAATTGTCATACTGTAGAAACATAAATCCTTTGGAGATAAATTGTCTTACTGTAGAAACATAAATCCTGTGGAGAGTAATTGTCATACTGTAGAAACATAAATCCTGTGGAGAGTAACTGCTATGCTGTAGAAACATAAATCCTGTGGAGAGTAATTGTCATACTGTAGAAACATAAATCCTGTGGAGAGTAATTGTCATACTGTAGAAACATAAATCCTGTGGAGAGTAATTGTCAAGCTGTAGAAACATAAATCCTGTGGAGAGCAATAGCCATGCTGTAGAAATATAAATCCTGTGGAGAGTAATTGTCATACTGTAGAAACATAAATCCTGTGGAGAGTAATTGTCATACTGTAGAAACATAAATCCTTTGGAGATAAATTGTCTTACTGTAGAAACATAAATCATGTGGAGAGTAATTGTCATACTGTAGAAACATAAATCCTGTGGAGAGTAACTGCTATGCTGTAGAAACATAAATCCTGTGGAGAGTAATTGTCATACTGTAGAAACATAAATCCTGTGGAGAGTAATTGTCATACTGTAGAAACATAAATCCTGTGGAGAGTAATTGTCAAGCTGTAGAAACATAAATCCTGTGGAGAGCAATAGCCATGCTGTAGAAATATAAATCCTGTGGAGAGTAATTGTCATACTGTAGAAACATAAATCCTGTGGAGAGTAATTGTCATACTGTAGAAACATAAATCCTGTGGAGAGTAATTGCCATGCTGTAGAAACATTAATCCTGTGGAGAGTAATTGTCAAGCTGTAGAAACATAAATCCTGTGGAGAGTAATTGTCATACTGTAGAAACATAAATCCTGTGGAGAGTAATTGTCATACTGTAGAAACATACATCCTGTGGAGAGCAATTGTCAAGCTGTAGAAACATAAATCCTGTGGAGAGTAATTGTCAAGTTGTAGAAACATAAATCCTGTGGAGAGTAATTGTCAAGCTGTAGAAACATAAATCCTGTGGAGAGTAATTGCCATGCTGTAGAAACATAAATCCTGTGGAGAGTAATTGTCATACTGTAGAAACATAAATCCTGTGGAGAGTAATTGTCATACTGTAGAAACATAAATCCTGTGGAGAGTAATTGTCATACTGTAGAAACATAAATCCTTTGGAGATAAATTTTCTTACTGTAGAAACATAAATCCTGTGGAGAGTAATTGTCATACTGTAGAAACATAAATCCTGTGGAGAGTAACTGCTATGCTGTAGAAACATAAATCCTGTGGAGAGTAATTGTCATACTGTAGAAACATAAATCCTGTGGAGAGTAATTGTCATACTGTAGAAACATAAATCCTGTGGAGAGTAATTGTCAAGCTGTAGAAACATAAATCCTGTGGAGAGCAATAGCCATGCTGTAGAAATATAAATCCTGTGGAGAGTAATTGTCATACTGTAGAAACATAAATCCTGTGGAGAGTAATTGTCATACTGTAGAAACATAAATCCTTTGGAGATAAATTGTCTTACTGTAGAAACATAAATCATGTGGAGAGTAATTGTCATACTGTAGAAACATAAATCCTGTGGAGAGTAACTGCTATGCTGTAGAAACATAAATCCTGTGGAGAGTAATTGTCATACTGTAGAAACATAAATCCTGTGGAGAGTAATTGTCATACTGTAGAAACATAAATCCTGTGGAGAGTAATTGTCAAGCTGTAGAAACACAAATCCTGTGGAGAGCAATAGCCATGCTGTAGAAATATAAATCCTGTGGAGAGTAATTGTCATACTGTAGAAACATAAATCCTGTGGAGAGTAATTGTCATACTGTAGAAACATAAATCCTGTGGAGAGTAATTGCCATGCTGTAGAAACATAAATCCTGTGGAGAGTAATTGTCAAGCTGTAGAAACATAAATCCTGTGGAGAGTAATTGTCATACTGTAGAAACATAAATCCTGTGGAGAGTAATTGTCATACTGTAGAAACATACATCCTGTGGAGAGCAATTGTCAAGCTGTAGAAACATAAATCCTGTGGAGAGTAATTTTCATTCTGTAGAAACATAAATCCTGTGGAGAGTAATTGTCATACTGTAGAAACATAAATCCTGTGGAGAGTAATTGTCATACTGTAGAAACATAAATCCTGTGGAGAGTAATTGTCATACTGTAGAAACCTAAATCCTGTGGAGAGTAATTGTCATACTGTAGAAACATAAATCCTGTGGAGAGTAATTGTCATACTGTAGAAACATAAATCCTGTGGAGAGTAATTGTCAAGCTGTAGAAATATAAATCCTGTGGAGAGTAATTGCCAAGCTGTAGAAACATAAATCCTGTGGAGAGTAATTGCCATGCTGTAGAAACATAAATCCTGTGGAGAGTAATTGTCATACTGTAGAAACATAAATCCTGTGGAGAGTAATTGTCATACTGTAGAAACATAAATCCTGTGGAGAGTAATTGTCATACTGTAGAAACATAAATCCTGTGGAGAGTAATTGTCAAGCTGTAGAAACATAAATCCTGTGGAGAGTAATTGCCATGCTGTAGAAACATAAATCCTGGTGAGAGTAATTGTAATACTGTAGAAACATAAATCCTGTGGAGAGTAATTGTCATACTGTAGAAACATAAATCCTGTGGAGAGTAATTGTCATGCTGTAGAAACATAAATCCTGTGGAGAGTAATTGTCATACTGTAGAAACATAAATCCTGTGGAGAGTAATTGTCCTACTGTAGAAACATAAATCCTGTGGAGAGTAATTGTCATACTGTAGAAACATAAATCCTGTGGAGAGTAATTGTCATACTGTAGAAACATAAATCCTGTGGAGAGTAATTGTCATACTGTAGAAACATAAATCCTGTGGAGAGTAATTGTCATACTGTAGAAACATAACTCCTGTGGAGAGTAATTGTCATGCTGTAGAAACATAAATCCTGTGGAGAGTAACTGCCATGCTGTAGAAACATACATCCTGTGGAGAGTAACTGCCATGCTGTAGAAACATAAATCCTGTGGAAAGTAACTGCCATGCTGTAGAAACATACATCCTGTGGAGAGTAACTGCCATGCTGTAGAAACATAAATCCTGTGGAGAGTAACTGCCATGCTGTAGAAACATAAATCCTGTGGAGAGAAATTGTCATACTGTAGAAACATTAATACTGTGGAGAGTAATTGCCATGCTGTAGAAACATAAATCCTGTGGAGAGTAATTGTCAAGCTGTAGAAACATAAATCCTGTGGAGTGTAATTGTAATACTGTAGAAACATAAATCCTGTGGAGAGTAACTGCTATGCTTTAGAAACATAAATCCTGTGGAGAGTAATTGTCATGCTTAAGAAACATAAATCCTGTGGAGAGTAATTGCCATGCTGTAGAAACATAAATCCTGTGGAGAGTAATTGTCATACTGTAGAAACATAAATCCTGTGGAGAGTAATTGTCATGCTGTAGAAACATAAATCCTGTGGAGAGTAATTGTCATACTGTAGAAACATAAATCCTGTGGAGAGTAATTGTCAAGCTGTAGAAACATAAATCCTTTGGAGAGTAATTGCCATGCTGTAGAAACATAAATCCTGTGGAGAGTAATTGTCATACTGTAGAAACATTAATACTGTGGAGAGTAATTGTCATACTGTAGAAACATAAATCCTGTGGAGAGTAATTGCCATGCGTTAGAAACATAAATCCTGTGGAGAGTAATTGTCATACTGTAGAAACATAAATCCTGTGGAGAGTAATTGTCAAGCTGTAGAAACATAAATCCTGTGGAGAGTAATTGCCATGCTGTAGAAACATAAATCCTGTGGAGAGTAATTGTCATGCTGTAGAAACATAAATCCTGTGGAGAGTAACTGCCATGCTGTAGAAGCATAAATCCTGTGGAGAGTAACTGCCATGCTGTAGAAACATAACTCCTGTGGAAAGTAACTGCCATGCTGTAGAAACATAAATCCTGTGGAGAGTAACTGCCATGCTGTAGAAACATAACTCCTGTGGAGAGTAACTGCCATGCTGTAGAAACATAAATCCTGTGGAGAGAAATTGTCATACTGTAGAAACATAAATCCTGTGGAGAGTAATTGTCATGCTGTAGAAACATAAATCCTGTGGAGAATGACTGCTATGCTGTAGAAACATAAATCCTGTGGAGAGTAACTGCCATGCTGTAGAAACATAACTCCTGTGGAAAGTAACTGCCATGCTGTAGAAACATAAATCCTGTGGAGAGTAACTGCCATGCTGTAGAAACATAAATCCTGTGGAGAGTTACTGCCATGCTGTAGAAACATAAATCCTGTGGAGAGTAACTGCAATGCTGTAGAAACATAAATCCTGTGGAGAGTAATTGCAATGCTGTAGAAACATAAATCTTGTGGAGAGTAATTGTCATACTGTAGAAACACAAATCCTGTGGAGAGTAACTGCTATGCTGTAGAAACATAAATCCTGTGGAGAGTGATTGTCATACTGTAGAAACATACATCCTGTGGAGAGTAACTGCCATGCTGTAGAAACATAAATCCTGTGGAGAGTAACTGCCATGCTGTAGAAACATAAATCCGGTAGAGAGAAATTGTCATACTGTAGAAACATTAATACTGTGGAGAGTAATTGTCATACTGTAGAAACATATATCCTGTGGAGAGTAATTGTCATACTGTAGAAAAATAAATCCTGTGGAGAGTAATTGTCATACTGTAGAAACATAAATCCTGTGGAGAGTAATTCCCATGCTGTAGAAACATACATCCTGTGGAGAGTAATTGTCATACTGTAGAAACATAAATCCTGTGGAGAGTAATTGTCATACTGTAGAAACATAAATCCTGTGGAGAGTAATTGTCATACTGTAGAAACATAAATCCTGTGGAGAGTAACTGCTATGCTGTAGAAACATAAATCCTGTGGAGAGTAATTTTCATGCTGTAGAAACATAAAACCTGTGGAGAGTAATTGTCATGCTGTAGAAACATAAATTCTGTGGAGAGTAATTGTCAAGCTGTAGAAACATAAATCCTGTGGAGAGTAATTGTCATGCTGTAGAAACATAAATCCTGTGGAGAGTAATTGTCATACTGTAGAAACATAAATCCTGTGGAGAGTAATTGTGAAGCTGTAGAAACATAAATCCTGTCGAGAGTAATTGCCATGCTGTAGAAACATAAATCCTGTGGAGAGTAATTGTCATACTGTAGAAACATAAATCCTGTGGAGAGTAATTGTCATACTGTAGAAACATAAATCCTGTGGAGAGTAACTTCTATGCTGTAGAAACATAAATCCTGTGGAGAGTAATTGTCATACTGTAGAAACATAAATCCTGTGGAGAGTAATTGTCATACTGTAGAAACATAAATCTTGTGGAGAGTAATTGTCATACTGTAGAAACATAAATCCTGTGGAGAGTAATTGTCATACTGTAGAAACATAAATCCCATGGAGAGTAACTGCTATGCTGTAGAAACATAAATCCTGTGGAGAGTAATTGTCATGCTGTAGAAACATAAATCCTGTGGAGAGTAATTGTCAAGCTGTAGAAACATAAATCCTGTGGAGAGTAACTGCTATGCTGTAGAAACATAAATCCTGTGGAGAGTAATTGCCATGCTGTAGAAACATAAATCCTGTGGAGAGTAATTGTCATACTGTAGAAACATAAATCCTGTGGAGAGTAATTGCCATACTGTAGAAACATAAATCCTGTGGAGAGTAATTGTCAAGCTGTAGAAACATAAATCCTGTGGAGAGTAACGGCCATGCTGTAGAAACATAAATCCTGTGGAGAGTAATTGTCATACTGTAGAAACATAAATCCTGTGGAGAGTAACTGCCATGCTGTAGAAACATACATCCTGTGGAGAGTAATTGTCATACTGTAGAAACATAAATCCTGTGGAGAGTAATTGCTATACTGTAGAAACATAAATCCTGTGGAGAGTAATTGCCATACTGTAGAAACATAAATCCTGTGGAGAGTAATTGTCAAGCTGTAGAAACATATATCCTGTGGAGAGTAACGGCCATGCCGTAGAAACATAAATCCTGTGGAGAGTAATTGTCATACTGTAGAAACATAAATCCTGCGGAGAGTAATTGCCATACTGTAGAAACATAAATCCTGTGGAGAGTAACTGCCATGCTGTAGAAACATAAATCCTGTGGAGAGTAATTGTCATACTGTAGAAACATAAATCCTGTGGAGAGTAATTGCCATACTGTAGAAACATAAATCCTGTGGAGAGTAACTGCTATGCTGTAGAAACATAAATCCTGTCGAGAGTAATTGTCATACTGTAGAAACATAAATCCTGTGGAGAGTAATTGTCAAGCTGTAGAAACATAAATCCTGTGGAGAGTAACTGCCATGCTGTAGAAACATAAATCCTGTGGAGAGTAATTGTCATACTGTAGAAACATAAATCCTGTGGAGAGTAATTGTACAGCTGTAGAAACATAAATCCGGTGGAGAGTAATTGTCAAGCTGTAGAAACATAAGTCCTGTGGAGAGTAACTGCTATGCTGTAGAAACATAAATCCTGTGGAGAGTAACTGCCATGCTGTAGAAACATAAATCCTGTGGAGAGTAATTGTCATACTGTAGAAACATAAATCCTGTGGAGAGTAATTGTCAAGCTGTAGAAACATAAATCCTGTGGAGAGTAATTGTCATACTGTAGAAACATAAATCCTGTGGAAGGTAATTGTCAAGCTGTAGAAACATAAATCCTGTGGAGAATAACTGATATGCTGTAGAAACATAAATCCTGTGGAGAGTAATTGTCGTACTGTAGAAACATAAATCCTGTGGAGAGTAATTGCTATGCTGTAGAAACATAAATCCTGTGGAGAGTAACTGCTATGCTGTAGAAACATAAATCCTGTGGAGAATAACTGCTATGCTGTAGAAACATAAATCCTGTGGAGAGTAATTGTCATACTGTAGAAACATAAATCCTGTGGAGAGTAATTGTCATACTGTAGAAACATAAATCCTGTGGAGAATAACTGCTATGCTGTAGAAACATAAATCCTGTGGAGAGTAATTGTCATACTGTAGAAACATAAATCCTGTGGAGAGTAATTGTCATACTGTAGAAACATAAATCCTGTGGAGAATAACTGATATGCTGTAGAAACATAAATCCTGTGGAGAATAACTGATACGCTGTAGAAACATAAATCCTGTGGAGAGTAATTGTCATACTGTAAAAACATGAATCCTGTGGAGAGTAATTGTCATACTGTAGAAACATAAAACCTGTGGAGAGTAATTGTCATACTGTAGAAACATAAATCCTGTGGAGAATAACTGCTATGCTGTAGAAACATAAATCCTGTGGAGAGTAATTGTCATACTGTAGAAACATAAATCCTGTGGAGAGTAATTGTCATACTGTAGAAACATAAATCCTGTGGAGAGTAATTGTCATACTGTAGAAACATAAATCCTGTGGAGAGTAATTGTCATACTGTAGAAACATAAATCCTGTGGAGAGTAACTGCTATGCTGTAGAAACATAAATCCTGTGGAGAATAACTGCTATGCTGTAGAAACATAAATCCTGTGGAGAGTAATTGTCATACTGTAGAAAGATAAATCCTGTGGAGAGTAACTGCTATACTGTAGAAACATAAATCCTGTGGAGAGTAATTGCCATACTGTAGAAACATAAATCCTGTGGAGAGTAATTGTCATACTGTAGAAACATAAATCCTGTGGAGAATAACTGCTATGCTGTAGAAACATAAATCCTGTGGAGAGTAATTGTCATACTGTAGAAACATAAATCCTGTGGAGAATAACTGATATGCTGTAGAAACATAAATCCTGTTGAGAATAACTGATATGCTGTAGAAACATAAATCCTGTGGAGAGTAATTGTCATACTGTAGAAACATAAATCCTGTGGAGAGTAATTGTCATACTGTAGAAACATAAATCCTGTGGAGAGTAATTGTCATACTGTAGAAACATAAATCCTGTGGAGAGTAACTGCTATGCTGTAGAAACATAAATCCTGTGGAGAGTAATTGTCATACTGTAGAAACATAAATCCTGTGGAGAGTAATTGTCATACTGTAGAAACATAAATCCTGTGGAGAATAACTGCTATGCTGTAGAAACATAAATCCTGTGGAGAGTAATTGTCATACTGTAGAAACATAAATCCTGTGGAGAGTAATTGTCATACTGTAGAAACATAAATCCTGTGGGGAATAACTGCTATGCTGTAGAAACATAAATCCCGCGGAGAGTAATTGTCATACTGTAGAAACATAAATCCTGTGGAGAGTAATTGTCATTCTGTAGAAACATAAATCCTGTGGAGAGTAATTGTCATACTGTAGAAACATAAATCCTGTGGAGAATAACTGCTATGCTGTAGAAACATAAATCCTGTGGAGAGTAATTGTCATACTGTAGAAACATAAATCCTGTGGAGAGTAATTGTCATACTGTAGAAACATACATCCTGTGGAGAGTAATTGTCATACTGTAGAAACATAAATCCTGTTGAGAATAACTGCTATGCTGTAGAAACATAAATCCTGTGGAGAGTAATTGTCATACTGTAGAAACATAAATCCTGTGGAGAGTAACTGCTATGCTGTAGAAACATAAATCCTGTGGAGAGTAATTGTCATACTGTAGAAACATAAATCCTGTGGAGAGTAACAGCTATGCTGTAGAAACATAAATCCTGTGGAGAGTAATTGTCATACTGTAGAAACATAAATCCTGAGGAGAATAACTGCTATGCTGTAGAAACATACATCCTGTGGAGAGTAATTGTCATACTGTAGAAACATAAATCCTGTGGAGAGTAATTGTCATACTGTAGAAACATAAATCCTGTGGAGAGTAATTGTCATACTGTAGAAACATAAATCCTGTGGAGAATAACTGCTATGCTGTAGAAACATAAATCCTGTGGAGAGTAATTGTCATACTGTAGAAACATAAATCCTGTGGAGAGTAATTGTCATACTGTAGAAACATAAATCCTGTGGAGAATAACTGCTATGCTGTAGAAACATACATCCTGCGGAGAGTAATTGTCATACTGTAGAAACATAAATCCTGTGGAGAGTAATTGTCATACTGTAGAAACATAAATCCTGTGGAGAGTAATTGTCATACTGTAGAAACATAAATCCTGTGGAGAGTAATTGTCATACTGTAGAAACATAAATCCTGTGGAGAATAACTGCTATGCTGTAGAAACATAAATCCTGCGGAGAGTAATTGTCATACTGTAGAAACATAAATCCTGTGGAGAGTAATTGTCATACTGTAGAAACATAAATCCTGTGGAGAGTAATTGTCATACTGTAGAAACATAAATCCTGTGGAGAATAACTGCTATGCTGTAGAAACATAAATCCTGTGGAGAGTAATTGTCATACTGTAGAAACATAAATCCTGTGGAGAGTAATTGTCATACTGTAGAAACATAAATCCTGTGGAGAGTAACTGCTATGCTGTAGAAACATAAATCCTGTGGAGAGTAATTGTCATACTGTAGAAACATAAATCCTGTGGAGAGTAACTGCTATGCTGTAGAAACATAAATCCTGTGGAGAGTAATTGTCATACTGTAGAAACATAAATCCTGTGGAGAATAACTGCTATGCTGTAGAAACATAAATCCTGTGGAGAGTAATTGTCATACTGTAGAAACATAAATCCTGTGGAGAGTAATTGTCATACTGTAGAAACATAAATCCTGTGGAGAGTAATTGTCATACTGTAGAAACATAAATCCTGTGGAGAATAACTGCTATGCTGTAGAAACATAAATCCTGTGGAGAGTAATTGTCATACTGTAGAAACATAAATCCTGTGGAGAATAACTGCTATGCTGTAGAAACATAAATCCTGTGGAGAGTAATTGTCATACTGTAGAAACATAAATCCTGTGGAGAGTAATTGTCATACTGTAGAAACATAAATCCTGTGGAGAGTAATTGTCATACTGTAGAAACATAAATCCTGTTGAGAATAACTGCTATGCTGTAGAAACATAAATCCTGTGGAGAGTAATTGTCATACTGTAGAAACATAAATCCTGTGGAGAGTAATTGTCATACTGTAGAAACATTAATCCTTTTGAGAATAACTGCTATGCTGTAGAAACATAAATCCTGTGGAGAGTAATTGTCATACTGTAGAAACATAAATCCTGTGGAGAGTAATTGTCATACTGTAGAAACATAAATCCTGTGGAGAGTAACTGCTATGCTGTAGAAACATAAATCCTGTGGAGAGTAATTGTCATACTGTAGAAACATAAATCCTGTGGAGAGTAACTGCTATGCTGTAGAAACATAAATCCTGTGGAGAGTAATTGTCATACTGTAGAAACATAAATCCTGTGGAGAATAACTGCTATGCTGTAGAAACATACATCCTGTGGAGAGTAATTGTCATACTGTAGAAACATAAATCCTGTGGAGAGTAATTGTCATACTGTAGAAACATAAATCCTGTGGAGAGTAATTGTCATACTGTAGAAACATAAATCCTGTGGAGAATAACTGCTATGCTGTAGAAACATAAATCCTGTGGAGAGTAATTGTCATACTGTAGAAACATAAATCCTGTGGAGAGTAATTGTCATACTGTAGAAACATAAATCCTGTGGAGAGTAATTGTCATACTGTAGAAACATAAATCCTGTGGAGAGTAATTGTCATACTGTAGAAACATAAATCCTGTGGAGAATAACTGCTATGCTGTAGAAACATAAATCCTGTGGAGAGTAATTGTCATACTGTAGAAACATAAATCCTGTGGAGAGTAATTGTCATACTGTAGAAACATAAATCCTGTGGAGAATAACTGCTATGCTGTAGAAACATAAATCCTGTGGAGAGTAATTGTCATACTGTAGAAACATAAATCCTGTGGAGAGTAATTGTCATACTGTAGAAACATAAATCCTGTGGAGAATAACTGCTATGCTGTAGAAACATAAATCCTGTGGAGAGTAATTGTCATACTGTAGAAACATAAATCCTGTGGAGAGTAATTGTCAGGCTGTAGAAACATAAATCCTGTTGAGAATAACTGCTATGCTGTAGAACCATAAATCCTGTGGAGAGTAATTGTCATACTGTAGAAACATAAATCCTGTGGAGAGTAATTGTCATACTGTAGAAACATAAATCCTGTGGAGAGTAATTGTCATACTGTAGAAACATAAATCCTGTGGAGAGTAATTGTCATACTGTAGAAACATAAATCCTGTGGAGAGTAATTGTCATACTGTAGAAACATAAATCCTGTGGAGAGTAAGTGTCATACTGTAGAAACATAAATCCTGTGGAGAGTAATTGTCATACTGTAGAAACATAAATCCTGGGGAGAATAACTGCTATGCTGTAGAAACATAAATCCTGTGGAGAGTAATTGTCATACTGTAGAAACATAAATCCTGTGGAGAGTAATTGTCATACTGTAGAAACATAAATCCTGTGGAGAGTAATTGTCATACTGTAGAAACATAAATCCTGTTGAGAATAACTGCTATGCTGTAGAAACATAAATCCTGTGGAGAGTAATTGTCATACTGTAGAAACATAAATCCTGTGGAGAGTAATTGTCATACTGTAGAAACATAAATCCTGTGGAGAATAACTGCTATGCTGTAGAAACATAAATCCTGTGGAGAGTAATTGTCATACTGTAGACACATAAATCCTGTGGAGAGTAATTGTCATACTGTAGAAACATAAAGCCTGTGGAAGGTAACTGCTATGCTGTAGAAACATAAATCCTGTGGAGAGTAATTGTCATACTGTAGAAACATAAATCCTGTGGAGAGTAACTGCTATGCTGTAGAAACATAAATCCTGTGGAGAGTAATTGTCATACTGTAGAAACATAAATCCTGTGGAGAATAACTGCTATGCTGTAGAAACATAAATCCTGTGGAGAATAACTGCTATGCTGTAGAAACATAAATCCTGTGGAGAGTAATTGTCATACTGTAGAAACATAAATCCTGTGGAGAGTAATTGTCATACTGTAGAAACATAAATCCTGTGGGGAATAACTGCTATGCTGTAGAAACATAAATCCCGCGGAGAGTAATTGTCATACTGTAGAAACATAAATCCTGTGGAGAGTAATTGTCATACTGTAGAAACATAAATCCTGTGGAGAGTAATTGTCATACTGTAGAAACATAAATCCTGTGGAGAATAACTGCTATGCTGTAGAAACATAAATCCTGTGGAGAGTAATTGTCATACTGTAGAAACATAAATCCTGTGGAGAGTAATTGTCATACTGTAGAAACATACATCCTGTGGAGAGTAATTGTCATACTGTAGAAACATAAATCCTGTTGAGAATAACTGCTATGCTGTAGAAACATAAATCCTGTGGAGAGTAATTGTCATACTGTAGAAACATAAATCCTGTGGAGAGTAACTGCTATGCTGTAGAAACATAAATCCTGTGGAGAGTAATTGTCATACTGTAGAAACATAAATCCTGTGGAGAGTAACAGCTATGCTGTAGAAACATAAATCCTGTGGAGAGTAATTGTCATACTGTAGAAACATAAATCCTGAGGAGAATAACTGCTATGCTGTAGAAACATACATCCTGTGGAGAGTAATTGTCATACTGTAGAAACATAAATCCTGTGGAGAGTAATTGTCATACTGTAGAAACATAAATCCTGTGGAGAGTAATTGTCATACTGTAGAAACATAAATCCTGTGGAGAATAACTGCTATGCTGTAGAAACATAAATCCTGTGGAGAGTAATTGTCATACTGTAGAAACATAAATCCTGTGGAGAGTAATTGTCATACTGTAGAAACATAAATCCTGTGGAGAATAACTGCTATGCTGTAGAAACATACATCCTGCGGAGAGTAATTGTCATACTGTAGAAACATAAATCCTGTGGAGAGTAATTGTCATACTGTAGAAACATAAATCCTGTGGAGAGTAATTGTCATACTGTAGAAACATAAATCCTGTGGAGAGTAATTGTCATACTGTAGAAACATAAATCCTGTGGAGAATAACTGCTATGCTGTAGAAACATAAATCCTGCGGAGAGTAATTGTCATACTGTAGAAACATAAATCCTGTGGAGAGTAATTGTCATACTGTAGAAACATAAATCCTGTGGAGAGTAATTGTCATACTGTAGAAACATAAATCCTGTGGAGAATAACTGCTATGCTGTAGAAACATAAATCCTGTGGAGAGTAATTGTCATACTGTAGAAACATAAATCCTGTGGAGAGTAATTGTCATACTGTAGAAACATAAATCCTGTGGAGAGTAACTGCTATGCTGTAGAAACATAAATCCTGTGGAGAGTAATTGTCATACTGTAGAAACATAAATCCTGTGGAGAGTAACTGCTATGCTGTAGAAACATAAATCCTGTGGAGAGTAATTGTCATACTGTAGAAACATAAATCCTGTGGAGAATAACTGCTATGCTGTAGAAACATAAATCCTGTGGAGAGTAATTGTCATACTGTAGAAACATAAATCCTGTGGAGAGTAATTGTCATACTGTAGAAACATAAATCCTGTGGAGAGTAATTGTCATACTGTAGAAACATAAATCCTGTGGAGAATAACTGCTATGCTGTAGAAACATAAATCCTGTGGAGAGTAATTGTCATACTGTAGAAACATAAATCCTGTGGAGAATAACTGCTATGCTGTAGAAACATAAATCCTGTGGAGAGTAATTGTCATACTGTAGAAACATAAATCCTGTGGAGAGTAATTGTCATACTGTAGAAACATAAATCCTGTGGAGAGTAATTGTCATACTGTAGAAACATAAATCCTGTTGAGAATAACTGCTATGCTGTAGAAACATAAATCCTGTGGAGAGTAATTGTCATACTGTAGAAACATAAATCCTGTGGAGAGTAATTGTCATACTGTAGAAACATTAATCCTTTTGAGAATAACTGCTATGCTGTAGAAACATAAATCCTGTGGAGAGTAATTGTCATACTGTAGAAACATAAATCCTGTGGAGAGTAATTGTCATACTGTAGAAACATAAATCCTGTGGAGAGTAACTGCTATGCTGTAGAAACATAAATCCTGTGGAGAGTAATTGTCATACTGTAGAAACATAAATCCTGTGGAGAGTAACTGCTATGCTGTAGAAACATAAATCCTGTGGAGAGTAATTGTCATACTGTAGAAACATAAATCCTGTGGAGAATAACTGCTATGCTGTAGAAACATACATCCTGTGGAGAGTAATTGTCATACTGTAGAAACATAAATCCTGTGGAGAGTAATTGTCATACTGTAGAAACATAAATCCTGTGGAGAGTAATTGTCATACTGTAGAAACATAAATCCTGTGGAGAATAACTGCTATGCTGTAGAAACATAAATCCTGTGGAGAGTAATTGTCATACTGTAGAAACATAAATCCTGTGGAGAGTAATTGTCATACTGTAGAAACATAAATCCTGTGGAGAGTAATTGTCATACTGTAGAAACATAAATCCTGTGGAGAGTAATTGTCATACTGTAGAAACATAAATCCTGTGGAGAATAACTGCTATGCTGTAGAAACATAAATCCTGTGGAGAGTAATTGTCATACTGTAGAAACATAAATCCTGTGGAGAGTAATTGTCATACTGTAGAAACATAAATCCTGTGGAGAATAACTGCTATGCTGTAGAAACATAAATCCTGTGGAGAGTAATTGTCATACTGTAGAAACATAAATCCTGTGGAGAGTAATTGTCATACTGTAGAAACATAAATCCTGTGGAGAATAACTGCTATGCTGTAGAAACATAAATCCTGTGGAGAGTAATTGTCATACTGTAGAAACATAAATCCTGTGGAGAGTAATTGTCAGGCTGTAGAAACATAAATCCTGTTGAGAATAACTGCTATGCTGTAGAACCATAAATCCTGTGGAGAGTAATTGTCATACTGTAGAAACATAAATCCTGTGGAGAGTAATTGTCATACTGTAGAAACATAAATCCTGTGGAGAGTAATTGTCATACTGTAGAAACATAAATCCTGTGGAGAGTAATTGTCATACTGTAGAAACATAAATCCTGTGGAGAGTAATTGTCATACTGTAGAAACATAAATCCTGTGGAGAGTAAGTGTCATACTGTAGAAACATAAATCCTGTGGAGAGTAATTGTCATACTGTAGAAACATAAATCCTGGGGAGAATAACTGCTATGCTGTAGAAACATAAATCCTGTGGAGAGTAATTGTCATACTGTAGAAACATAAATCCTGTGGAGAGTAATTGTCATACTGTAGAAACATAAATCCTGTGGAGAGTAATTGTCATACTGTAGAAACATAAATCCTGTTGAGAATAACTGCTATGCTGTAGAAACATAAATCCTGTGGAGAGTAATTGTCATACTGTAGAAACATAAATCCTGTGGAGAGTAATTGTCATACTGTAGAAACATAAATCCTGTGGAGAATAACTGCTATGCTGTAGAAACATAAATCCTGTGGAGAGTAATTGTCATACTGTAGACACATAAATCCTGTGGAGAGTAATTGTCATACTGTAGAAACATAAAGCCTGTGGAAGGTAACTGCTATGCTGTAGAAACATAAATCCTGTGGAGAGTAATTGTCATACTGTAGAAACATAAATCCTGTGGAGAGTAACTGCTATGCTGTAGAAACATAAATCCTGTGGAGAGTAATTGTCATACTGTAGAAACATAAATCCTGTGGAGAATAACTGCTATGCTGTAGAAACATAAATCCTGTGGAGAGTAATTGTCATACTGTAGAAACATAAATCCTGTGGAGAGTAATTGTCATACTGTAGAAACATAAATCCTGTGGAGAGTAATTGTCATACTGTAGAAACATAAATCCTGTGGAGAATAACTGCTATGCTGTAGAAACATAAATCCTGTGGAGAGTAATTGTCATACTGTAGAAACATAAATCCTGTTGAGAGTAATTGTCATACTGTAGAAACATAAATCCTGTGGAGAGTAATTGTCATACTGTAGAAACATAAATCCTGTGGAGAGTAATTGTCATACTGTAGATACATAAATCCTGTGGAGAATAACTGCTATGCTGTAGAAACATAAATCCTGTGGAGAGTAATTGTCATACTGTAGAAACATAAATCCTGTGGAGAGTAATTGTCATACTGTAGAAACATAAATCCTGTGGAGGATAACTGCTATGCTGTAGAAACATAAATCCTGTGGAGAGTAATTGTCATACTGTAGAAACATAAATCCTGTGGAGAGTAATTGTCATACTGTAGAAACATAAATCCTGTGGAGAATAACTGCTATGCTGTAGAAACATAAATCCTGTGGAGAGTAATTGTCATACTGTAGAAACATAAATCCTGTGGAGAGTAATTGTCAGGCTGTAGAAACATAAATCCTGTTGAGAATAACTGCTATGCTGTAGAACCATAAATCCTGTGGAGAGTAATTGTCATACTGTAGAAACATAAATCCTGTGGAGAGTAATTGTCATACTGTAGAAACATAAATCCTGTGGAGAATAATTGTCATACTGTAGAAACATAAATCCTGTGGAGAGTAATTGTCATACTGTAGAAACATAAATCCTGTGGAGGATAACTGCTATGCTGTAGAAACATAAATCCTGTGGAGAGTAATTGTCATACTGTAGAAACATAAATCCTGTGGAGAGTAATTGTCATACTGTAGAAACATAAATCCTGTGGAGAATAACTGCTATGCTGTAGAAACATAAATCCTGTGGAGAGTAATTGTCATACTGTAGAAACATAAATCCTGTGGAGAGTAATTGTCAGGCTGTAGAAACATAAATCCTGTTGAGAATAACTGCTATGCTGTAGAACCATAAATCCTGTGGAGAGTAATTGTCATACTGTAGAAACATAAATCCTGTGGAGAGTAATTGTCATACTGTAGAAACATAAATCCTGTGGAGAGTAATTGTCATACTGTAGAAACATAAATCCTGTGGAGAGTAATTGTCATACTGTAGAAACATAAATCCTGTGGAGAGTAATTGTCATACTGTAGAAACATAAATCCTGTGGAGAGTAAGTGTCATACTGTAGAAACATAAATCCTGTGGAGAGTAATTGTCATACTGTAGAAACATAAATCCTGGGGAGAATAACTGCTATGCTGTAGAAACATAAATCCTGTGGAGAGTAATTGTCATACTGTAGAAACATAAATCCTGTGGAGAGTAATTGTCATACTGTAGAAACATAAATCCTGTGGAGAGTAATTGTCATACTGTAGAAACATAAATCCTGTGGAGAATAACTGCTATGCTGTAGAAACATAAATCCTGTGGAGAGTAATTGTCATACTGTAGAAACATAAATCCTGTGGAGAGTAATTGTCATACTGTAGAAACATAAATCCTGTGGAGAGTAAATGTCATACTGTAGAAACATAAATCCTGTGGAGAGTAATTGTCATACTGTAGAAACATAAATCCTGTGGAGAGTAATTGTCATACTGTAGAAACATAAATCCTGTGGAGAATAACTGCTATGCTGTAGAAATATAAATCCTGTGGAGAGTAATTGTCATACTGTAGAAACATAAATCCTGTGGAGAGTAATTGTCATACTGTAGAAACATAAATCCTGTGGAGAATAACTGCTATGCTGTAGAAACATAAATCCTGTGGAGAGTAATTGTCATACTGTAGAAACATAAATCCTGTGGAGAGTAATTGTCATACTGTAGAAACATAAATCCTGTGGAGAGTAATTGTCATACTGTAGAAACATAAATCCTGTGGAGAGTAATTGTCATACTGTAGAAACATAAATCCTGTGGAGAATAACTGCTATGCTGTAGAAACATAAATCCTGTGGAGAGTAATTGTCATACTGTAGAAACATTAATCCTGTTGAGAGTAATTGTCATACTGTAGAAACATAAATCCTGTGGAGAGTAATTGTCATACTGTAGAAACATAAATCCTGTGGAGAGTAATTGTCATACTGTAGAAACATAAATCCTGTGGAGAAGACCTGCTATGCTGAAGAAACATAAATCCTGTGGAGAGTAATTGTCATACTGTAGAAACATAAATCCTGTGGAGAGTAATTGTCATACTGTAGAAACATAAATCCTGTGGAGAGTAATTGTCATACTGTAGAAACATAAATCCTGTGGAGAATAACTGCTATGCTGTAGAAACATAAATCCTGTGGAGAGTAATTGTCATACTGTAGAAACATAAATCCTGTGGAGAGTAACTGCTATGCTGTAGAAACATAAATCCTGTGGAGAATAACTGCTATGCTGTAGAAACATAAATCCTGTGGAGAGTAATTGTCATACTGTAGAAAGATAAATCCTGTGGAGAGTAATTGCTATACTGTAGAAACATAAATCCTGTGGAGAGTAATTGCCATACTGTAGAAACATAAATCCTGTGGAGAGTAATTGTCATACTGTAGAAACATAAATCCTGTGGAGAATAACTGCTATGCTGTAGAAACATAAATCCTGTGGAGAGTAATTGTCATACTGTAGAAACATAAATCCTGTTGAGAGTAATTGTCATACTGTAGAAACATAAATCCTGTGGAGAGTAATTGTCATACTGTAGAAACATAAATCCTGTGGAGAGTAATTGTCATACTGTAGAAACATAAATCCTGTGGAGTAGACCTGCTATGCTGTAGAAACATAAATCCTGTGGAGAGTAATTGTCATACTGTAGAAACATAAATCCTGTGGAGAGTAATTGTCATACTGTAGAAACATAAATCCTGTGGAGAGTAATTGTCATACTGTAGAAACATAAATCCTGTGGAGAATAACTGCTATGCTGTAGAAACATAAATCCTGTGGAGAATAATTGTCATACTGTAGAAACATAAATCCTGTGGAGAATAACTGCTATGCTGTAGAAACATAAATCCTGTGGAGAATAACTGCTATGCTGTAGAAACATAAATCCTGTGGAGAGTAATTGTCATACTGTAGAAAGATAAATCCTGTGGAGAGTAATTGCTATACTGTAGAAACATAAATCATGTGGAGAGTAATTGCCATACTGTAGAAACATAAATCCTGTGGAGAGTAATTGTCATACTGTAGAAACATAAATCCTGTGGAGAATAACTGCTATGCTGTAGAAACATAAATCCTGTGGAGAGTAATTGTCATACTGTAGAAACATAAATCCTGTGGAGAGTAATTGTCATGCTGTAGAAACATAAATCCTGTGGAGAGTAATTGTCATACTGTAGAAACATAAATCCTGTGGAGAGTAATTGTCATACTGTAGAAACATAAATCCTGTGGAGAGTAACTGCTATGCTGTAGAAACATAAATCCTGTGGAGAGTAATTGTCATACTGTAGAAACATAAATCCTGTGGAGAGTAACTGCTATGCTGTAGAAACATAAATCCTGTGGAGAATAATTGTCATACTATAGAAACTTTAATCCTGTGGAGAGTAATTGTCATACTGTAGAAACATAAATCCTGTGGAGAGTAATTGTCATACTGTAGAAACATAAATCCTGTGGAGAGTAATTGTCATACTGTAGAAACATAAATCCTGTGGAGAGTAACTGCTATGCTGTAGAAACATAAATCCTGTGGAGAGTAATTGTCATACTGTAGAAACATAAATCCTGTGGAGAGTAATTGTCATGCTGTAGAAACATACATCCTGTGGAGAGTAATTGTCATGCTGTAGAAACATAAATCCTGTGGAGAGTAATTGTCATACTGTAGAAACATAAATCCTGTGGAGAGTAACTGCTATGCTGTAGAAACATAAATCCTGTGGAGAGTAATTGTCATACTGTTGAAACATAAATCCTTTGGAGAGTAACTGCTATGCTGTAGAAACATAAATCCTGTGGAGAGTAACTGCTATGCTGTAGAAACATAAATCCTGTGGAGAGTAATTGTCATACTGTAGAAACATAAATCCTGTGGAGAGTAACTTCTATGCTGTAGAAACATAAATCCTGTGGAGAGTAATTGTCATACTGTAGAAACATAAATCCTGTGGAGGGTAACTGCTATGCTGTAGAAACATAAATCCTGTGGATAGTAATTGTCATACTGTAGAAACATAAATCCTGTGGAGAGTAACTGCTATGCTGTAGAAACATAAATCCTGTGGAGAGTAATTGTCATGCTGTAGAAACATAAATCCTGTGGAGAGTAATTGTCATACTGTAGAAACATAAATCCTGTGGAGAGTAATTGTCATGCTGTAGAAACATAAATCTTGTGGAGAGTAATTGTCATACTGTAGAAACATAAATCCTGTGGAGAGTAACTGCTATGCTGTAGAAACATAAATCCTGTGGAGAGTAATTGTCATACTGTAGAAACATAAATCCTGTGGAGAGTAATTGTCATACTGTAGAAACATAAATCCTGTGGAGAGTAATTGTCATGCTGTAGAAACATAAATCTTGTGGAGAGTAATTGTCATACTGTAGAAACATAAATCTTGTGGAGAGTAATTGTCATGCTGTAGAAACATAAATCCTGTGGAGAGTAATTGTCATGCTGTAGAAACATAAATCTTGTGGAGAGTAATTGTCATGCTGTAGAAACATAAATCTTGTGGAGAGTAATTGTCATACTGTAGAAACATAAATCCTGTGGAGAGTAACTGCTATGCTGTAGATACATAAATCCTGTGGAGAGTAATTGTAATACTGTAGAAACATAAATCCTGTGGAGAGTAACTGCTATGCTGTAGAAATATTAAACCTGTGGAGAGTAATTGTCATACTGTAGAAACATAAATCCTGTGGAGAGTAACTGCTATGCTGTAGAAACATAAATCCTGTGGAGAGTAATTGTCATACTGTAGAAACATAAATCCTGTGGAGAGTAACTGCTATGCTGTAGAAACATAAATCCTGTGGAGAGTAATTGTCATGCTGTAGAAACATAAATCCTGTGGAGAGTAATTGTCAGACTGTAGAAACATAAATCCTGTGGAGAGTAATTGTCATGCTGTAGAAACATAAATCTTGTGGAGAGTAATTGTCATACTGTAGAAACATAAATCCTGTGGAGAGTAATTGTAATACTGTAGAAACATAAATCCTGTGGAGAGTAATTGTCATACTGTAGAAACATAAATCCTGTGGAGAGTAATTGTCATACTGTAGAAACATAAATCCTGTGGAGAGTAATTGTCATACTGTAGAAACATAAATCGTGTGGAGAGTAATTGTCATACTGTAGAAACATAAATCCTGTGGAGAATAACTGTTATGCTTTAGAAACATAAATCCTGTGGAGAGTAATTGTCATACTGTAGAAACATAAATCCTGTGGAGAGTAATTGTCATACTGTAGAAACATAAATCCTGTGGAGAGTAATTGTCATACTGTAGAAACATAAATCCTGTGGAGAGTAATTGTCATACTGTAGAAACATAAATCCTGTGGAGAAGACCTGCTATGCTGTAGAAACATAAATCCTGTGGAGAGTAATTGTCATACTGTAGAAACATAAATCCTGTGGAGAGTAATTGTCATACTGTAGAAACATAAATCCTGTGGAGAGTAATTGTCATACTGTAGAAACATAAATCCTGTGGAGAATAACTGCTATGCTGTAGAAACATAAATCCTGTGGAGAGTAATTGTCATACTGTAGAAACATAAATCCTGTGGAGAGTAATTGTCATACTGTAGAAACATAAATCCTGTGGAGAGTAATTTTCATACTGTAGAAACATAAATCCTGTGGAGAGTAATTGTCATACTGTAGAAACATAAATCCTGTGGAGAGTAATTGTCATACTGTAGAAACATAAATCCTGTGGAGAATAACTGCTATGCTGTAGAAACATAAATCCTGTGGAGTGTATTTTTCATACTGTAGAAACATAAATCCTGTGGAGAGTAATTGTCATACTGTAGAAACATAAATCCTGTGGAGAGTAATTGTCATACTGTAGAAACATAAATCCTGTGGAGAGTAATTGTACTACTGTAGAAACATAAATCCTGTGGAGAATAACTGCTATGCTGTAGAAACATAAATCCTGTGGAGAGTAATTGTCATACCGTAGAAACATAAATCCTGTGGAAAATAATTGTCATACTGTAGAAACATAAATCCTGTGGAGAGTAACTGCTATGCTGTAGAAACATAAATCCTGTGGAGATTAATTGTAATGCTGTAGAAACATAAATCCTGTGGAGCGTAATTGTCATACTGTAGAAACATAAATCCTGTGGAGAGTAATTGTCATACTGTAGAAACATAAATCCTGTGGAGAGTAATTGCTATGCTGTAGAAACATAAATCCTGTGGAGAGTAACATCTATGCTGTAGAAACATAAATCCTGTGGAGAGTAATTGTCATACTGTAGAAACATAAATCCTGTGGAGAGTAATTGCTATACTGTAGAAACATAAATCCTGTGGAGAGTTACTGCTATGCTGTAGAAACATAAATCTTGTGGAGAGTAATTTTCATGCTGTAGAAACATAAATCCTGTGGAGAGTAATTGCTATGCTGCAGAAACATAAATACTGTAGAGAGTAATTGTCATGCTGTAGAAACATAAATCCTGTGGAGAGTAATTGTCATACTGTAGAAACATAAATCCTGTGGAGAGTAATTGGTGTGCTGTAGAAACATAAATCCTGTGGAGAGTAACTGCTATGCTGTAGAAACATAAATCCTGTGGAGAGTAATTGTCATACTGTAGAACCATAAATCCTGTGGAGAGTAATTGCTATACTGTAGAAACATAAATCCTGTGGAGAGTAATTGTCATGCTGTAGAAACATTTATCCTGTGGAGAGTAATTGTCATACTGTAGAAACATAAATCCTGTGGAGAGTAATTGCTATACTGTAGAAACATAAATCCTGTAGAGAGTAATTGTCATGCTGTAGAAACATAAATCCTGTGGAGATTAACTGCTATGCTGTAGAAACATAAATCCTGTGGAGAGTAACTGCTATGCTGTAGAAACATAAATCCTGTGGAGAGTAATTGTCATGCTGTAGAAACATAAATCCTGTGGAGAGTAATTGCTATGCTGTAGAAACATAAATCCTGTAGGGAGTAATTGTCATGCTGTAGAAACACAAATCCTGTGGAGAGTAATTGTCATACTGTAGAAACATAAATCCTGTGGAGAGTAATTGCTATGCTGTAGAAACATAAATCCTGTGGAGAGTAACTGATATGCTGTAGAAACATAAATCCTGTGGAGAGTAATTGTCATACTGTAGAAACATAAATCCTGTGGAGAGTAATTGCTATGCTGTAGAAACATAAATCCTGTAGAGAGTAATTGTCATGCTGTAGAAACATAAATCCTGTGGAGAGTAATTGTCATACTGTAGAAACATAAATCCTGTGGAGAGTAATTGCTAGGCTGTAGAAACATAAATCCTGTGGAGAGTAATTGCTATGCTGTAGAAACATAAATCCTGTGGAGAGTAATTGTCATACTGTAGAAACATAAATCCTGTGGAGAGTAATTGTCATACTGTAGAAACATAAATCCTGTGGAGAGTAATTGTCATGCTGTAGAAACATAAATCCTGTAGAGAGTAATTGTCATGCTGTAGAAACATAAATCCTGTGGAGAGTAATTGTCATACTGTAGAAACATAAATCCTGTGGAGAGTATCTGCTATGCTGTAGAAACATAAATCTTGTGGAGAGTAATTGTCATACTGTAGAAACATAAATCTTGTGGAGAGTAATTGTCATACTGTAGAACCATAAATCCTGTGGAGAGTAATTGTCATACTGTAGAAACATAAATCCTGTGGAGAGTAATTGCTATACTGTAGAAACATAAATCCTGTAGAGAGTAATTGTCATGCTGTAGAAACATAAATCCTGTGGAGAATAACTGGTATGCTGTAGAAACATAAATCCTGTGGAGAGTAATTGTCATACTGTAGAAACATAAATCCTGTGGAGAGTAATTGCTATGCTGTAGAAACATAAATCCTGTGGAGAGTAACTGCTATGCTGTAGAAACATACACCCTGTGGAGAGTAATTGTCATACTGTAGAAACATAAATCCTGTGGAGAGTAATTGCTATACTGTAGAAACATAAATCCTGTGGAGAGTAATTGTCATGCTGTAGAAACATAAATCCTGTGGAGAGTAATTGTCATACTGTAGAAACATAAATCCGTTGGAGAGTAACTGCTATGCTGTAGAAACATAAATCCTGTGGAGAGTAATTGTCATGCTGTAGAAACATAAATCTTGTGGAGAGTAATTGTCATACTGTAGAAACATAAATCCTGTTGAGAGTAACTGCTATGCTGTAGAAACATAAATCCTGTGGAGAGTAATTGTCATACTGTAGAAACATAAATCCTGTGGAGAGTAATTGTCATACTGTAGAAACATAAATCCTGTGGAGAGTAACTGCTATGCTGTAGAAACATAAATCCTGTGGAGAGTAATTGTCATGCTGTAGAAACATAAATCCTGTGAAGAGTAATTGTCATACTGTAGAAACATAAATCCTGTGGAGAGTAATTGTCATGCTGTAGAAACATAAATCCTGTGGAGAGTAATTGCTATACTGTAGAAACATAAATCCTATGGAGAGTAACTGCTATGCTGTAGAAACATAAATCCTGTGGAGAGTAATTGTCATGCTGTAGAAACATAAATCTTGTGGAGAGTAATTGTCATACTGTAGAAACATAAATCCTGTGGAGAGTAACTGCTATGCTGTAGAAACATAAATCCTGTGGAGAGTAATTGTCATACTGTAGAAACATAAATCCTGTAGAGAGTAATTGTCATGCTGTAGAAACATAAATCCTGTGGAGAATAACTGGTATGCTGTAGAAACATAAATCCTGTGGAGAGTAATTGTCATACTGTAGAAACATAAATCCTGTGGAGAGTAATTGCTATGCTGTAGAAACATAAATCCTGTGGAGAGTAACTGCTATGCTGTAGAAACATACACCCTGTGGAGAGTAATTGTCATACTGTAGAAACATAAATCCTGTGGAGAGTAATTGCTATACTGTAGAAACATAAATCCTGTGGAGAGTAATTGTCATGCTGTAGAAACATAAATCCTGTGGAGAGTAATTGTCATACTGTAGAAACATAAATCCGTTGGAGAGTAACTGCTATGCTGTAGAAACATAAATCCTGTGGAGAGTAATTGTCATGCTGTAGAAACATAAATCTTGTGGAGAGTAATTGTCATACTGAAGAAACATAAATCCTGTTGAGAGTAACTGCTATGCTGTAGAAACATAAATCCTGTGGAGAGTAATTGTCATACTGTAGAAACATAAATCCTGTGGAGAGTAATTGTCATACTGTAGAAACATAAATCCTGTGGAGAGTAACTGCTATGCTGTAGAAACATAAATCCTGTGGAGAGTAATTGTCATGCTGTAGAAACATAAATCCTGTGAAGAGTAATTGTCATACTGTAGAAACATAAATCCTGTGGAGAGTAATTGTCATGCTGTAGAAACATAAATCCTGTGGAGAGTAATTGCTATACTGTAGAAACATAAATCCTATGGAGAATAACTGCTATGCTGTAGAAACATAAATCCTGTGGAGAGTAATTGTCATGCTGTAGAAACATAAATCTTGTGGAGAGTAATTGTCATACTGTAGAAACATAAATCCTGTGGAGAGTAACTGCTATGCTGTAGAAACATAAATCCTGTGGAGAGTAATTGTCATACTGTAGAAACATAAATCCTGTGGAGAGTAACTGCTATGCTGTAGAAACATAAATCCTGTGGAGAGTAATTTTCATACTGTAGAAACTTAAATCCTGTGTAGAGTAATTGTCATGCTGTAGAAACATAAATCCTGTGGAGAGTAATTGTCATACTGTAGAAACATAAATCCTGTGGAGAGTAACTGCTATGCTGTAGAAACATAAATCCTGTGGAGAGTAATTGTCATGCTGTAGAAACATAAATCCTGTGGAGAGTAATTGTCATACTGTAGAAACATAAATCCTGTGGAGAGTAATTGTCATGCTGTAGAAACATAAATCCTGTGGAGAGTAACTGCTATGCTGTAGAAACATAAATCTTGTGGAGAGTAATTGTCATACTGTAGAAACATAAATCCTGTGGAGAGTAATTGTCATGCTGTAGAAACATAAATCCTGTGGAGAGTAATTGTCATACTGTAGAAACATAAATCCTGTGGAGAGTAACTGCTATGCTGTAGAAACATAAATCCTGTGGAGAGTAATTGTCATGCTGTAGAAACATAAATCCTGTGGAGAGTAATTGTCATACTGTAGAAACATAAATCCTGTGGAGAGTAATTGTCATGCTGTAGAAACATAAATCTTGTGGAGAGTAATTGTCATGCTGTAGAAACATAAATCCTGTGGAGAGTAATTGTCATACTGTAGAAACATTAATCCTGTGGAGAAGAATTGTCATACTGTAGAAACATAAATCCTGTGGAGAGTAACTGCTATGCTGTAGAAACATAAATCCTGTGGAGAGTAATTGTCATACTGTAGAAACATAAATCCTGTGGAGAGTAACTGCTATGCTGTAGAAACATAAATCCTGTGGAGAGTAATTGTCATGCTGTAGAAACATACATCTTGTGGAGAGTAATTGTCATACTGTAGAAACATAAATCCTGTGGAGAGTAACTGCTATGCTGTAGAAACATAAATCCTGTGGAGAGTAATTGTCATACTGTAGAAACATAAATCCTGTGGAGAGTAATTGTCATGCTGTAGAAACATAAATCCTGTGGAGAGTAATTGTCATACTGTAGAAACATAAATCCTGTGGAGAGTAATTGTCATACTGTAGAAACATAAATCCTGTGGAGAGTAATTGTCATGCTGTAGAAACATAAATCCTGTGGAGAGTAACTGCCATACTGTAGAAACATAAATCCCGTGGAGAGTAACTGCTATGCTGTGGAAACATAAATCCTGTGGAGAGTAATTGTCATGCTGTAGAAACATAAATCCTGTGGAGAGTAACTGCTATGCTGTAGAAACATAAATCTTGTGGAGAGTAATTGTCATACTGTAGAAACATAAATCCTGTGGAGAGTAATTGTCATGCTGTAGAAACATAAATCCTGTGGAGAGTAATTGTCATACTGTAGAAACATAAATCCTGTGGAGAGTAACTGCTATGCTGTAGAAACATAAATCCTGTGGAGAGTAATTGTCATGCTGTAGAAACATAAATCCTGTGGAGAGTAATTGTCATACTGTAGAAACATAAATCCTGTGGAGAGTAATTGTCATGCTGTAGAAACATAAATCTTGTGGAGAGTAATTGTCATGCTGTAGAAACATAAATCCTGTGGAGAGTAATTGTCATACTGTAGAAACATTAATCCTGTGGAGAAGAATTGTCATACTGTAGAAACATAAATCCTGTGGAGAGTAACTGCTATGCTGTAGAAACATAAATCCTGTGGAGAGTAATTGTCATACTGTAGAAACATAAATCCTGTGGAGAGTAACTGCTATGCTGTAGAAACATAAATCCTGTGGAGAGTAATTGTCATGCTGTAGAAACATACATCTTGTGGAGAGTAATTGTCATACTGTAGAAACATAAATCCTGTGGAGAGTAACTGCTATGCTGTAGAAACATAAATCCTGTGGAGAGTAATTGTCATACTGTAGAAACATAAATCCTGTGAAAGTAATTGTCATGCTGTAGAAACATAAATCCTGTGGAGAGTAATTGTCATACTGTAGAAACATAAATCCTGTGGAGAGTAATTGTCATACTGTAGAAACATAAATCCTGTGGAGAGTAACTGCTATGCTGTAGAAACATAAATCCTGTGGAGAGTAATTGTCATACTGTAGAAACATAAATCCTGTGGAGAGTAACTGCTATGCTGTAGAAACATAAATCCTGTGGAGAATAATTGTCATGCTATAGAAATATCAATCCTGTGGAGAGTAATTGTCATGCTGTAGAAACATAAATCCTGTGGAGAGTAATTGTGATACTGTAGAAACATAAATCCTGTGGAGAGTAACTGCTATGCTGTAGAAACATAAATCCTGTGGAGAGTAATTGTCATGCTGTAGAAACATAAATCCTGTGGAGAGTAATTGTCATACTGTAGAAACATAAATCCTGTGGAGAGTAACTGCTATGCTGTAGAAACATAAATCCTGTGGAGAGTAATTGTCATGCTGTAGAAACATAAATCCTGTGGAGAGTAATTGTCATACTGTAGAAACATAAATCCTGTGGAGAGTAATTGTCATGCTGTAGAAACATAAATCCTGTTGAGAGTAACTGCCATACTTTAGAAACATAAATCCCGTGGAGAGTAACTGCTATGCTGTGGAAACATAAATCCTGTGGAGAGTAATTGTCATGCTGTAGAAACATAAATCCTGTGGAGAGTAACTGCTATGCTGTAGAAACATAAATCTTGTGGAGAGTAATTGTCATACTGTAGAAACATAAATCCTGTGGAGAGTAATTGTCATGCTGTAGAAACATAAATCCTGTGGAGAGTAATTGTCATACTGTAGAAACATAAATCCTGTGGAGAGTAACTGCTATGCTGTAGAAACATAAATCCTGTGGAGAGTAATTGTCATGCTGTAGAAACATAAATCCTGTGGAGAGTAATTGTCATACTGTAGAAACATAAATCCTGTGGAGAGTAATTGTCATGCTGTAGAAACATAAATCCTGTGGAGAGTAACTGCCATACTGTAGAAACATAAATCCTGTGGAGAGTAACTGCTATGCTGTAGAAACATAAATCCTGTGGAGAGTAATTGTCATGCTGTAGAAACATAAATCCTGTGGAGAGTAATTGTCATACTGTAGAAACATAAATCCTGTGGAGAGTAACTGCTATGCTGTAGAAACATAAATCCTGTGGAGAGTAATTTTCATGCTGTAGAAACATAAATCTTATGGAGAGTAATTGTCATGCTGTAGAAACATAAATCCTGTTGAGAGTAATTGTGATACTGTAGAAACATAAATCCTGTGGAGAGTAATTGTCATACTGTAGAAACATAAATCCTGTGGAGAGTAACTGCTATGCTGTAGAAACATAAATCCTGTGGAGAGTAATTGTCATACTGTAGAAACATAAATCCTGTGGAGAGTAACTGCTATGCTGTAGAAACATAAATCCTGTGGAGAGTAATTGTCATGCTGTAGAAACATAAATCTTGTGGAGAGTAATTGTCATACTGTAGAAACATAAATCCTGTGGAGAGTAATTGCTATGCTGTAGAAACATAAATCCTGTGGAGATTAACTGCTATGCTGTAGAAACATACACCCTGTGGAGAGTAATTGTCATACTGTAGAAACATAAATCCTGTGGAGAGTAATTGCTATACTGTAGAAACATAAATCCTGTGGAGAGTAATTGTCATGCTGTAGAAACATAAATCCTGTGGAGAGTAATTGTCATACTGTAGAAACATAAATCCTGTGGAGAGTAATTGTCATGCTGTAGAAACATAAATCCTGTGGAGAGTAATTGTCATACTGTAGAAACATAAATCCTGTGGAGAGTAATTGTCATACTGTAGAAACATAAATCCTGTGGAGAGTAACTGCTATGCTGTAGAAACATAAATCCTGTGGAGAGTAATTGTCATACTGTAGAAACATAAATCCTGTGGAGAGTAACTGCTATGCTGTAGAAACATAAATCCTGTGGAGAATAATTGTCATACTATAGAAATATAAATCCTGTGGAGAGTAATTGTCATACTGTAGAAACATAAATCCTGTGGAGAGTAACTGCTATGCTGTAGAAACATAAATCCTGTGGAGAGTAATTGTCATACTGTAGAAACATAAATCCTGTGGAGAGTAACTGCTGTGCTGAAGAAAAATAAATCCTGTGGAGAGTAATAGTCATGCTGTAGAAACATAAATCTTGTGGAGAGTAATTGTCATACTGTAGAAACATAAATCCTGTGGAGAGTAACTGCTATGCTGTAGAAACATAAATCCTGTGGAGAGTAATTGTCATACTGTAGAAACATAAATCCTGTGGAGAGTAATTGTCATGCTGTAGAAACATAAATCCTGTGGAGAGTAATTGTCATACTCTAGAAACATAAATCCTGTGGAGAGTAATTGTCATACTGTAGAAACATAAATCCTGTGGAGAGTAACTGCTATGCTGTAAAAACATAAATCCTGTGGAGAGTAATTGTCATACTGTAGAAACATAAATCCTGTGGAGAGTAACTGCTATGCTGTAGAAACATAAATCCTGTGGAGAATAATTGTCATACTATAGAAACTTAAATCCTGTGGAGAGTAATTGTCATACTGTAGAAACATAAATCCTGTGGAGAGTAATTGTCATACTGTAGAAACATAAATCCTGTGGAGAGTAATTGTCATACTGTAGAAACATAAATCCTGTGGAGAGTAACTGCTATGCTGTAGAAACATAAATCCTGTGGAGAGTAATTGTCATACTGTAGAAACATAAATCCTGTGGAGAGTAATTGTCATGCTGTAGAAACATAAATCCTGTGGAGAGTAATTGTCATACTGTAGAAACATAAATCCTG
Organism: Euprymna scolopes; assembly: GCF_053919585.1. NCBI lineage: Eukaryota > Metazoa > Mollusca > Cephalopoda > Sepiida > Sepiolidae > Euprymna > Euprymna scolopes. Next base: position 103,133,921 of record NC_136500.1, on the reverse strand, counting down.
TGGAGAGTAATTGTCATACTGTAGAAACATAAATCCTGTGGTGAGTAACTGCTATGCTGTAGAAACATAAATCCTGTGGAGAGTAATTGTCATACTGTAGAAACATAAATCCTGTGGAGAGTAACTGCTATGCTATAGAAACATAAATCCTGTGGAGAGTAATTGTCATACTGTAGAAACATAAATCCTGTGGAGAGTAACTGCTATGCTGTAGAAACATAAATCCTGTGGAGAGTAATTGTCATACTGTAGAAACATAAATCCTGTGGAGGGTAACTGCTATGCTGTAGAAACATAAATCCTGTGGATAGTAATTGTCATACTGTAGAAACATAAATCCTGTGGAGAGTAACTGCTATGCTGTAGAAACATAAATCCTGTGGAGAGTAATTGTCATGCTGTAGAAACATAAATCCTGTGGAGAGTAATTGTCATACTGTAGAAACATAAATCCTGTGGAGAGTAATTGTCATGCTGTAGAAACATAAATCTTGTGGAGAGTAATTGTCATACTGTAGAAACATAAATCCTGTGGAGAGTAACTGCTATGCTGTAGAAACATAAATCCTGTGGAGAGTAATTGTCATACTGTAGAAACATAAATCCTGTGGAGAGTAACTGCTATGCTGTAGAAATATAAATCCTGTTGACAGTAATTGTCATACTGTAGAAACATAAATCCTGTGGAGAGTAACTGCTATGCTGTAGAAACATAAATCCTGTGGAGAGTAATTGTCATACTGTAGAAACATAAATCCTGTGGAGAGTAACTGCTATGCTGTAGAAACATAAATCCTGTGGAGAGTAATTGTCATACTGTAGAAACATAAATCCTTTGGAGAGTAATTGTCATACTGTAGAAACATAAATCCTGTGGAGAGTAACTGCTATGCTGTAGAAATATAAATCCTGTTGAGAGTAATTGTCATGCTGTAGAAACATAAATCCTGTGGAGAGTAATTGTCATACTGTAGAAACATAAATCCTGTGGAGAGTAATTGTCATGCTGTAGAAACATGAATCCTGTGGAGAGTAATTGTCATACTGTAGAAACATAAATCCTGTGGAGAGTAATTGTCATGCTGTAGAAACATAAATCTTGTGGAGAGTAATTGTCATACTGTAGAAACATAAATCCTGTGGAGAGTAACTGCCATGCTGTAGAAACATAAATCCTGTGGAGAGTAACTGCCATGCTGTAGAAACATAAATCCTGTGGAGAGAAATTGTCATGCTGTAGAAACATAAATCCTGTGGAGAGTAATTGCCATGCTTTAGAAACATAAATCCAGTGGAGAGAAACTGCTATGCTGTAGAAACATAAATCCTGTGGACAGTAATTGCCATGCTGTAGAAACATAAATCCTGTGGTGGGAAATTGCCATGCTGTAGAAACATAAATCCTGTGGAGAGTAACTGCCACGCTGTAGAAACATAAATCCTGTGGAGAGTAACTGCCATGCTTTAGAAACATAAATCCTGTGGAGAGTAACTGCCATGCTGTAGAAACATAAATCCTGTGGAGAGTAATTGTCATGCTGTAGAAACATAAATCCTGTGGAGAGTAATTGTCATGCTGTAGAAACATAAATCCTGTGGAGAGTAATTGTCATACTGTAGAAACATAAATCCTGTGGAGAGTAACTGGCATGCTGTAGAAACATAAATCCTGTGGAGAGTAACTGCCATGCTATAGAAACATAAATCCTGTGGAGAGAAATTGTCATACTGTAGAAACATTAATCCTGTGGAGAGTAATTGTCATGCTGTAGAAACATAAATCCTGTGGAGAGTAATTGCCATGCTGTAGAAACATAAATCCTGTTGAGAGTAATTGTCATACTGTAGAAACATAAATCCTGTGGAGAGTAACTGCCATGCTGTAGAAACATAAATCCTGTGGAGAGTAACTGCCATGCTGTAGAAACATTAATCCTGTGGAGAGTAATTGTCATACTGTAGAAACATTAATCCTGTGGAGAGTAATTTTCATGCTGTAGAAACATAAATCCTGTGGAGAGTAATTGCCATGCTGTAGAAACATAAATCCTGTGGAGAGTAATTTTCATACTGTAGAAACATAAATCCTGTGGAGAGTAATTGTCATACTGTAGAAACATAAATCCTGTGGAGAGTAATTGTCATACTGTAGAAACATAAATCCTGTGGAGAGTAACTGCTATGCTGTAGAAACATAAATCCTGTGGAGAGTAATTGTCATACTGTAGAAACATAAATCCTGTGGAGAGTAATTGTCATGCTGTAGAAACATAAATCCTGTGGAGAGTAACTGCTATGCTGTAGAAACATAAATCCTGTGGAGAGTAATTGTCATACTGTAGAAACATAAATCTTGTGGAGAGTAACTGCTATGCTGTAGAAACATAAATCCTGTGGAGAGTAATTGTCATACTGTAGAAACATAAATCCTGTGGAGAGTAACTGCTATGCTGTAGAAACATAAATCCTGTTGAGAGTAATTGTCATGCTGTAGAAACATAAATCCTGTCGAGAGTAATTGTCATACTGTCGAAACATAAATCCTGTGGAGAGTAACTGCTATGCTGTAGAATTATAAATCCTGTGGAGAGTAATTGTCATACTGTAGAAACATAAATCCTGTGGAGAGTAACTGCTATGCTGTAGAAACATAAATCCTTTGGAGAGTAATTGTCATGCTGTAGAAACATAAATCCTGTGGAGAGTAATTGTCATGCTGTAGAAACATAAATCCTGTGGAGAGTAATTGTCATGCTGTAGAAACGTAAATCCTTTGCTTGAACAAATTTACTCTCGGCTCGTAACGTTGTTTACTGTTTAAGAGATTTCTGTTATAATTTTCTGCAGATTTCTTTTGCATATGTTTTGACTAGTTTTTTTGTTAGTAGAGCTGACATGTAGCCAAATATTGATCAGATCTTGCACCATTATGACCACCTGTCCACAGCATCAAATCACTGTAGCAATATCATCGATCAGGAAGGAAGGTTGCTATCAACGCTAATAAATTAATTACATGCAAAAAGCATGCGTTGATGATTTAGATGATTTAGAGTGGAAGCAGTCTTTTCTCATTTTAAAAATACTGAAAAAGATATTGATGGGATGAACTTTTTGGAATTGAGTTGTTCTCAGGCGTATCGATTTTGTGACAACAGATAAAAAGAGGATGTGCTCAGAGGAGTTGGGAACATCATGGGTGTGAGCCATGGTCACTCCAATACAGTAACACGTTCTGGTTGTGGGTATCATATTATAGGAGCTCAGTCTACTCAGTGGAATGAATATCATCAAGATTGAACAAAAACACAAAAGTTTGGATAGCATTTGTTATATCTTTTTTTATGACCGCATGAACTTGTACGAGGGGCGTGCAATAAGTAATGCCCCTGACCCACTTTCAGTTGTCTGATCTAGCTGAAATTTTGCATGTGCAATAATTTATATATCTACGGGTTATGTGGCAAATTACAACTCTGAACTAATTGTGGTTTCTGTTTTACAGGTGTTTGAACCGAGTCAGGTGTGAAATGGAGCTTGTTGAATGTCAAGTAGTGATTCGGGTTTTGTATTTGAAAGGACGCACACCACAGGAGACTTTTGATGAAATGAAAGAAACTTATGGTGATAATGCCCCATCATATGACCTTGTAAAACGCTGGCATCGTGAATTCAAACATGGTCGGAAGTCTGTGGAAACAGCTCCCAGACCTGGTCGCCTCCCCCCTTCTGCCATTTTGGAAGATCGGCGCATTACTATTCGCCAAATAGCCCAAGATTAGTACAGGGTCTGTGGAAACTATCATTCATGACCATTTGCATAGGCATAAGGAGTCTGCCAGATGGATTCCCAGGTTGCTCACACCATTCCAGAAGCGAGAATGCGTTGAGTGCTCAAGGATGAATTTGGAGATGTGCCAAGAAAAAGACTGATTACACAGGATGAAACCTGGGTCCATCACTATGATTCAGAGACCAAAGCCCAGTCAATGCAGTGGAAGAACTTGGACTCACCACCTCCAAAGAAGGCAAGGGTGCTGCCCTCCACTGGCAAGGTCTTCTGGGACCAGGACGGAGTAGTGATGACAGATTTCCTGGCAAAGAGTACCACAATTACAGGAGCCTATTATGCTTCACTTTTGAGGAAATTAAGAAAAGCTATCAAAATCAAGATGTGGGACAAGATCAGCAAAGATACCCTCCTCCTGCAAGACAACGCTCTGGTTCACAACTCGCATGTCGCCAGATCAGAAGCACGGGCGTGTGGTTATGAAATCCACGACCCCATCCTCCCTACTCTCCTGACCTTGCACCCTCTGACTTTCACCTCTTCCCAGCCATGAAGTTGTTTTTGAAAAGAAAGCGTTTCCCAGATGATGCAGCCTTGATTTCTGAAGTCACGTCGTGGTTGGAGGATCAACCTGGGGTGTTCTACAAAAACGGCCTCCAGAGCTGCATCAAACGATGGAAGAAATTCATAACTCTGGGTGGTTCCTATGTAGAGAAAGACTAATAACTGTGCCAAGTTTCGTTGCTCTACTGCTATGGGAAGTGGTTCAGGGGCATTACGTATTGCACGCCCTCATATAGTAAATCTTGATTGTCTGTAGATAAAACACTCGGATATTGATGTTAGTTTATAAGAAAGGTTTATTAAAAAAAAGAGAGAGAGATCGTCACATAAAATATCAGAGCGACAGTCCACTTGTGTACGCATAAAAGAGAGAAAGTCTTGTTACACCGAGCTGCGTCTCCTTAAGGAATGGCCACATTCAAAAAAAGACAGAAAAACTGAAAGTCACATGCTTTCATTGACTCCGCTTTGAAATCACCTCTGACCTTGACTCAACCCCTTCCATCCAAATACAGTGTTTACTATGTAAAACATTTCTCTTTCCATTTTTTCAAAAATATTTTCATGGAAGTTATTTTCCATGTTGGTCTGTCATTTTCATATTCATCTGCTCACTTTTTTCTTTTTATCGTTTGATTCTAGACCGGAAAAATACAGAAACTCCCATTTAACATTCACAAAATCATTTTACTTTTCGGTCAACCATCTAAGTTTCTGTAAGATATTTCTACTACATATCATATGCATATTACATTTCGATACTCATCGCTCTTCAATATGAACCCTAGAAACGATCCTTTCAACTCCGAACACAATATTTCAATCAATTTATATTTTTTCTTGTCATTCTTCCAAGGAGCTCCTATTATTTCAACATTGACCGTTCCCACATGGTCTAACTATGGTGCAAACAGGAGGCCGACTCCAATACCTACATCACTCCGCATTAAGTTATGAAAACAGGTCCATTTTTACAATTTTATAAGCTTATTTCTTCAAATGTAATGATTGAAAATCGTCACGCTTGTTTGTGTGTTTTTTTTTCAATAATACATGTTCATCTCATTGAACAGCTGAGTTTTTTTGTTTTTTTTAATTAATTTTTTTTTTTATTTTTGCTTTATGTTTCTCATCTGTAAACGAACAACAAAAACGAACAAGCCGACAATGACCTTTAAAGTGTCACTAAAAGCCTTCCATTCAAACAATGACCTTTAAAATGTAACTAAAAGCCTTCCATTCAAACAATGACCTTTAAAATGTAACTAAAAGCCTTCCATTCAAACAATGACCTTTAAAGTGTCACTAAAAGCCTTCCATTCAAACAATGACCTTTAAAGTGTCACTAAAAGCCTTCTATTCAAACAATGACCTTTAAAGTGTCACTAAAAGCCTTCTATTCAAACAATGACCTTTAAAGTGTCACTAAAAGCCTTCCAGTCAAACAATGACCTTTAAAATGTCACTAAAAGCCTTCCATTCAAACAATGACCTTTAAAGTGTCACTAAAAGCCTTCCATTCAAACAATGACCTTTAAAGTGTCACTAAAAGCCTTCCAGTCAAACAATGACCTTTAAAATGTCACTAAAAGCCTTCCATTCCAACACAGCTTTTACATGAAAGTAGTCAGATTATCACTAGCTGGAGAAACTGCAAAACTTGGTATCTAAGTAACCATGTACGACATGCCATGAGCGATTATCAATGTGAACTACAGGTGTGGATATATAGCAAAAGGCCAATATTCTACTAATGACCGTGGTACAAAGAAAAAAAATGTGTTTCTTGTGTGTTAAATAAGTGTATAAATTTATATACTATTCATGCCGACATTTGTATACAAAAATTGAAAAAAAATAGCAGAAAAGTTTTGTGTGCTTGATTTCCTTTTTTATGTGTAGTCGCATCCACAAAGGATCTAGAAAATGTAAATAGGATAGACTGAATGTGGCATCAACTATCCTGAAAAAATATTGTAGAACAAAGTGAACCTCAACTTACGGTACAATTGGTTACCTCAAAACTTATCCCGAAATATCGAATTCATCTAAAATAATATTAATATATTTTCTCATGTGTTGATGATGGTCGACAAAGGTGAAACAAACTTAACTCAAAGGGAACACGTGCATATCACTTATTAATGTTCGTTTCTGAGGTGAGATGATAAGGAGACCTTCAGAGTTCCCTGCGAATCAAGTGAGAGTAAGAAAAATAGGCTATCAACTAGTTTGCATAGGTGATGCAAGGGATATTGCTCATCAGAGAAAGTAATGACAAAGGGAAGTAACAAAAAAAAACTACTCGCAGAGATTCGTCAAAAAAAAACTACTCGCAGAGATTCGTCAAAAAAAAATACTCGCAGAGATTCGTCAAAAAAAAAACTACTCACAGAGATTCGTCAAAAAAAAACTACTCACAGAGATTCGTCAAAAAAAATATAATGTTCTTTGTTGTTTACATAAATACTTGCAAAAAAATACACAAAGAAGTTTGTTTCACTTTTTCTAAACTATAAAAAAATACTTTTAAAAAGTTACTATTATTTACTGCAAAAATTGCTTAAAATTTATTTATTTGACAAAAAAAATGACATTTTCTACAAACATTTAATAAAAAATATAAATGAACGATAGATTTTTTGCTTGTTTTTGTTTTGTTTGTTTTGTGTGTATGCTTTTTTCTGTTGATGCTTCTACATTTATAATTTTACTTTATTATTTTCTTTCATGTAGCATTGTTATTATTTCATCGGCAATGCTTGGCTTTATCCGGCTGTTGACGTCATGTGCCGGAGAAAGCCGAGCCAAACGCTGAGTTATGCCTGGTTCGTTAAATGCATAAGTACAAATTACTTTTTTTTTTTAATCACACAACACTTTAAATTTACATCATTGTGAATTTATTCAAACAGTCCTTTGGGAAAGAAATATTTTAAATAAAGTGGCGCTTATGTTACCGTGTTATTTTTTAAAAGTGTATTTTCACGTTAATTTTAAGATTTTAAAATATCTTTTTGTTTATTAAATTGTTGGGTGAAAGTACAGAATAGTAACAAAACACTCGTCAGTTCGGTAATATAAGTACATGCAACTAAAAATAAAATGCTTTTTTATATATAATGACAAATTTAAATCATTGTGAATTTATTCAAACGGTCCTTTATCTCGCTAAGTCAACCCCCCTCAATATATATATATATATATATATATATATATATATATATATATATATATATATATATATATATACATATATATATATATATATATAGCCTGGTCGGTTTTTAATGTGTGGAAAATCTAGCTCCCGAAAAAAGGGTACTCTGGGTAAATTAAAATTGCCTCAGTCTCAAGGATTTCTCATCCACTGATTGAGGAAAAAAACGGTAAAGTGTAGTTCATCCTCTGTTTCCCCCCTACCTCTCTCTCTCTCTCTCTCTCTTCCTTTCTTAATATCTCTTTTCATCCATCTCTCTCTCTCACTTTATCTTTCTCTATCACCCTCTCCATCTCTCTTTGAACCCCTTTCTCTTTCTCGCTCCTTCTATCTTTCTCTCACCTTCTCTCTTTTCCTCTGTCTCTCTCCCTCTTTTTTAACCTCCCCTCTGTCTCTATCCCTCAATCCCTCTATCTCTATCTCCTTCTCTTTCTCTATTTCCCTCTCTTTCTCTTTTCTATCTCTATCTTCCTCTCTATCTAACCATCTCTAATCCCTCATCCTATTTTAGTCTCCTAAGTTAATTGCAGTGAATAAGGCATTGTCAGAACATGGATAAATCCTGTTTTAGTCACCTAATTTACTTTCTGTGAGATTAGAAGTTATTTGGAAATTACTGCTACCTTGAAAAGCACCAGGAGTAACTGATAAAGCCTCTCTAATTAAATTGATTTTGGCAGTCATTTGGTGACAAAATAACATAGCTTTAGCTCTTGTTGCATGATGGCGGAATAGCTGCGACCTTGCTACCAAGTAGAAGAACTACTCATTCTACTTTGAAACTACTATTAAACATTCAATTTTTCAAAAATCCTATGTTTAATATCTCCAAAACATCCAGTATGGGGAAAAATATTGCAGAAATGCAAACTTATTGTTTGGGATGAATGCACAATGGCACGCAAAAATCACTTGAGGCTCTTGGTTGATCCTTGCAATATTTGCGTGGCAATGTTAAACCATTCGGAAATGCAGTAATATCGCTTGCAGAAGATTTCAGACAAACATTACCTGTAATTCCTCTATCAACAGCAGCAGATGAAATAAGTGCTTGCCTCAAATAATCTACTTTTTGATACCATGTGAAGACATTAATCTTAACTCAAAATATGCGTGTCCAGCTGTAGACTGCTCGATCCACACAAAACTTTTTGCATCACTTGTGGGAAATTGGGTACGGGAAAGTGTCAGCTGATCCGAGTTTAGAGTGAAATTCTTCTGTAATTTTATTACATCAAAAGAAGAGTTGGTTAAAAAGTTTTTTCCAGATATTCAAATTAATTATAAGAATTCCAGTTGGCTGAGTGAAGGAGCTATTCTTGCAGGTCAATACAAAGACGTCCATGAACTTAACGATATTATTCAGCTTAAAATTCCAAGTGAGGTAGTCACATATAAGTCCGTTGACATTGTTGTGGAAGCAGATAAAGTGGTTAATTATCCAACAGCTAGATTTGCCAGTGATGCCACCGCATGTACTGCAACTGGAAATTGGTGTACTAATTATCATGTTGTGAAATATAAACCAATGGCACATGGCTTGCAGTAAAAAAATTAGCAAAACATAGAAACAAAAATCATAACAGGACCTTTCACACGTGAATATATCTTCATTCCACGCATTCCTATGATTCCACCGGATACACCATTACACTTTAGGAAATTGCAGTTTCCAATTTGATTGTCGTTTGCAATCACCATCAATAAAGCTCAGGGAACAATCTTAACAATTGTGTGGCTTACAGCTATACACTGACTGTTTTCTCTCCTGGACAATTTATGTTGCATGTTCAAGAGTCAGCAAACTAGAAAATCAGCTTAGAAAATGGACCAACAACAAACTGTGTATCCATACGTACTGGGAAATTAAACCTATAAGAAACATGCATTTTCTCATTTTGGAATTTTTCCATTGTGCCAATTTGAGCCACAGCAATGCGTGGCAGGGTACAGAAAGAGAGAGAGAGAGAGAGAGAGAGAGAGAGAGAAAGAGAGAGGGGAGAAGAAAACAGACTGACAATCTTCCAAAATAGATTGACATTTCTCCCACCGTCGCTGCCACACACAAACCCACCCTTACAGCTAAAATTCTCTCTCTTTGTCTATAGGCAAAAGTTAATTATAAATAAACTTTAATGTTGACAAATTCGTCTCTGTGTTGATTTCGAGAACAACGACAATATAATTGTCAGGTGTATATATAATTTAGTAAGCATTTGAAAAATGCAAGCTAGAAAATTATATATATATATATATATATATATATATATATATATATATATATATATATATATATATATATATATATGATTGTTGAGCTGGATTAAATCCGACGATATGAAATAAAATGTAGGTGGAAGGATCTGAATATTCAACGTTTCGCCCGATTTATGCGGGCTTCTTCAAGAGGGATGGTCATTGACGAGAGAGTCGGAGGATTGGGGCTATATATAATGATGGGTGAGAGCAGCGTGTTTTCCTTATGTAAATTAGATGTCATATATACATGTATATACATTTTATGAGAGAAAATACATTATAGTAAACTAGTGTGGTGGATTACGTCTAAAAGTTAAAATATCGTAGAGATTAAAAAATTGCGTCTGGAAATATAGCGGTGATAGATTAAGTAAATAAAATGACACGAGATTACGAAGGAAGTCTTTTTTTCTTAAATAGAGATAATTGAATTGGGATAAAATAGCGTAGTAACTTAAAAGATGGTGTCTAAAAATAAGAATAGAAGGTGATAAAATGGAGTCTAAAAATAGATAATGATAAAATAAAAAAGTAAATAAGTAAAATAAAAATAATAAAAAAATTAAGTGAAATTACGAATTTTTTTGTATATATATATATATATATATATATATATATATATATATATATATATATATATATATATATATATCGCGTTTAACCGGTGTCTAAGTTGTTCTCTTTAATAATTATTTTCGACGGAAAGGGAGCAATGTGGAAAAAACCTTTTCTTTGCTTAATTATATTGCTGGAATGGGAGATTATAGCCGACTCAATTAAACGTCGTGTGGATCTGTTATGTATGTATTTAAGGAAAGTTGCTTTGTTAAAATTAAAATGGTGGTCGTTCTCCATGATGTGACAAAATATGGCGTTGAGTGTATTGTTTTTTACATCTCTTTTTT
>NC_136500.1:103028183-103118183 GCF_053919585.1 Euprymna scolopes | reverse complement strand
ATATTTATTTTTTCTGATTTGAATAAAATGTCTCTAATGCGGGCCTTGGATTATGTAGGCCATATTTCCAGTTCTTTTTTTCTATAGTACCCGGTTCCCAGAAAGATGTTTATTTTTAAACATCTTGAAAAATAAATTTTCCCCTAAGATGTAATGTTTTCTCAGTACAATAGGGGTTCGTACTTATTTTCTTTTCTTTCTTTCTTTCTTTCTAGCAATTTGTCAAAACCATTGTATTTTGTGCACAAAGATTTTTACGGGAGATAATGGAGTTGCTGAATAAGTGCTTCGTTTGATCATGAAGCAGAGCCTTTTCCGTGGAAGTTCTGCAAGTTTTTTTTCAAGATTCTTTTTAAGGTGTCAAAATGTCCATACTAGCTGTTTGACCTTGAATGATATGGAAAGGGTCGTATTGAGTTCTGTTATCAATGATTCACCCCAAAATAGGTGAACAATTTGTGAAGAAAGTTTATTTGCAATGGGCTTTTTACACTTAGGCCATTTGGTAAAAGTATCTACTATAATTAAATAGTAAAAACCCTTTAACAGGCCTGCAAAGTTCATCTTATCCTTAACCAATTTTTTAGTAACTCACTATGTTTAATAGAAAGTACATTTGTGGCCAAGTAAAGTTTTTGCATGTATTAATAATGTTTTCGATGTACTAGTCCATTTTAGGCCAGTATTAAGCTTTTCATCCTGTTTATATCTGGATGGCCCACATAAAAATCCTTCTGGATTCTCTCAGTAGTTTTTTTTTTTTTTTTTTTTTTGGGAGAAGACGACTTTCTCACTGTATAGGAGTACCGTGTTATATAGATAAAAACTGTCTGAAATGTGCTGATCCCTCTCTGTAATTTTTGTTTTTATTGTATTAATAAACTCATTGATGAAAGCCTCATGTAGAGTTCTCTAATTGTGTTGCACAAAATAGTTTTTATTTTCTCACCCGTTTGTAGAGAAACAAGTGAAATGAAAATCGTGTAGTCCTTGCCGTTTTTTATGGCTATGTTCCAGCACTTGTAAAGTAACATTGGTTATGTTCGGTGGTCCCGAAGCAGTAGGAGAACATTTTGCAGTCTCCCCATTTTTCACAATCTATTTTATAAAGATCTTCTTACCGTCTGAAATATGGTTTTATTCTCGTGTGAGGAATAAGTAAAATCGTCAATTGCACTCCAAATGGCATTTTGCGAAGAAGCTTTTTCGTTCTGAGACAGCAAAAACTGGAAGAATTATTACTCCAAACATTGTTGAATCAATATTCAACAATGTTTGGAGTAATCAATATTCAACAATGTTTGGAGTAATAATTCTTCCAGTTTTTGCTGTCTTTATTCGTTTCCTTTGCTCTTTTTATTTCTTTATTGTTATTAGAAGTTTGTGAATTTTTTTCTTTGGTTGGAGTTGTTTTTCGAAAAGCCTTTCTTTTTGTTGTTATTCCATTTGCTTTTAACTAGTTCTATTACATTTGATTTAAAATCTTCCATGTTTAAATGTGTTTTAAAAATGTCAATATTACGTTGCTAATATAAGAGAGTAGGCACCGCCAAAAATGGCCGCAAAATCAAGTTGTTGTTGTTTTTTAAAACGAAATTACATTTATTAAAATCCATTATTTCTGAGTAACTTTTTTTTTCCAGAAAGATAAAACCCTGAATTTTATCATATAGAAAACAGAATAATGTAAAACTTTTTCTACTATTTTTAATTAAATTTTAAATGTTAAATTTTCTCAAAAAGTTAACAATTGACATATTTTTGTCTTGCACAAAAAACGTACATAAATATTTAAAAAAAAAGGTTTTTGAAATAATTAATTTATTTATTTATTGTCTAACTAAGATTTAGGATGATTTTCTAAGAGAATATGCAAAAATATTATAATATAAGTACCTGGATTTCAAATAATTCCACTTATTCATATATGTAACCGGTTATTTCGCGTCGATCTAGAGTCTAGATCACACTGTTTACGTTTGCGTTTGATAAGAAGCAAACTATGGAAGACCAAACAGGCCAAAAAAAATTATTTTTCATTGACGAAAATTTCAATGTATTATTAAGCTGACGCTGGCCAGTACCAGATGGGTGACCATTTGTATGAGTTTGGTTTTTAATGTGTATGTGTGTGGGGGCCAGGCTCCCCAAAATGGGGGGGGGCAATTTAAAGCAGAATAAAAAAAAAATATTTCAGCGCGTTTGGTCCACTGTAGTCGAAAGGCGGCAAACGTTTTCAAACGGGATCGAAAAAAATGATGCTATTTTTAACACAAAGGGCACAATATTTATCGAATTTTTTTTTTTTTTTTTTGGTATCGATTATTCAAAGCATGCCCTGTTTAATAATGTTCATGCATTATTCGGCTCGCTAAAAAAAAATTGTTAATTTATTTATAAAAAATTTTAAAATAGCTTTTTTCGTATAAATATTAAAAAAAAAATTTTTTTTGTTTTGCTTAACTTAAATTAATTATTTTACTTAACATATTCACCGAATTTCACACTTCAAAACTCAAAAGCGGGATAATTAAACACAATCGAAGTTCTGATATTCAGACGTCAAAATAAGGTATGCAAACAATTTTTTTTTTTAATCTATAATTCTGTCCCTTACAACAACACAATATGTTGTGTTCAGTTTCAGATGATTATTTTAAGCATATTTGTTCCCACTTCAAAACAAGGGGGGGTTGTAAGCAAAAAATATATATATATAAATATCGTTTATGAAAAATAAGTACACCGTTATAAAGTTCATTCTTCTCTTAATAATCGCTGAAAATTTCGTATTGATCGGATAATTACCTGGTTTTTGGTAGATTTTTAAAAAGACGGTCCGTCAAAAAGTACTGACCTGCCCCCCAGTTTTGGCGGTGCCTATAAGAGAGCAAGCAAAAATTTACATTATATGTTATTTGTTCGACATTCCGTGAAATGTTAAGTGAAGAAATCCAAGGAAAAAATAAATAAAATTGTTTATTTCTCTATTAAAGCTTTTATGATATTAAAATTTGGCCTTTGCTCGTTTTATTGAAATAAAATTCACGGGTTTAAATTACATTTTCATATTGTTATAATTTGATAGACGTGTTGGTACGGGTGTAGGTTCTTCCATGTTCCAAAACTACCGACCAGCTTTAATAATTACTAAGCGTACAACAAGCATAAACGACAAGAATTTATTAACAAACATGAAAACATGACAACACTGCAATTCAGAACATTAAGGTAAAAAGATTACTCACTTCAATAGTGGGGTTTACGGGAGGAGTGAGGACTGTATTCTAGAGTTGTACTCTGCCTGTCCAACATTGTCTTTTAGGAGAAGAACTTTTTGCGTCCGTGCCTCATGTGTACGGACTCTCCTCTTCTTTTCTCAAGGGACCTCACTCCTTACCCTACACTGGTAATCCGGTGCTCTTATTTATTCCCCTACAGTACTCCCCCCCAAAATACAGAGTACCTGAAATAAATGGGCAACATTTTTAATTTTATTTAAACCGTCACAAAATTTTTTAAATGTGCTGGCCATCTGACATGTCTACCTGACCGTGTCTTTTTCTTTTCTACTTTCTGAAGCGTCATATCTACCAGCATGGCGTTTGGGGGTGATACTTTCAGATATGTCTCTTCCCGTGCTGCGGGTTTTAACCTGTCTACCGAAATGTTTTGTTCCTTATTCTTGATAAGCACCTTGAAAAACTTATTTTGTCTCTCCACAACCTTAAAGGGGCCACGATACGGCGGTTGCAGGGAATGCCTCCTTTCCGTATCACGGATAAAGACGTGCGTGCAAGTCTCTAAACCCTTAGGTACATATGGGACCATGTTCCTATTCGAGCCCGAGGGAGAATATGCCATCTTGGCCATTTTTGTTGTTAGCCGGTCGACAAACGCTGTCATGTCCATAACTTTTTTTGGTGCTTCAAAAAAATATTGTGCTGGCAACCGCAATGTGGTTCCATATAGAGCCTCTGCTGCTGAGCACTCCATATCTCTTTTCACCGTTGTCCGCAGTCCCAACAATATTAGTGGCAGATGTTCTAACCACCTTGTATTGTCGGTAAGCTGTGCCCGTAAGGAGGCTTTCAGACTGCGATGTAGTCGCTCGACCATGCTGTTTGCCTGGGGGTGATAAGCCGTGGTGTGTATACTCTTGGTGCCCAAAAGTTTTGAAAGTTTATGAAAAAGGTCTGACTCAAACTGTCGACCTCTGTCTGATGTAACATTTTGTGGTACACCGAATCTGGCCACCCAGCCAGCAAGGAATGTCCTGGCAGTTGTGTATGCCGTCATGTCTGGCATCGGTAGAGCTTCAAACCATCGTGAGAATCTGTCGATACATGTCAGCAGATAGCACTGACCTTCACATGTCGGAAATGGTCCGGTGATGTCGATATGAATGTGCTGAAATCTCTCATCTGGAACTGGAAACGTGCCTAGAGGAGCCCGCGTGTGACGACCGACCTTGGCTTTTTGACACTCCACACACGTTTTCGCCCATGCTCTTGTATCAGCTTTTATTCGCGGCCAGACATATCGGTCTGTTAGTAGCCTTACAGAGGCATTGGCCCCTGGATGCGATAGACCGTGTACTGCCTTAAATATGTCTTTGCGTAGTGATGCTGGAATGTATGGTCGCAGTTTGTTTGTGCTTGTGTCACACACAACTTTTGTGTGGCTGGTAGGGTTGGTAATTGTCACAAGGTTCAATGAAGTTGGATTATTCTGCAGGAGATTTTGTAAATGTTCATCCTTCTGTTGTTCTTTAGACAAGGTGTCGACGTCAATTGCCGGCTGCAACAGGAAGGAATTAATTCCCCGCGATAAGGTGTCTGCTGGGATGTTGTCTGCTCTCTTGATGTGCCGAATATCCGATGTCAATTGAAGGATATAATCCATCTGGCGAATCTCTCTGGGAGAATATTTGTCCGAGGAAGACTGTAAAGCGCCTAACAGGGGTTTGTGGTCCGTGAGGATATGGAACTGCTGACCTTCCAAGAGCTGCCGGAAATGTCGTATCGCGGAGAATGCAGCTAACAGCTCTCTGGAAAATGTACTATAGCGTTTCTCAGTCTCTGTTAATTTTTTTGAGAAAAAGGAAATGGGTTTCCAGTCTGCATCACATTTTTGTTGTAGGACCGCTCCAATTCCAATTGCGGATGCATCCACTGCTAGGCACAGCTCCTGGTTGGGTTGGATGTGAGACAATTTTGCAGTCTCCTGCAACATAGCCTTGATCTTGTTGAATGCTTCTACCGCGTGCTCTGAAAATACAATGTCACACTTCCTCACATTTGTCAACAAACTTGTCAATGGTAAAAGTACTTGTGCACAGTGAGGTAAGAACCTACGATAAAAGTTTATCAGCCCCAAGAATTGACGCAGCTGCCTCATTGTGGCAGGGATAGGGAAATTTTGAATGGACTTGACCATCTCTGGTGATGGGGATATTCCCCCCTCTGAAATATGGTGTCCTAAAAAAATTACTTCGGATTGACCAAAAGCACATTTTAATGGGTTTAGGACTATCCCATATTGCTTCAAACGTTCGAAGACCTGTCGCACATGACCGATGTGTTCCTTTCTAGTTTGGCTAGCAATAAGTACATCGTCAATATATGCACAGACGAATGGCAAATCTGACAACACCTGGTCTATGAACCGTTGGAATGTTTGTGCTGCATTCCGCAACCCAAAAGGAACTCGCATGAACTCGAACATCCTGAATGGGGTGATGATAGCCGTTTTAGGAATGTGTTCGGGCTCCACCGGTATTTGGTGATATGCTCGAATTAAATCCAATTTTGTAAAAAAACGGTTATTTTGAGCCACTGCTGTCACGTCCTGGACATGTGGTACTGGGTATCTATCTGGTTTAGTGACTGCATTCAGTGCTCTGTAGTCCCCACATGCCCGCCATGTGTTAACACCTTTGTTGACAAGATGAAGAGGTGAAGCCCATTCGCTCTTTGAAGGGCGAACTATGCCTAACTTCATCATTTGCTGAAATGCAGCCTTGGCCGCTGTTACCTTTTCTGGTGCTAAGCGCCTAGCTTTGCTATGAACGGGCGGACCCTTTGTTTCGATATAGTGTGTGGTGGAGTGTGGCAAAACGTCCCTATGGAAAGAAGGCACTGAAATTGAAGGGTATTCCTTCAAGAGACTCAGAAAATCGTTATCCTGGTTTGCATGTGCCACTGCTGGACACAATGGAGTACCAGTCCTAACTACCCCACATGCTGTGAGATGCGTTTCTGGATCTTTCAGACACTGGCCTGTTATATCCACCACCAAACCGAACGCCTGTAAAAAATCGGTACCTAAAATAACACTGTCTACATCCGCCACTATAAAAATGTGGGTAAATGTTCTATGCAGGCCTAAATTAAGGTCCATACACTTCTCCCCATATGTGTGTATTAACGAGCCATTCACAGCTCGTAGTGTGAATTTACAGGGAGGGGATTTCTTGTCGGCTGCAGTCGCAGGAATGAGAGACACCTGTGCCCTGCTGTCGACCAAAAAGGACGTACCTGAGTTTTTGTCCACCACATACAATAGGCGGCCTGAACGAGATGCACCGACAGTTGATGCCGCATTCTTCTGTCGGTTTAAGCTTTTCCCGAACTCTTGTAACTACACGGTGGGATACAGGAGTTTGCCTTCTCCCCAAATCTCTTGTGCTTCCAGCAAATGGTCCTATCCTGCCTCCGTTCTCTGGAGTGGCTGCGCGCACCCCCCCCCCGCCTTTGCTTATTCTCGAGGGTAAGTCTCGCGATGTCCTCCGCCATTTTGTTCATGCGAGCTTCCAATCTGGTCTGTCCCTCCATTAGTTTGGAGAGTAGCTCGTCTTTCTCCGATGTCTGAACGCCAGCCACCGTTGACGACCGTGTCGACATTATATCAGCAATATGGTCGGCTATCTCAGCCACTCTTTCCACTGGCATAGATTCATCTTGTGCAGCTATTACCACCTTATACTCGGTTGGTATGCGCTGTAGGAAGATGTGTTTGACAATATTATTGTCCATTGTCCCTTCAGCCAACTTCTGCAGGCGCTTTAGAAACTGTGACGGCATGCTATCCCCCATCGTTTCCTGTTCTAATAATTGTGAGATTCGCCTGTGTGCTGAAACTGACAGCAGTTGTCACTCTTTCTCGTAGGGTGTCATATGGTTTCTCCGTGGGAGGAGATATAATTAGGTCTCTCACCTCGACGATAACATCCTGAGGTAATATAGTCGCCACATGGCAAAACTTTTCAGTCTGTCCTGATATCGTTTTCTGCCGAAAATATAAATCTAGCTGTGCGAAAAACAAAGCAGGGTCATTCCGTACATCCGTTGGAATCAGACTGAATGTGGGCGACGCCATTTCACATTTATTTATGATTTTTATTATTATTATTATTATTATTATTTATTTCTATCTTATTTATTTATTTATAGCGACAGTTAGCTAGATGACACCGTATAGTAGTAATAGTAGGGACAGAGCAAGAGGAAGACGAAGTGTGACGTAGTGTTCACATCAGCCAATCACGAGACTGGCGCCGCGTGCAAATTGAAGAAGACGCGGTCGGCCATATTTGTTGTGCGAGAAAAATGTGAATATCCCGATGAAAGGGTAACGATACTTGTATAAAATAAATCTCGGCACAAAAACGTAACTAGTCATTATTTTTTTTATTTTTTTATTTTTAACTTACGTACGTAAATGTTTTGTTTATTTATTTTTAACTACTCTGACGCCGGGATTCATGTTATGGATTATTTTTATTTAAAAATAAACTTTAATTTTACGCATTTTCCTTTTGTTATTAAAACATAAAAAAAAAACGTTGCTTTGCGTATTCTATGTTGCTAGTTGGGGTCACCACTGTTGGTACGGGTTTAGGTTCTTCCAAGTCCCAAAACTACCGACCAGCTTTAATAATTACTAAACGTACAACAAGTATAAATGACAAGAATTTATTAACAAACATGAAAACATGACAACACTGCAATTCAGAACATTAAGGTAAAAAGATTACTCACTTCAATAGTGGGGTTTACGGGAGGAGTGAGGACTGTATTCTAGAGTTGTACTCTGCCTGTCCAACATTGTCTTTTAGGAGAAGAACTTTTTGCGTCCGTGCCTCATGTGTACGGACTCTCCTCTTCTTTTCTTAAGGGACCTCACTCCTTACCCTACACCGGTAATCCGGTGCTCTTATTTATTCCCCTACAGACGTATAGGTGTCTATTCAAACAAATGTTTGTTATGGCGACTTGGCCAACAATTCTGATACACCTAGTGAGTAGCTAGGAAACTCAGTGCCTTTGTTTATCTAGCACTTCTAGTTGTTCCTATTTGATGTAATATGGCCTCGAAAGGGTCTTTGTTGTCACCGATTCTTACTCACTAGATCTCAAAGAACAATTAAATATAACATTTCTTCTCTCCCTCAATCATTAAAATCATTAATGACATGAGTTTATCTTTCTCCTTATTTTCATACAAACGTTTTCTGGTAGCGGACATCTTATTTTTCACTACAATTCTCTAAAATATGCATCCCTAGCATTTTAAAGCAGTGAATATCTTATTCATACACGACCCTCCCTTTTGTATCCATTTTGTTATGCACATCTACTCATTAATAAACATATCAAGACATAAACCTTAATATAAGAAAAAACTTTCTCCTTCTGAGATTTTATACACTTATCTTCTATTTGCACTCATATAAATAAATCTTCTTCATGTTAAACACGTTAGCTTTTTTCTTATTATCACCATACATTTTATTTCCCTTAGTGTTCTGCATACTATTTCCTCTTTTTCAGTCTTTCAATGCAAACCTATTATAATTCATTTTCCATCTCGTGAGTAAAAGGCTTTCTCCATGAAACATGGACAGATAAATGGCAAGAAGTGTATGAATAATCAAATTATTCCAGTACAGTGATGCTTATTTGAATCAAATAATTCCAGTCCAGTGATGCTCATTTTAATCAAATTATTCCAGTATGGTGGTGCCTATTTTAATCAAATTATTCCAGTACAGTGGTGCCTATTAAAATCACATTATTCCAGTACAGTGACGCCTCTTTTAATCAAATTATTACAGTACAGTGATGCCTGTTTTAATTGAATTATTACAGTACAGTGATAACTATTTGAATAAGATTATTACAGTACAGTGGTGCATATTTAAATAAAATTATTTACAGTGCAGTGATGCCTATTTTAATCAAATAATACCAGTACAGTGATGCCTATTTTAAGCCAATTATTCCAGTGCAGTGATGCCTATTTGAATAAAATTATTCCAGTACAGGGATGCCTATTTTAATCAAATTCGTTCATTACAGTGATGCCTATTTAAATCCAATTATTACAGTACAGTGATGCCTATTTTAAAAAAGTGTTCCAGTACAGTGATGCCTATTTTAATCAAGCAATTCCAGTACACTGATGCCTTATAATCAAATTATTCCAGTACAGTAATGCCTATTTTAATTAAATTATTGCAGTCCAGTGAGACCTGTTTAAATTAAATTATTGTAGTACACTGTCTCCGAACTTAATAAAATTATTGCAATACAGTGATGCCTATTTTAATCGAATTATTACAGTACAGTGATGCCTATTTTGTTCAAATAATTCCAGTAGAGTGAGGCCTATTACAATCAAATTATTGCAGTACAGTGATGCTTATTTTGATTGAATTATTACTAGTAAATGATGCCCATTTTAATCAAGTTATTCCAGTACGGTGATGCCTGTTTTAATCAAGTTATTACAGTACAGTGATGCCTATTTACATCAAATAATTCCAGTATAGTGATACCTATTTTAATGAAATTATTCCAGTACAGTTATGCTTATTTTAATCAAATTATGAAAGAAAAGTGATTCTTTTTAAATCAAATTATTCCAGTACAGTGATGCCTATTTTAATCAAATAATTCCAGTACAGTGATGCTTATTTTAATCAAATTATTCCAGTACAGTGATGCCTATCCTAATCAAGTTATAACAGTACAGTGATGCCTATTTTAATCAAATTATTACAGTAAAGAGATGCCTATTTTAATCAAAATATTCCGGTACAATGATGCCTATTTTAATGAAATTATTACAGTACAGTGATGTCTATATTAACAAAATTATACCAGTAAAGTAATGCCTATTTTAATCCAATTATTACAGTACAGTCATACTTATTTGGTAAAATTATTAAAGTAAAGTGATGCCTATTTTAATCAAATTGTTACAGTACAGTGATGCCTATTTTAATAAAATAATTCAAGTACAGTGATGCCTATTTTACTCACATAATTCCAGTACAGTGATGCCTATTTTACTCACATAATTCCAGTACAGTGATGCCTTTTTAATAAAATTATTCCAGTACGGTTTGCCTATTTTAATCAAATTATTACAGTAAAGTGATGCCTATTTTAATCCTATTATTCGAGTACAGTGAGTCCTATTTTACTCAAATTATTATAGTTCTGTGATGCCTATTTTCATCAAATAATTCCAGTACAGTGATGCCTATATTAATTAAATTATTCCAGTACTGTTATGCCAATTTTAATCAAAGAATTACAATACAGTGATGCTTATTGTAATAAAATTATCTCAGTACAGTGATGCCTAATTTAACAAAATTATAAAAGTAAAGTGAGTCCTTGTTTAATCAAATAATACCAGTACATTGATGCCTATTTTAATCAAATTATTCCAGTAAAGTGATGCTTATCTTAATCATGTTATTACAGTATATTGATGTCTATTTTAATCAAATTATTCCAGTACAGTGATGCCTATTTTAATAAAATTATTACAGTACAGTGATGCCTATTTTAATCAAGTAATTAAAGAACAGTTATGCCTATTTAAATTAAATTATTCCAGTACAGGGATGCCTATTTTAATAAATTATTCCAGTACAATGATGCATATTTTAATTAAACTATTCCAGTACAGTGATGCCTATCTTAATCAAGTTATTACAGTCCAGTGATGCCTATTTTCATCAAATTATTACAGTACAGTGATGCCTCATTTAATCAAATTATTCCAGTACAGTGATACCTATTTTATTAAAATTATTCCAGTACAGTGATGCCAATTTTTATCAAATTATAAAAGTAAAGTGATTTCTATTTTAATCAAATTATTCCAGTAGAGTGATGCCTATTTAATCAAATAATTCCAGTACAGCGATGCTTATTTTAATAAAATTATTCCAGTACAGTGATATCTATTTAAATCAAATTATTCAAGTACAGTGGTTCCTGTCTTAAGTTATTGCAGTACAGTGATGCCTATTTTAATCAAAATACTCCACTACAGTGCGACCTATTTTAATCAAGTTATTACAGTACAGTGATGCCTATATTAATCAAATTATAACAGTACAGTGGTGCCTATTTTAATCAAGTTATTACAGTACAGTGATTTCTGTTGATCATGTTATTACAGTTCAGTGATGCCTCTTTTAATAAAATTATTCCAGTATGACACCACTCTCTATAACAGATATGAGGGGAAAACAAATGAACACATATCCAAGGAAATGGCAGAAACACTAGAGGATGACCTCCAATCCGTAGTGGAATGGGGTCAAAAGTGGATGGTCACATTCAATGCTGCTAAGACTAAGCTTGTTTCCTTCAATAACTACAAGAAACCTTCTCTGCCACCAATAGCAATGGCCAAGAACATATTGCCTGAAAGTACTTCTTTTAAACTCCTCGGCCTAACGTTTACAGGGAATATGAACTGGAATAGATACATTGAGAGCATTGCCAAGGCTGCTGCAAGGAAGGTTGGCTCCCTCTACCGTGCTAGAAAACTACTTACGCCTGACAGTATCCTATACCTCTATAGGGCAACCATTCGCCCATGTATGGAGTACTGTTGTCACATCTGGGCTGGTGCATCTGCTGCTTGTCTCTCGCTCCTGGACAGGGTTCAAAAGAGAGTCGCCAACCTGATAGGTCCTGAACTGTCATCTAGGCTGCAGCCTCTGTCCCATCGACGAGATGTTGCATCCCTCTGCATGTTTTACAAATACTTTAATGGTGAATGCTCTGACGAACTGCAAACACTTGTACCTCCCCGACGTAACTACCCCCGACAAACCCGACAAGCTACTAAGTCTCATCCCTTTACAGTAGAGATCCCTAGGTGCAAGAAAGCCTTTTACTCCAATAGTTTCTTCCCCAGAACTGCGGGTCTTTGGAACTCCCTTCCGGGATTCTGCTTTCCCAACTGCAATGATATGCAGAAGTTCAAGTGTAATGTTAACAAACATCTTTCTACTCATCTCCCTTCATAATGACCCTGCTAATTAAGTCCCTAATAGTAGCCTCCTGCTTCAAAGTGGCACTGTGTCTTGTTTGGGGTGAAAATTGAATTAAAAAAAAAAAAAAAAAGTATTGTGATCCTTATTTTAATAAAATGATTCGAGTACAGTGATTTTTTTTTTTTTTTTTTTTTTACATTTTCACCCCAAACAAGGCAAATTGCCACTTTAGTGTAGGGGGCTACTATCAGGGGCAACAACTACTTGGGTACTATATAGGGATTTGGGCAGCAAGATGTCGGTTCACGTTACACTTGAACTTCTGCACGTCAGTACTGTTGGGGAAGCAGGAACCTGGAATGGAATTCCAGAGTCTAGCGGTTCTGGGGAAGAAACTATTGGAGTAAAAAGATCTTTTACATTTAGGGATCTCTACAGTGTGGGGGTGGGATTTAGCTGCCCATCGGGTTTGTTGAGGGTGCTCATGTTGTGGGGACACAAGTGATTGGCAGTTCGTCAGAGCATTCACCACTAAAATACTTGTAGAAAAGGCAGAGGGATGCAACATTTCGTCGATGGGACAGAGGCTGAAGCTTAGATGCCAATTCAGGGCCTATCAGGTTTGTGACTCTCTTTTGAACCTTGTCAAGGAGCGAGAGACTAGTAGCAGATGTACCAGCCCAGATGTGAAAGCAATACTCCATACATGGGCGAATGGTGGCCTTATAGAGGTACAGGATACTTTCGGGTGTTAGTAGTTTTCTAGCACGGTAGAGAGAGCCCACCTTTCTTGCAGCGGCCCTGGCAATGCCTTCAATGTAATTGTTCCAACTCATGGTTCCTGTGAACGTTAGGCCAAGGAGTTTAAAAAATGTACTCTCAGATAAAGAGTCGTTGGTCATTGCTATAGGTGGTAGAGAGGGTTTCTTGTAATTATTGAATGAAACTAGTTTAGTCTTGGCGGCATTGAACACGACCAACCACTTTTGTCCCCATTCCACCACAGATTGGAGGTCTTCCTCTAGTGTTTCTGCCATTTCTTTAGAAATGTGTTCATTCGTCTTCCTGTCGTGCCTGCCATAGAGTGTAGTGTCATAAGCATATATACCTATCTCAGAGGCAATTTTGTCGGGGAGGTCATTTATGAATATCAGAAACAATAGAGGTCCAAGGATAGAACCCTGGGGCACCCCCGCATTTATATCATATTGTTTAGATGTACGACCGTCAAGGACAACCTGGATTTTTCTCTTATCTAAGAAGGATTTAATTATGTTAAGTATTCTACCAGTGATACCGTATGATCTAATATTCCTGAGGAGATCCTCATGCCATACCCTGTCAAAAGCCTTAGATATATCTAGAGCTACTGCTCTGCCCTCCCCCGCTTTGTCCAGTGAATGGTATATACGTTCAGAGATCACAGTTAGGATGTCTGCTGTGGAACGGGCTTGTCTAAATCCATATTGTTTGTCAGTCAGAAGTTTAGCATCTGTAAGATGATGGACTACAGCATGGTTAATTAAGGTCTCAAATATTTTGGCAAAAAGTGGGAGGAGGCTAATGGGGCGATAATTTGATGGGTCAGTTCTTTCGCCAGAATTCTTGAATACTGGTACAACAGAAGCAGTTTTCCAACAGCCCGGAAAGCAAGCTTCATTAAGGTATTTGTTGTAGAGTTTGGAGAGAACTGGAGCTACTTCGGCTGAGCACTTTTTTAATAGCACAGCTGGGATAAGATCGGGTCCACATGCTTTTGAAGTGTCAAGGTTTTTTATGATAGCATGCACCTTAGCAGGGGTGGTTTTCACATCGTCTAGTGTGGCATCTGTCCGCATAGGAAAGTCAGGTAGGGGGTGGTTGGAAGGGTCCAGTGTTGAGTTTGAGGCAAACCGACTGGCAAGCATGTTAGCCTTGTCGGTTGCTGAGGAGACAACCTCGTGATTGTTGGTTAGTGGGGGAATTGTTGATTGCCCATTATTTACTACACTGTTGTAGATTTTCCGAAGTCTCGAGTTCCTAGTTTTTGTGCTTCGGTGCGCTTTTTAGTGGTTTCCGTAAATTCTCTCTTAGCTGTCGCTATTTCTTTCTTAACGTTATTTCTAGCTTCTATATACTTCAGTCTGTTTGAACTGGACTTATGTCGGTTAAACCTATGGTATACATGCTGCTTTTGAGCAATGGCAGTTGCACTAGTCGACGTAAACCATTGGGGAGAGTGGGGCTTACTATAAAATTTCCGCATGGGAACATGCGCTTCGATTGCAGTTTTGAACCAGTCAGTGGTCTCGTTTGCACATTGTTCAGTAGGGAGAGAAATATTTCTCCATGGGGCATCTCTAATTAGTTCCCTGATGGCTTCCCAGTCAGCCTTTTTATAATATCTCGTTGTTTTGAGCACTGGCTCTTCAGTTTAAGCTCTAGAGTTTAGGGCGATTTCAACCATTATCACTGCATGATCAGCGTTCCCGAGTGGGCTGTGGGCCTTCGTTATGGAGTCATCGGGAACTGTGGTCAAAAACAGATCTAGAAGTGACGCGTGTTGTTCTTCCTGGTCAGGGAAACGGGTTGGAAACGTAACACTTTGTGATAGGGAGTGAGATATAGTGAAGCTATGAGTTGTTCTGCCCGCTGCATCTGTGTAAGTAGAGAATCCAAGCCAGTTTTTGTGATGGACATTAAATCACCAAATACATGTATTTGTGCGCTAGTGTCGAGGGACAGTGCCGTGTCTATGCTGTCAGAGACTTTGTTTATTATGGTGCAGTCCTGAGTCGAGGGAGAGCGGTAAAGAAAATAATAGTAGCTAATATTGTGTTGCATGTTTAGTCTAAAGCACATAAAGGCTTAATCATCTGTTTCTAGGTTTGTTTCTCTAGTCAGGGGGAGGGTATTACGAATGTAAACTCCAATCAAATAATTCCAGTACAGTGATGCCTATTTTAATACAATTATTCCAGCACAATGATGCCTTTTTTAATCAAACGATTCCAGTACCGTGATGCCTATTTTAATAAAATTATTAAAGTAAAGTGCTGTCTATTTTAATAAAATTTTTCCAGTACAGTTAGTCCTATTTTACTCAAATTATTACAGTACAGTGATGCCTATGTTAATCAAATAATTCCAGTACAGTGATGCCTATTTTAATCAAATTGTCGCAGAATAATGACGCCTTTATTAATCGAATTATTCCCGTAGAGTGATGCCTATTTTAATCAAGTTATAACCGTACAGTGATGCCTATTTTCACCCAATAATCCCAGTACAGTGATGCCTTGTTTAATCAAATTATTCCAGTACACAGATGCCTAATTTAACAAAATTATTATAGTACAAGGCTAAGGTCATTAAATTATTCCAATGCAGTAATGCTTACTTTGATCCAATTATTCCAGTAAACTGACGCCGATTTTAATCAATTTATTCCAGCACAGTGATGCTTATTTTAATCAAATTATTCCAGTACAGTTATGATTATTTTGATCAAATTATTACAGTACAGTGATGCCTATTTTAATCAAATTATTCCAGGACAGTGACGCCTATTTTAATCAAATTATTCCAGAACAGTAATGTTTATTTTAATCAAATAATTCCAGTAGAGTTATGCCTAGCTGAATCAACTAATAGTACAGTAATGCCTATTTTTATCAAATTATTCCAGTATAGTGATGCCTATTTCAATCAAATTATTCCGGTACAGTTATGCGTTTTTAATCAAATTATTCCAGTACATTGATATCTACTTTTATTCCAGTAGAGTGGTGCCTATTTTAATCAAGGTATTACAGTATAGTGATGTGTATTTTAATCAAATTATTACAGTACAGTCATGCCTATTTACATCAAATTATTACAGTGCTATCATGCCTATTTTAATCAAATTATTCCCGTGCAGTGATGCTTATTTTAATCGAGTTATTGCGGTACAGTGATGCCTATTTCAATAAAGTTTTTAGAATACACTGATTCCTTTTTTAATCAAATTATTCCAGTACAGTGACTCCTATCTAAACAAATTATTCCAGTACAGTTATTCCTATTTTAATAAACTTATTACAGTAAAGTCATGCCTATTTTCATCAAATTATTCCAGTACACTGATGCTTATTTTTATAAAATTATTCCAGTAGTGTGATGTCTATTTTTATCAAGTTATTACAGTACTGTGTTGCCTATTTTAATCACATTATCACAGTACAGTTATGCCTAATTTAATACGGTACAGTGACGCCTATTTTAATCAAATGATTACACTTCAGTGATTTTAATACAATTATTCCAGTATACTTATGCTTATTTTAATAAAATAATTCCAGTACAGTTTCGCCTATTTCAATCAAATTATTTCAGTACAGTATTACCTTTTTAATCAAATTATTCCAGTACAATGGTGCCTATTTTAATAAAATCATTCCAGTCTACTAATGCCTCTTTTAATCGAATCTTTCCACTACAGTGATGGCTGTTTTAATAAAGTAATTACAGTGTAGTGATACCTATGTAAATAAAATAATTCCAGTCCACTGTTGCCTATTTAATCAAATCATTCCAGTAGAGTGATTCCTAGTTTAATCAAATCATTCCAGTACAGTGATGCCTATTTTAATCAAATTATTACAGTACGGTGATTCCTATTTAAATCAAATAATTCCAGTACAGTGATGCCTTGCTCCATCAAGTTATTCCAGTACAGTGGTGTTTATTTTAATCAAAGAATTCCAGTGCCGTTATGCTTATTTTAGTCAAATTATTTCAGTATATTCATCCCTATTTTGAGTGAATCCTATTTTAATCAAATTCTTACAGTACAGTGATGCTTATTTTAATAAAATTAATCAAGTACAGTGATGCCTATTTTAATCAAATTATTACAGTAGAGTGATGCCTATATAAATAGAACTATTCAAGTACAGTGATGGAGATTTTTATCAAATTATTCAAGTACACTGATGCTTATTTTTTAAATATTATTCCAGTAGAGTGATGCCTATTTTTATCAAGTTATTACAGTACAGTCTTGCCTGTTTTAATCAAATTATTACAGTTCAGTTATGCCTATTTTAATACAATTGTTACAGTACAGTGATGCCTATTTTAATCGAATTATTCCAGTACAGTGATGCCTATTTTAATCAAGTTATTTCAATATAGTGATACCTATCTTAATAAAATAATTCCAGTCGAGTGTTGCCTATTTTAATCAAATCAGTGATTCCTATGTTAATCAGATTTTTCCAATACAGTGATGCCTATTTTAATCAAATTATTCCACAACAATGAGGCCTATTTTAATAAAATTATTTCAGTACAGTGATGCCTATAGATAAAAGTATTCTAGTACAGTGTTGTCTATTTTAATCAAATGATTCCAGTACAGTGATGCCTCTTTTGATAAAATTATTTCAGTATAGTTAAGGCTATTTTACTCAACTAATTCATATACCGTGATGCCTTTTTTTACTCAAATTATTCCAGTTCAGTTATGCCTATTTTAATCCAATTTTTACAGTATAGTGATGCTTACTTAATTAAATTATTCCAGTAGAGTGGTTCATATTTTTATGAAATTATTACAGTAAAGTGATGCCTAATTCAATCAAATTATTCCAGTACAGTGATGCCTATTTTAATCAAATTATTCCAGTACACTGTTGCCTATACTAATCACGTTATGCAAGTACTGTGATTCCTATATTTATCCAATTTTTCCAGTACCTTTATGCCTGTTTTAATCAAACTATTCCAGTACAGTGATTTCTATTTTACTCGAACTATTCCAGTACAGTGATGCCTATTGTAATCAAACTATTCCAGTACAGTGATGCTACTTTTAATCAAATTATTCCAGTAGAGTGATGCCTATTTTAATCAATTATTACAGTACAGTTACGCCTAATTTTATCAAATTATTTTAATACAGTGATGCCGATTTTAATACATCTTTACCCAGTACAGTGGTGCCTGTTTTAATCAGATTATTCCAGTCCAGTGATGCGTAATTAAATTAAATCATTCCAATACGGTGATGCCTATTCTAGTTAAATCATTACAGTACAGTAAAACCTATTTCAATCAAATTATTCCAGTACAGTGATGCCTTTTTTAACAAATTATTCCAGCCCAATATGCCTATTTTGATCAAATTTACGCAGTACAGTGATGCCTATTTCAATAAAGTAATTCCAGTGAAGTAATGCCTAATTGTTCCAGTATAGTTGTGCCTATTTTAATCAAGTTATTACATTATAGTGATGTCTATATTAATGAAATGATTCCAGCCCAGTGTTGCGTATTTTAATCAGATTATTCCAGTACAGTGATTCCTGTGTTAATCAAATTATTCCAGTACAGTGCTGCCTATTTCAAACAAATTATTACAGTACAGTGATGTCTATTTAAATCAAATCATTCCAGTACAGTGATGCCTATTTAAATAAACTTATCTCAGTAGAGTGATGATTTTTTTAATAAAATTATTCGATTACAGTGAGGACTATTAAATTTAATTAATTCCAATACCGTGATTCCTATTTTAATTAAATTATTCCGGAACAGTGATGCGTCTTTAAATCAAATTATTCCAGTAGAGTGGTGCCTATTTTTATCAAATTATTACAGTACAATGATTCTTGTCTTGATAAAATTATTCCAGTGCACTAGCTCCTATCTTAATCAAATTATTACAGTACAGTAATACATATTTTAATCAAATTATTCCAGTTCAATGGTGCCTATTTTAATAAAATCATTCCAGTCTACTAATGCCTCTTTTAATCAAATCTTTCCAGTACAGTGATGCATGTTTTAATAAAGTAATTACAGTGTAGTGATACCTATGTAAATAAAATAATTCCAGTCCACTGTTGCCTATTTTAATCAAATCATTCCAGTACAGTGATTCCTATTTTAATAAAATTATTTCAGTATA
The DNA here is from genome assembly GCF_053919585.1 of Euprymna scolopes. Taxonomy (NCBI): domain Eukaryota; kingdom Metazoa; phylum Mollusca; class Cephalopoda; order Sepiida; family Sepiolidae; genus Euprymna; species Euprymna scolopes. The sequence continues at coordinate 103,098,939 of NC_136500.1, read as the reverse complement.
GTGATGCCTATTTTAATCAAATCATTCCAGTACAGTGATTCCTATCTTTATAAAATTATTTCAGTACAGGTGTGCCTATTTATCAAATTATTCCAGTACATTGATGCTTATTCTAATCAAATTATTCTCGCCCAGTGACACCTATTTTTAAAAAAATTATTCCAATACAGTGATTCCTATTTTCATTACATTGTTCAAGTACAGTGATGCCTATTTTAATCGAATTATTTCAGTACAGTGATGGTTATTTTAATCAAACTATTCCTGTACACTGATCTCTATTTTAATCAAATTATTCCAGTACAGTTATGCATATCTGAATAAAGTTATTACAGTACAGTGATGCCTCTTTAAATCAAATTATTCCAGTAGAGTGGTGCCTATTTTTATCAAATTATTACAGTACAATGATGCCTGTCTTGATAAAATTATTCCAGTGCACTAGCTCCTATCTTAATCAAATTATTACAGTACAGTAATACATATTTTAATCAAATTATTCCAGTACAGTCATGTCTATTTTAATCAAATCATTCCAGTACAGTGATGCCTATTTTAATCAAACAATCCCAGTACTGTGATGCCTATTTAAATAATATTATTAGAGTACAGTGATTCCTATGCCAATCAAGTTATTACAGTACAGTTATGTCTATGTTAATAAAATTATTCCAGTAAAGAGATGTCTATTTTAATCAAATTATTCCAGTACAGTAATGCTTATTTTAATACAATGATTCGAGTACAGTGATGCCTATTTTAATCAAATTATTACAGTAGAGTTATGTCTATTTAAAAGAAAAGTGATGCCTATCTTTACACAAATTATTCCAGTACAGTCATGCCTATTTTCATAAAATAATTCAGGTACAGTGATGCCTGTTTTAATCAAGTTTTTACAGTACAGTGATGACTTTTTAATCAAATAATTACAGTACAGTGATGCCTATTTAAATCAAATTATTCCAGTACACTTATGCCTATCTAATGAAGTAATTACATTACAGTAATGCATATTTGAATCGAATTCTTCCAGTACAGTGATGTCTTTTTTAATGAAATTATTCCAGTACAGTGACGGCTATTTTGATCAAATTATTCCAGTAAAGTGATGGCTATTTTAATCAAAATATTCCAGTACAGTGATGTCTATTTTAATCAAAATATTCCAGTCCAGTAATTCCTATGTTAATCAAATTATTCCAGTACAGTTATGCATATTTTAATAAAGTAATTTCAGTCAGGTGATGCCTATTTTAATCAAATAATTCAGGTACGGCAATGCCTATCTTAATTAAGTTAATACAGTATAGTAATGCCTATTTTAATCAAATTATTTCAGTACAGTGATGGCCATTTTAATTTAAAAAATTACAGTACAGTGATACCTTAGTAAAGCATATTATTCCAGTACATTGATGCTTTTTTAGCCAATTATCACACTACAATGATGACTATTTTAATCAATTTATTCCAGTACAGTCACGCCTGTTTTTATCAAGTTATTACAGTGCAGTTATTCCTATTTTGATAAAATTATTCCAGTACAGTGAGGCCTATCTTGCTCAACATATTACAGTACAGTAATGCCTATTTTTATCAAATTATTCCAGTACAGTGATGCCTATATTAATCAAATTCTTAAAGTAAAGTGATTCATATTTTAATAAAATTATTCCAGAACAGTGATGCCTATTTTAAACAAATTCTCCAGCACCGTGATTCCTGTTTTAATCAAATTATTCCAGTACAGTGATGCTTAATTTAATCAAATTATTACGGAAAAGTGATGCGTATTTTAATCAAATGATTCCAGTACAGTCATGCCTATTTTAATCAAATTATTTTAGTACACTGGACCTTAGTTAATTAAATTATGCCAATACAGTAATGCCTATTTTAATCAAATTATTCTAGTACAGTGATGCCTATTTTACTTAAGTTATTTCAGTACAGTGATTCCTATTGTAATAAAATTAATTCCGTATAGTGATGTCTATTTTAATAAAATTATTCCAGTAGAGTGATGCCTATTGTAATCAAGTTATTACAGTACAGTGATGCCTATTTTCATCAAATTGTTTAAATACAGTTATGCCTATTTTAATCACATTATTCCCGCAGAGTGCCTATTTTAATAAAATTCTTCCAGTACAGTCATGCCTATGTCAATCAAATTATTCCGGTAAAGTGATGCGTATTGTAATCAAATTATTCCGACACAGTGATGCCTATTTTTACAAATTATTCCAGTACAGTAATGCCCATTTTAATCAAATTATTTTAGTACAGTGGATCTTAGTTAATTAAGTTATGTCAATAGAGTAATGCCTATTTTAATGAAATTATTCCAGTAAACAGTTGCCTATTTAATTAAATTATTCCAGTACAGTGATGCCTATTTTACTTAAGTTCTTACAGTACAGTGATGTCTATTTTAATAAAATTATTACAGTACAGTTATGCTCATTTAAATAAAATTATTTCAGTACAGTGATGCCTATTTTAATCAAATTATTCCAGTACAGTTTCTCCTATTTTAATCAAATTATTCCAGTACAGCGAGTTCTATTTTAATCACACCATTCCAGTACAGTGATGCCTATTTGAATCAAATTATTACAGTCCGGTGATGCCTGTTTTAATCAAATTATTATAGTACGCTGACTCCTACCTTAATCAAATTATTACAGTACAGTAATGCCTATTTTAATAAAATTATTCCAGTAAAATGATGCCTATTTTTATCAAATTATTCCTGCACAATGATTCCTATCTTAATCAAATTGTTCCAGTACAGTTCCAGTACAGTTCCAGTACAGTGATGCCTATTTTTATCCAATTATTCTAGTACGGTGATTCCTATTTTTATCAAATTAATCCAGTACAGTGACGCCTTTTTTAATCAAATTATTATAGTACAGTGATTCCTATTTTAATCAAATTATTCCAGTATAGTGATGCCTATATTAATCAAATTATTCCAGTACAGTGATTTTATATACTGGGTGGTATGAAGATGACGTTTATTCTGTTTTGTTGTTGTTCGTCTTTGGAAGAGTCTTAGTTTTTCATCTAGAGCCAGGGTACAGTCTATTGCATTAGCAGCAAGCCTTTAATTTCACTATAAGAGATTTTCGATTATCTCGATAGATAGAAAAATAGTTTGTTTGACATTTATACACATATGCTTGTTGTAAGCGTCTTGAATTATCCTTTTCATTTATCAATGAATAATTAGACACTTGCTATAAACAAACTTGGTTTATTTTATAGACATTCATATATACACAATGCGGCGGTCGAGTGAAAGAGGTGGTGGTGTGAGAGGTGTTGTTGTGAACGTGACAGGCATTTTTCCTCGTCTGTGTCTCGTTTGTCTCTCCGAATCTCTCTGTCTGTTTTTTGTTTTACATATCTCTTTTATGGATTTTCGACCTCGTAACCCATTAACCAATTTACGTCATCGAGCCATATTCTGACCCTCTCAGTGTTTGCTTTTGGTCTTAACTACGGCCGAATTACGTCATCTCATTACCGAGTTTCATTTTTGTCGGTCAGGGTTTAAGTTCCTTCGAACTTTGCTCATTCAACGGCGTGACCCATGAAATGACTTGCTTCATAGGACCAGGTTATCAAATTCCCAGGTTCCATTTTTGATGGCCTGAATTTCGAGTGCATTCGCACCTTGCCTCTCCCTAACAGTGATTCCAATTTTAATCAAATTATTATAGTACAGAGATGTCTATTTTAATAATATTATTCCAGTACAGTCATGCCTATTTTAATCAAATTTTTACAGTACAGTGATGCCTATTTTAATCAAATTATTCCGCTTCAGTGATGCCTAGTTTAATCAAATTATTACAGTACAGTGATTCATATTTTAATCAAATTATTACAGTACAGTGATGCCTATTTTAATCAAATTATTACAGTACAGTGATGCATATTTTCATCAAATTATTACAGTACAGTGATGGTTATTTTAATCAAATTATTACCGTACAGTGATGCCTATTTTAATCAAATTATTCCAGTACAGTGAGACCTATTTTAATCAAGATATTCCAGTATAGTGATACCTATTTTAATCAAATTATTCCAGAACAGTAATGTTTTTTTTAATCAAATTATTCCAATACAGTGATGCATATTTTAATCAAATTATTCCAGTATTGTTATGCCTATTTTAATCAAATTATTCCAATAAAGTGATGCCTTTTTCATCAAATTACTCCAGTACTGGGATGTTTATTTTAATCAAAGAATTCCAGTGCCGTGATGCCTATTTTAATCAAATAATTCCAGTACAGTGTTGCCTATTTTAATCAAATTATTCCAGTACAGTGATGCCTATTTATATCAAATTATTCCAGTACAGTGATGCCTATTTATATCAAATTATTCCAGTACAGTCATGCTTATTTTCATCAAAATATTCCAGTACAGTAATGTCTATTTTGATAAAGTTATTACAGTACAGTGGTGCCTATTTTAATCAAATTATTCCAGTACAGTAATGCCTATTTTAATCAGATTATTCCTGTACAGTTATACCTATTTTAATCAAATTGTAACAGTACAGTTATGCGTATGTTAATCAAGTATTATTCCAGTACAGTGAGGCCCAGTAGAATGATGCCTAATTTACTCAAATTATTCCAGTACAGTGTTGCCTATTTTACTCAAATTATTCCAGTACAGTGTTGCCTATTTTTATCAAATTATTCCAGTACTGTGATGCCTTTTTAATCAAATTATTATAGTACAGTGATGCATGTTTTAATCGAATTATTTCAGTACACTGACTCATATCCTATGCGTATTTTAATACAATTTTTACAGTATAGTTGTGCCTAGTTAAATCAAATTATTCCAATGCCTATTTTAAGCAAGTTATTAAGAACAGTTATGCCTTTTTTAATCAAATTATTACAGTATAGAGATTCCTAATTTAATCAAATTATTCCAGTACAGTTTTGCCTATTTTAATCAAACATCTTCAGTAAAATGATGCCTATTTTAATCAGGTTATTCCAGTACAGTGATGCCTATTTTAATCAAATTATTCCAGTACACTGACTCCTATCATAATCCAATTATTCCAGTACAGTGATACCTATTTAATCAAATTATTCCAGTAAAGTTATGCACATCGGTCACCCAGCTGGCCAAGCATTTTGGTCAGAGTTGTCTCTCAGATGAGGACGAAACACCAAACAAGTGTTCCACAGAAATAGCAAGAAAGAGCCGGCAGAAATATACCAAGACCTTTCAACAGATGAACCTTTAGAATGGGAACAACATCAGCGTGCAAAGTATTTTCTGGGGGAACTCTCTCAGGAATACATAGATAAAGAAGGTTCTTTGGACTGGCTCAAAAGAGGATCCCTCCACCACGATCAGGAAATGGGCATAATGGCTGCCCAAGACCAGGGATTTTTGACCAATGAATTCAAGAAGATGGCCGGGATCAGTAATGACAATAAATACAGGTTCTGCCATACAGAATTGGAAAGTGTTGGTCATCTGATATCAAGTTGCAAAGTTCTTCTAGGGAACGGCTACTATACAGCGAGACATGATGGAGTATGCAAGTACCTCCACTGGACCATCTGTAAAAAATTAAACATCCAGTGTAGCAGCAAGTCCTGGGAACATCAACCTGAAATAACAGTTGGAAATGACTTATATACCATGAATTACGACCGTGTAATCCCTACAGCCACCTACCTTGAAAATGCTGCTGTGAAATCTGACATAGTTATATTGAATAAGTCAGAGAGAGTTGCAACCTTGATTGAAGATGATGGCGGTCTTAACAGAGCTTAAAGAGAGAAACAGACCAAATACTAAGGTCTCATGTATGATATGAAAAGAAACTGGAACCTAAAGGAGATATCAATCATATCAGTTATTATAGGTGCCACAGGGCTTATGAAGAAGAACCTGAAGTCCTATCTAACTAATATTCCTGGTGAACCAAGTGCAAAAGAGATCCAGACAATTGCACTTAAGGGAACAGCGAGGATACTAAAAGGAGCTCTCGGTTGGTTTCAATAAAAAAGGGGGCAATGTTGGCAGCTGGTTTGGCTGCCCCATACCCAGAATTACAATCGTCAAAGGAAGAAAAATCAAATAATTCCAGTACAGTAATGCCTATTTTAATCAAGTTATTCCAGTACAGTTATGCTTATTTTAATCAAATTAGACTAGTACAGTGATGCGTATGTTAATCAAAAAATTCCAGTAGAATAATGCCTAATTTAATAAAATTCTTCCAGCACAATGATACATATTTTAATACAAATTATTCCAGTAAAATGATGCCTATTTTAATCAAACTGTTTCAGTACAGTGATACCTATTTTAATCAAACTATTCCACTACAGTAATATCTATTTTTATAAAATTATTTCAGTATAGTGATGCCTATTTTAATAAAATTCTTCCAGTACAGTTATGACTATTTTAATCAAGTTGTTACAGTACAGTAATACCTATTTTAATCAAATTATACCTTTACAGTTATGCCTATTTTAATCAAATGATTCCAGTACAGTGATGCCTATTTAAATCAAATTATTCCAGTACAGTGATGCCTATTTCAGTCAAATTATTGCAGTACAGTGATGACTATTTTAATCAAGTTGTTACAGTACAGTGATACCCACTTTAATCAAATTATTTCTGTACAGTGATGCCTATTCTAATCAAAGTATTACAGTACATTGATGCCCATTTTAATCAATTTATTCCAGTACAGTGATTCCTAGTTTAATCAAGTTATTCCAGTACAGTAATGCCTATTCTTATCAAATTATTTCAGTACAGTGATGCCTATTTTAATCAAGTTATTCCAGTACAGTGATGCCTATTTTAATAAAATTATTACAGTACAGTGATTCCTATTTTAATCAAATAATTCCAGTACAGTGATTCCGATTTTTATCAAATTATTACAGTACCGTGCTGCATATTTTATTCAAATTATTCCAGTACAGTGATGCCTATTTTAATCAAATTATTCCAGTACAGTGTTGCCTAGTTTCATCAAGTTATTCCAGTACATAGGTGTTTATTTTAATCAAGGAATTCCAGTGCCGTGATACTTATTTTAGTCAAATTATTCCAGTATATTCATCCCTATTTTAATCACATTATTCCAGTGCAGTGATGCTTATTTAAATCAAATTATTACAGCACAATGATGCTTATTTTAATCAAATAATTCCAGTACAGTGATGCCTATTTTAATGAAGCTATTCAAGTACAGATATGCTTATTTTAATCAAATTATAACAGTACAGTGATGCGTATATTAATCAAATAACTACAGTAGAGTGACGCCTTATTTAATAAAATTCTTCCAGAACAATGATACATATTTTAATCAAATTATTCCAGTAAAATGATGCCTATTTTAATCAAACTGTTCCAGTACAGTGATACCTATTTTAATCAAACTGTTCCAGTACAGTGATACCTATTTTAATCAAACAATTCCACTACAGGAATGCCTATTTTTATCAAATTATTTCAGTACAGTGATGCCTATTTTAATCAAATTATTCCAGTACAGTCATGACTATTTTAATCAAGTTGTTACAGTACGGTAATATATATTTAAATCAAATTATTCCTGTACAGTTATGCCTATTTTAATCAAATAATTCCAGTACAGTGATGCCTATTTAAATCAAATTATTACAGTACAGTGATGACTATTTTAATCAATTTATTCCAGTACAGTGATTCCTAGTTTAATCAAATTATTCCAGTACAGTGATGCCTATTTTAATCAAATTATTACAGTACGGTGATTCCTATTTAAATCAAATAATTCCAGTACAGTGATGCCTAGCTTCATCAAGTTATTCCAGTACAGTGGTCTTTATTTTAATCAAAGAATTCCAGTTCCGTGATGCTTATTTTAGTCAAATTATTTCAGTATATTCATCCCTATTTTAATCAAATTATTCCAGCGAAGTGATGCTTATTTTAATCAAGTTTTCCAGTACAGTTATGCTTATTCTAATCAAATTAGACTAGTACAGTGATGCGTATGTTAATAAAATAACTCCGGTAGAGTGATGCCTTATTTTAATACAAATTCTTCCAGCACAATTATACATATTTTAATCAAATTATTCCAGAAAAATGATGCCTATTTTAATCAAACTGTTCCAGTACAGTGATACCTATTTTAATCAAACTATTCCACTACAGTTATGCCTATTTTTATCAAATTATTTCAGTACAGTGATGCCTATTTTAATCAAATTATTCCAGTACAGTCATGACTATTTTAATCAAGTTGTTACAGTACAGTAATACCTGTTTTAATCAAATTATACCTGTACAGTTATGCCTATTTTAATCAAATTATTCCAGTACAGTGATGCCCATTTCAATCAAATCATTTCAGTACAGTGATGCCTATTTTAATCAAAATATTTCAGTACAGTTATGCCTATTTTAATCAAATTATTACAGTACGGTGATTCCTATTTTAATCAAATAATTCCAGTACAGTGATTCCTATTTTTATCAAATTATTCCAGTACAGTGATGCCTAGTTTAATCAAGTTATTCCAGTACAGTGATGCCTATTTTAATAAAATTATTACAGTGCAGTGATGCTTATTTTAATCAAATAATTCCAGTACAGTGATTCCGATTTTTATCAAATTATTACAGTACCGTGATGCATATTTTATTCAAATTATTCCAGTACAGTGATGCCTATTTTAATCAAATTATTCCAGTACAGTGTTGCCTAGTTTCAACAAGTTATTCCAGTACATAGGTGTTTATTTTAATCAAGGAATTCCAGTGCCGTGATACTTATTTTAGTCAAATTATTCCAGTATATTCATCCCTATTTTAATCACATTATTCCAGTGCAGTGATGCTTATTTAAATCAAATTATTACAGCACAATGATGCTTATTCTAATCAAATAATTCCAGTACAGTGATGCCTATTTTAATGAAGTTATTCAAGTACAGTTATGCTTATTTTAATCAAATTATAACAGTACAGTGATGCGTATGTTAATCAAATAACTCCAGTAGAGTGATGCCTTATTTAATAAAATTCTTCCAGAACAATGATACATATTTTAATCAAATTATTCCAGTAAAATGATGCCTATTTTAATCAAACTGTTCCAGTACGGTGATACCTATTTTAATCAAACTGTTCCAGTACAGTGATACCTATTTTAATCAAACAATTCCACTACAGGAATGCCTATTTTTATCAAATTATTTCAGTACAGTGATGCCTATTTTAATCAAATTATTCCAGTACAGTGATGCCTATTTTAATCAAACAATCCCAGTACTGTGATGCCTATTTAAATAAAATTATTAGAGTACAGTGATTCCTATGTCAATCAAGTTATTACAGTACAGTTATGTGTATGTTAATAAAATTATTCCAGTAAAGAGATGTCTATTTTAATCAAATTATTTCAGTACAGTAATGCTTATTTTAATACAATGATTCGAGTACAGTGATGCCTATTTTAATCAAATTATTACAGTAGAGTTATGTCTATTTAATCAAATAATAAAAGAAAAGTGATGCCTATCTTTACCAAATTATTCCAGTACAGTCATGCCCATTTTCATAAAATAATTCAGGTATAGTGATGCCTGTTTTAATCAAGTTTTTACAGAACAGTGATGACTTTTTAATCAAATAATTACAGTAAAGTGATGCCTATTTAAATCAAATTATTCCAGTACACTTATGCCTATCTAATGAAGTAATTACATTACAGTAATGCATATTAGAATCAAATTCTTCCAGTACAGTGATGTCTTTTTTAATGAAATTATTCCAGTAAAGTGATGGCTATTTTAATCAAAATATTCCAGTACAGTGATGCCTATTTTAATCAAAATATTCCAGTCCAGTAATTCCTATGTTAATTAAATTATTCCAGTGCAGTTATGCATATTTTAATAAAGTAATTTCAGTCAGGTGATGCCTATTTTAATCAAATAATTCAGGTACGGCAATGCCTATCTTAATTAAGTTAATACAGTATAGTAATGCCTATTTTAATCAAATTATTTCAGTACAGTGATGGCCATTTTAATTTAAAAAATTACAGTACAGTGATACCATAGTAAAGCATATTATTCCAGTACATTGATACTTTTTTAGCCAATTATCACACTACAATGATGACTATTTTAATCAATTTATTCCAGTACAGTCACGCCTGTTTTTATCAAGTTATTACAGTGCAGTTATTCCTATTTTGATAAAATTATTCCAGTACAGTGAGGCCTATCTTGCTCAACATATTACAGTACAGTAATGCCTATTTTTATCAAATTATTCCAGTACAGTGATGCCTATATTAATCAAATTCTTAAAGTAAAGTGATTCATATTTTAATAAAATTATTCCAGAACAGTGATGCCTATTTTAAACAAATTCTCCAGCACCGTGATTCCTGTTTTAATCAAATTATTCCAGTACAGTGATGCTTAATTTAATCAAATTATTACGGAAAAGTGATGCGTATTTTAATCAAATGATCCCAGTACAGTCATGCTTATTTTAATCAAATTATTTTAGTACACTGGACCTTAGTTAATTAAATTATGCCAATACAGTAATGCCTATTTTAATCAAATTATTCTAGTACAGTGATGCCTATTTTACTTAAGTTATTTCAGTACAGTGATTCCTATTGTAATAAAATTAATTCCGTATAGTGATGTCTATTTTAATAAAATTATTCCAGTAGAGTGATGCCTATTGTAATCAAGTTATTACAGTACAGTGGTGCCTATTTTCATCAAATTGTTTAAGTACAGGTATGCCTATTTTAATCACATTATTCCCGCAGAGTGCCTATTTTAATAAAATTCTTCCAGTACAGTCATGCCTATGTCAATCAAATTATTCCGGTAAAGTGATGCGTATTGTAATCAAATTATTCCGACACAGTGATGCCTATTTTTACAAATTATTCCAGTACAGTAATGCCCATTTTAATCAAATTATTTTAGTACAGTGGATCTTAGTTAATTAAGTTATGTCAATAGAGTAATGCCTATTTTAATGAAATTATTCCAGTAAACAGTTGCCTATTTAATTAAATTATTCCAGTACAGTGATGCCTATTTTACTTAAGTTCTTACAGTACAGTGATTCCTATTTTAATAAAATTATTACAGTACAGTTATGCTCATTTAAATAAAATTATTTCAGTACAGTGATGCCTATTTTAATCAAATTATTCCAGTACAGTTTCTCCTATTTTAATCAAATTATTCCAGTACAGCGAGTCCTATTTTAATCACACAATTCCAGTACAGTGATGCCTATTTGAATCAAATTATTACAGTCCGGTGATGCCTGTTTTAATCAAATTATAATAGTACGCTGACTCCTACCTTAATCAAATTATTACAGTACAGTAATGCCTATTTTAATAAAATTATTCCAGTAAAATGATGCCTATTTTTATCAAATTATTCCTGCACAATGATTCCTATCTTAATCAAATTGTTCCAGTACAGTTCCAGTACAGTTCCAGTACAGTGATGCCTATTTTTATCCAATTATTCTAGTACAGTGATTCCTATTTTTATCAAATTAATCCAGTACAGTGACGCCTTTTTTAATCAAATTATTATAGTACAGTGATTCCTATTTTAATCAAATTATTCCAGTATAGTGACGCCTATATTAATCAAATTATTCCAGTACAGTGATTTTATATACTGGGTGGTATGAAGATGACGTTTATTTTGTTTTGTTGTTGTTCGTCTTTGGAAGAGTCTTAGTTTTTCATCTAGAGCCAGGGTACAGTCTATTGCATTAGCAGCAAGCCTTTAATTTCACTATAAGAGATTTTCGATTATCTCGATAGATAGAAAAATAGTTTGTTTGACATTTATACACATATGCTTGTTGTAAGCGTCTTGAATTATCCTGTTCATTTATCAATGAATAATTAGACACTTGCTATAAACAAACTTGGTTTATTTGATAGACATTCATATATACACAATGCGGCGGTCGAGTGAAAGAGGTGGTGCTGTGAGAGGTGTTGTTGTGAACGTGACAGGCAGTTTTTCCTCGTCTGTGTCTCGTCTGTCTCTCCGAATCTCTCTGTCTGTTTTTTGTTTTACATATCTCTTTTATGGATTTTCGACCTCGTAACCCATTAACCAATTTACGTCATCGAGCCATATTCTGACCCTCTCAGTGTTTGCTTTTGGTCTTAACTACGGCCGAATTACGTCATCTCATTACCGAGTTTCATTTTTGTCGGTCAGGGTTTAAGTTCCTTCGAACTTTGCTCATTCAACGGCGTGACCCATGAAATGACTTGCTTCATAGGACCAGGTTATCAAATTCCCAGGTTCCATTTTTGATGGCCTGAATTTCGAGTGCATTCGCACCTTGCCTCTCCCTAACAGTGATTCCAATTTTAATCAAATTATTATAGTACAGGGATGTCTATTTTAATAATATTATTCCAGTACAGTCATGCCTATTTTAATCAAATTTTTACAGTACAGTGATGCCTATTTTAATCAAATTATTCCGCTTCAGTGATGCCTAGTTTAATCAAATTATTACAGTACAGTGATTCATATTTTAATCAAATTATTACAGAACAGTGATGCCTATTTTAATCAAATTATAACAGTACAGAGATTATTATTTTAATCAAATTATTACAGTAAAGTGATGCCTATTTTAATCAAATTATTACAGTACAGTGATGCCTATTTTAATCAAATTATTACAGTACAGTGATGGTTATTTTAATCAAATTGTTACCGTACAGTGATGCCTATTTTAATCAAATTATTCCAGTAGAGTGACGCCTTATTTAATAAAATTCTTCCAGAACAATGATACATATTTTAATCAAATTATTCCAGTAAAATGATGCCTATTTTAATCAAACTGTTCCAGTACAGTGATACCTATTTTAATCAAACTGTTCCAGTACAGTGATACCTATTTTAATAAAACAATTCCACTACAGGAATGCCTATTTTTATCAAATTATTTCAGTACAGTGATGCCTATTTTAATCAAATTATTCCAGTACAGTCATGACTATTTTAATCAAGTGGTTACAGCACGGTAATACCTATTTAAATCAAATTATTCCTGTACAGTTATGCCTATTTTAATCAAATAATTCCAGTACAGTGATGCCTATTTAAATCAAATTATTACAGTACAGTGATGACTATTTTAATCAATTTATTCCAGTACAGTGATTCCTAGTTTAATCAAATTATTCCAGTACAGTGATGCCTATTTTAATCAAATTATTACAGTACGGTGATTCCTATTTAAATCAAATAATTCCAGTATAGTGATGCCTTCTCCATCAAGATATTCCAGTACAGTGGTGTTTATTTTAATCAAAGAATTCCAGTGCCGTGATGCTTATTTTAGTCAAATTATTTCAGTATATTCATCCCTATTTTAATCACATTATTCCAGTGCAGTGATGCTTATTTTAATCAAGTTTTCCAGTACAGTTATACTTATTTTAATCAAGTTAGACTAGTACATGCGTATGTTAATCAAATAACTCCGGTAGAGTTATGCCTTATTTTAATACAAATTCTTCCAGCACAATGATACATGTTTTAATCAAATTATTCCAGTAAAATGATGCCTATTTTAATCAAACTGTTCCAGTACAGTGATACCTATTTTAATCAAACTATTCCACTACAGTTATGCCTATTTTTATCAAATTATTTCAGTACAGTGATGCCTATTTTAATCAAATTATTCCAGTACAGTCATGACTATTTTAATCAAGTTGTTACAGTACAGTAATACCTATTTTAATCAAATTATACCTGTACAGTTATGCCTATTTCAATCAAATTATTCCATTACAGTGATGCTCATTTCAATCAAATCATTACAGTACAGTGATGCCTATTTTAATCAATTTATTCCAGTACAGTGATTCCTAGTTTAATCAAATTGTTCCAGTACAGTGATGCCTATTTTAATCAAATAATTCCAGTAAAGTGATGCCTATTTTAATTAAAGAATTCCAGTACAGTGATGCCTTTTTAATCAAATTATTACAGTACAGTGATGCTTATTTTAATCCAATTATTTCAGTACAGTTATGCCTATTTTAATCAAATTATTCCAGTACAGTTATACTTATTTTTATCAAATTATTCCACTACAGTGATGCCTATTTTTATTAAATTACTCCAGTACAGTGATGCCTTTTTAATCAAATTATTCCAGTACAGTGATGCCTATTTTAATCAATTTAATCCAGTAGAGTGATGCCTATTTTAATGAATTTATTCCAGTACAGTGATGCCTATTTTAATCAATTTATTCCAGTACAGTGATGCCTATTTTAATCAAGTTATCCCAGTACAGTGATGCTTATTTTAATCAAGTTATTACAGTACAGTGATGCCTATTTTAATCAAATAATTCCAGTACAGTGATTCCTATTTTAATCAAATAAGTTCAGTACAGTGATGCCTATTTTAATCAAATTATTCCAGTACAGTTATACTTATTTTTATCAAATTATTCAACTACAGTGATGCCTATTTTTATTAAATTACTCCAGTGCAGTGATGCCTTTTTTAATCAAATTATTCCAGTACAGTGATGCCTTTGTTAATCAAATAATTCCAGTACAGTGATGCCTATTTTAATCTAATTATTCCAGTATAGTGATTCCTATGTTAAGCAAAGCTCATTTCTCAGTGTTCATTGCTGAACAACCTGAAAGAGAGGAGACATTAAAACTAGGTGAAACAAATGTATTGATAAAAGAAAGTTAAAGAAAAAATTACACACAACCACATCCGATGATACAACTGGATAATCTTGCTTTCATCCTTAACTCAGATTGTTTTTAAGCCGAATAGTTCTTTCTAGTGTTTTTCTTACTAAAATGAATGAGAATTGTACTGATAATGCTGATATAAAATAAAAAAAAATCTTTTGCTTCCTCGTATGTGTTTAATATGCTGGATTGGTTTATCCCAACGAGTTCATTTCCAGCACCATCATTGCTGTTACTATCGCTGCTCCTGCTAATTCTGTATTTTGTTGATATTGTTATTCATATTTAATGTAAATCTCGAGAGACATGCAATATTACAATGCTCCCCCTTTATCAGATTTCTATCGATCAGTTCTTGAAGCATGTGGGAATTTTCTTGGTTTCGTCAACTAATGAAGATGATGTACGATTCTCACCGAAATTATGTGCAAAATTGTTTGTAGTTATCACGGGGGGGGGTGCTAAAATAGGTGGTGTGTGTGTGTTTAACCAGACGTTGGATATGTGTGCAGAGGATCCAAGCTATAATGCCATTCTCATTTTGCGCAAATGGTGTTGTTTGTCTTTTGTGATTGTGAAATCTAACCAGGGCAGATGAGATGATTAGATTATAGTTGATTGTGATCAATGGAGTAACACTTTATCTCCTACTTGAAGCGGGTCCTTGTAGGTGAACTGAGTTGCGTTGTTCTCCATTTTGTGGTCAGCTTTGTCATTGGCCAGAGTAACGTGATGGCGATTCTGTCTTAGCAGAGCATTGATTTGCATGCCATATGTTCTTGAATCATTGCTCCTGACTTTTTTTGTGAAGTGTTGATAGACTAATATTTGGATGATGACAGGTGATTGCATAATATGGGGAGACGCCAGTGGTCTTCTTGGTTGTAGCATTCATGGACGAAACGACAGATTCGAGGACGTCTGTTTACTCACAGTTTCTTACCTCGCATGTAAAGTGTATTCTTCATCGTTCGGTATTGTCTCTTGATATTTCCTGAGCTTTGTAAACACTAAAGGCAGCAGAGTTCCTGTATAATAGACATCTGATCACAGAATTGTCAGTAGACGTATCCCATGCCCAAGTCAGAGGAAACTATGTGTGGGATCTCTCTGTGCCAAAGGAAGAACTGGTACAATCCACTGGCACCATCAATATGTGAGGATATGTTTTTGTTTTCAAGTTGGATATTGTGACAAAGTCTATGATGATAATTTCCAACTGGTCTCTTCCGCTGTTTTCAGTGATGAATGAATCATTAGGCACATCTACTGTAGTTCCCTTTTCACTTGGCAAACATGCTGCAAATATCGGCATAGGCTTGGATATTGTGATTCTTGGATTCCTGCCAGTAGATGGAAAGGAGTTCTTGCATACAATGCCTGAGTGGTTGTTGTCATCGTGTGTTTGGTAGAGGCATTGTGCTTGGAGTTTGTATGATAACGACCAGCTTTGGGGAAAGCTTATGGTCTCTTATTAAAAAGGAGGTTAAGGGCTCCAGAAAAAATTGGTGTGATTTTTTCTTGAAGAGTTTGGCTCGGTAGTCCTCAGGATCAATATGTGGACCATCTGGGTTGGATGAAGAAGGGTGCATATGATCTTTGGTATGGTCTTATCCTTCTGTTGTTCAATTGTGATGCCAAGATGTTTACAAATTTTCTCAGTGGGAATTGTGGAATTAGTTTGGTAAGTAAAGAAGGCATTGCTGATGTGTTCCTGCATGTGGGCATTTTGTGGCGTGTGCATCTTGGTAACCATCACTAGGCTGTTAATGTCGTCGATGCACTACAATAGGATGTAAACAATGTGAATGTGTTGCCTGCTAGGTTAGAATCACTCAGAGATTTAGTTTTGTTTTGTCCGCAGCCTCTGCTGAGCATTGGATTCGCCTCCCATGTATTCTAAGACGAATTTTTAGCATGATATCTCCTCTTGCCATCTCTGTATTTTGGCATTGTTGATGGTCCAGATATGCCAACAACCTGTCGGCTGTGTAGAAAATAGTTGAATTTCAATATTACCCACTTCACAGCATATGCCTCGCATTCTTTCATGGACCAATTTTGTTCTGTGCGGTTGAATGTGAGATCCGACCGCTACGATATTCTTCTTCCCCTTGTCAGCCCCTTGCATTAGGATTGCTTCACATGCAACGTTGCTGGCGTCTGTAGTCAGTGTGAAGAGTTTGAAGAAGTTTGGAAACGAGATGATAGATGGAGATTTTTCTAAAGGCTTTGTCAGCATTCTTCATTTGATGATATGGTTTATTATTAAGATTGTGTATGGAACCATGAGCTTCAAAAACATGTTTAAATTGATTCGTTCATGTAGACATGTCTTGGAGAATTGTCTGATCCACACCATGAACGTATCTAGGATTGGCCGTGAATACTTCACTGTTTATTATGCATCCAAGGAATTTAGCTTCAGGTGTGAGGACAGAGCATTTTTTCTTGAACAGTCAGCTTGAGCCTGAATTTTTGGAGGGCGACAAAAAGTTGCTTATTAAATGTTTTAGCATGAACCAAGTTGTCAATATAGAACAAGATCCTGTCACATGATGCGACCGTGGCTAAAGCTTTTGCTATGCAACAGGAAAAGATTCGTCCAGCAGAGTTAAGGCCAAAAGCCAGACATGTGTAATTATGATACTGGCTCTTTTATGTGAATGCCGTTTCGTATTGGTCTTGCTTGTCAATTTCGAACTGCTAAATTTCGCTTGATAGATCAAGCGAGACAAAATACCTTTGCTGATTTTGTGGAACAAGTGATCGATCCTTGTTTAGTGTTTCTTTAAAATTAGCAATAATGCTGATTGATCAGTTTTTCTTGCACATGGCAAATACTAAATAATCGAAGCCTTTGGGGTCGTTACAGGTTTCAATGATGCCTTCATTTTCTATACATTTAACCTCAGAGTCGACCTCAGCTTATAATACTTGAGCAATCGGATGTTGTTTCTGACTGGCTGTTGGTTAGCATCCGAATAGGTCAGATTAATATGCTCTTGTCACTGCTTTCTGTGCCAATTATGTGAGTTTATCTAAAGTGTAGATTAGCAGCAACCTCTAATTCATCTTGGTTGGGATAGTTTGGTAGTGACGCATTATGTTTCATCTAGGTTAGCTTTCCACCAGGGTGCGGGAGTTGACGTGTGGTTCCATGGTTGAATGATCTTGGATGATGTCACTATGGGTTCTGTAAGCAGAATTATGAGTTTACAATGTATTTTTTTTTTTTTTTTACACAGTGATCACCACTTATCAAGGCCCGGAAGCGACTCAGGGATAAGGGTTATTGCAAATACATTGCGTTAGTGTGGAGATTTGATGAAGTGTTTACTTAAGGGGGCGGTTCATTTGAAATTTGTTAACATTGGACTTGAACACATCCAAGTTGTAGTGCGGTGGGAAGCAGGCAGACGGAACAGAGTCCCACAGGAGTGCAGTTTTAAGAAATAAGCTTTGTTCATGGAATCCACGTTTTGATTTAGGCACAGATAAAGAGTGGGGGAAATTTTTCACAGTGGATTCGGCTAGACGGGTGTTTTTCATGAAAGATTGGCGAGGGGGGACCAGAGATTGGAGTTCAGACGAGCACCTGCCATGGAAATAACGATAAAACAAGGATAGGCTCGCAACGTCTCTTCTGTGGGAGAGAGGTTGCAGAGTAGAGAAAAGGGCATCCCCCACTAAGCCACAAAGTCTATTTTGTACTCTGTCAAGGCAGGATAGGCTGTTTTTTGCAGCTCCTGCCCAGATATGGCAGCAGTATTCCATCCTTGGACGTACTTGGATGTATGTTGCATGATAGTGGCTGTGTGTGTTGATACTAGAATTATGCAGGTTGAGTATCGAGAATCTACCATTGCGATGTCAGATAAACTTATGTCTCTAATGTTGAAGGTGAAGTGGACAAGTGGTGAACAGTGAGCATATCCCTGAAAGTTGAAGATGTGATGAGCGATGTTGCTTTTGAGAGAAAAATGTGGTGCCTTGTGAGGTGGTGACATCAAACTTTACATCATGATCCAGGTATTGTTATGCTTTACACACTATACCGATTGTGGCATAGTGTTGTCGATCATTTTGACAAGGTGAAGGTACTTTCACGTTTTCTCTCATAAGCATGATTGAAATAAATTTAGCAAGTCCGTCAGGTTAGCTCTGGTGTGACATGGATTGCATATACTTTGTTCAGGGCTGTAATGAACTGGTTCACGTTGTTTCCTGGGTGAAAGACCTTTTGTTGTCTCATGATATATAGTTTGTTGGTGCATTACTAGGTTTTAATCGCTGTTCGTCTGAGCAGTGGTGGTTGTTGTTAAGCAGGTCGATTTTAGTGCAATTATCATGGCATCCATGTCAATTTGAATATACCGAAGTGCATCCTTGGATGATTGTGTCAATTTGAATATACCGAAGTGCATCCTTGGATGGTTGTGTCAGTTTGAATATACCGAAGTGCATCCTTGGATGGTTGTGTCAATTTGAATATACCGAAGTGCATCCTTGGATGGTTGTGTCAGTCCGGTCTTCAAGTTGAATATTAATTGTTTTTGGTCCTTGATATGAGTGAGTTCAGATCACATGAAACCTATGTAGCTGAATGATCTGACATCAATTTATTATATTCTAATGATATCAGTTGTTGTATCTCAACCCCCGGTATGAGTTATTGTAAATAAATGAGCATATGGAAGCTAGAAGTACAGCTGAAGAAGTTGAGATTAAAACTTATTTCAGATGGTTGGTATTGTTCTTTGTTAATTGTCAAGATATGCCACCGTGTCCAATGAGTTGAAAGAGGTATTCGATTTAATGTGGATAGCAGTCCTTGCCAGGATCTGTTGATCGTATTCTTAATTGCTGGCAATGATGGTGGCAGCTTTGCTGGTTGATTGTTGAAAAAATGGTCATGGCAGCGGTAGCTGTGCTGCTGATTGTTGAAAGATGGTTTTGGTGCTGCTGCTTGACTATTGAGAAGATAGTGATGGCGGCTGTGCTGCTGATTGTTTAAAAGATAATTATGGCGGCTGTGTTTAAAAGATGGTGATGGTGGTGATGTGCTGCTGCTGATTGTTTAAAAGATGGTGATGGCGGCTGTGCTGATGATTGTTAAAAGATGGTGATCGTGGTGATGTGCTGCTGCTGATTGTTTAAAAGATGGTGATGGTGGTGATGTGCTGCTGCTGACTGTTTAAAAGATGGTGATGGTGATGATGTGCTGCTGATTGTTTAAAAGATCGTGATGGTGGTGATGTACTGCTGATTGATTAAAAGATGGTGATGTAGAGATGTGCTGCTGATTGTTTAAAAGATGCTGATGGTGGTGATGTACTGCTGATTGATTAAAAGATGGTGATGGTAGAGATGTGCTGCTGATTGTTTTAAAGATGGTGATGGTTGCGATGTGCTGCTGCTGATTGTTTAAAAGATGATGATGGGGATGGTGGTGGTGTGCTGCTGCTGATTGTTTAAAAGATGGTGATGGTGGTGATGTGCTGCTGCTGATTGTTTAAAGGATGGTGATGGTTGTGATGTACTGCTGATTGTTTAAAAGATGGTGATTGTTGTGATGCGCTGCTGCGGATTGTTTAAAAGATGGTGATGATGGAGATGTGCTGCTGGTTGTTTAAAAGATGGTGATGGTGGTGATGTGCTTCTGCTGATTGTTTAAAGATGGTGATGGTGGTGATGTGCTGCTAATTGTTTAAAAGATGGTGATGGTGGTGATGTGCTGCTGCTGATTGTTTGAAAGATGGTGATGGTGGTGATGTGCTGCTGCTGATTGTTTGAAAGATGGTGATGTTGGTGATGTACTGCTGATTGTTGAAAAGATGGTGATGGTGGTGATGTGCTGCTGCTGATTGTTTAAATGATGGTGATTGTGGTGATGTGCTGCTGATTGTTTAAAAGATGGTGATCGTGTTGATGTGCTACTGCTGATTGTTTAAAAGATGGTGATGGTGGTGATGTGCTGCTAATTGTTTAAAAGATGGTGATGGTGGTGATGTGCTGCTGCTGATTGTTTAAAAGATGGTGATGGTGGTGATGTGCTGCTGATTGTTTAAAAGATGGTGATGGTGGTGATGTGCTGCTGATTGTTTAAAAGATGGTGATGGTGGTGATGTGCTGCTGCTGATTGTTTAAATGATGGTGATTGTGGTGATGTGCTGCTGATTGTTTAAAAGATGGTGATCGTGTTGATGTGCTACTGCTGATTGTTTAAAAGATGGTGATGGTGGTGATGTGCTGCTGCTAATTGTTTAAAAGATGGTGATGGTGGTGATGTACTGCTGATTGTTTAAAAGATGGTGATGGTGGTGATGTGCTGCTGCTGATTGTTTAAAAGATGGTGATGGTGGTGATGTACTGCTGATTGTTTAAAAGATGGTGATGGTGGTGATGTGCTGCTGCTAATTGTTTAAAAGATGGTGATGATGGTGATGTGCTGCTGATTGTTTAAAAGATGGTGATGGTGATGATGTGCTGCTGCTGATTGTTTAAAAGATAGTGATGATGGTGATGTGCTGCTGATTTTTTAAAAGATGGTGATGGTGGTTATGTACTGCTGATTGTTTAAAAGATGGTGATGGTAGAGATGTGCTGCCTATTGTTTAAAAGATGGTGATGGTGGCGATTTGCTGCTGATTGATTAAAAGATGGTGACGGTGGTGATGTGCTGCTGATTGTTTAAAAGATGGTGATGGTGGTTATGTTCTGCTGCTGATTGTTTAAAAGATGGTTATGGCGGCTGTGCTGCTGATTTTTTAAAAGATGGTGAAGGTTGTGATGTGCGGCTGCTGATTGTTCAAAAGATGGTGATGGCGGTGATGTACTGCTGATTGTTTAAAAGATGGTGATGGTGGAGATCTGCTTCTTATCGTTTAAAAGATGGTGATGGTGATGATGTGCTGCTGATTGTTTAAAAGATTGTGATGGTGGTGATGTACTGCTGATTGTTTAAAAGATGGTGATTGTGGAGATGTGTTGCTTATTGTTTAAAAGATGGTAATGGTGGTGATGTGCTGCTGCTGATTGTTTAAAAGATTGTGATGGTGGAGATGTGCTGCTGATTGTTTAAAAGATTGTGATGGTGGAGATGTGCTGCTGATTGTTTAAAAGATGGTGATGGTGGTGATGTGCTGCTGATTGTTTAAAAGATATTGACGATGACGACCACGTTCTTTGAGACCTGGACACACACTGCTGTTGTTGTCGGCATCGGAATTTATACTTTGTGTGCATATGTAATTTAAGATACAAAAGCCTTATGCAGTAGGGAGTCGTTTTATTTTTTATCTCAGGTTGTGTTAGTTTCTGTCTTGGCTCTCAGTAAGAAGTTATTTAGATGTGTAGAGTGTATATTCACGTGTCCATTTTGAATTCATGCTGATAAATTTGTGTGTATATTCGAGTAAAAATTATGCTCCCATGGTGTCCTTTGAATTAATTATTTATTCCAATACACGCCATAGGAGACCCATGAACTGTAATGTTCACACTTCAGATTTGATTGTTTTAAGCTGAATAGTCCTTTCTAGTGTTTTTCTTGCACAAATGAATTGTGAATTGTACTGATAACGTGGACACAAAAAGAAACAGTCTTTGATGTCCTCGTATGTGTTAAATATGCCCGATTGGTTTATGTCCATTAACAGGGTTTGTTTCCAGCGTCATCATTGCTGTCACTATCACTGCTCCTGCTAATTCTGTATTTTGTTGGTATTGCTATTCATGTTTTGCGTATATAAATCTCGAGAGATATGCAATATAATCCAATTAAATAAGGTTCTACAAAATGATGACAATTTCAAGAAACTAGCTCCAACTTCTTTAACTGCTAAAACTCGATTAACGAAATATAGAGGAAGGAGAAAAAAGCTGAATACTCGATGCAAAATCGATAGTAATCAAACGATGTTTTATGATATAAAGAAATGCGGAAGAATATATATTCTGCTAATAGAATTTGATTGTATATTTCAGCAATATTTCAATGTCAACATAAATTCAAGTTACATCATGGTATAATATCTGTGATTTCCAGTGAAATGAACAAATTTTGGAAAATACCAAAATTGATAATTAATAACCAGAGACATGGCACTTAATGATGATTTGAAATAAAATGGTACTTCCACTACATTAACTAATGAAATGAAGTTTTGGACCAGCAGATATGTATTGAATTTTTGAATTAGAAGTATTATCATTGTGAGGGATGAGTAAGGAATATTTATTAACTAGCTGGTGACCCTATTAATTATTATATTGAACCCAATTGCCCGGTGGAAGCCTCTCTTCCCCCCACTCCACCCTCGCAAAAAAGTAAACTACAATCAACCTGCAGGTACTTTTGAATGTGGAAAAAGCAAATAAGGGAATGCATGAATCCGTATGCAATAATAAACTTAGGAATATTGGTCCATGGGAATAGAAAGTATAAACAGATTTTTTTTAGAATTTAGGGATTTTCACTGTATATGAACTGTTTAGATTGATAGAAACTCCCCATGTTAAGAATGGCTTTTGGAATAGGCACCACCAACCTCCCCTCGAAATAGACATCCCCAACATCCCCATGTAAAGAACGTATACCAGAGTAGAGCACCCACTTTTTAGTTGGGGGTGATAGATAAAAAATCCCCCAAATTTAACTGAACATCGTAGGCAGCATACCCACCAGCAAATGACATGGTTGGTGACACTGTTGATAGGAAAGAAGTAGATTTATGTATCGCGTGCGAGTACAAATCTGGCAGGCATTGAATTACAGTGCAGAATACATGTGTTTATATCTCTAAAAGCACTTGTCTGCGCAAAATTTGTAATGATATTTTCGTAATCAGGATAGACGAAAACCTTTAAAAGTGGTCATTGTAATGCAAAATGTGGAGGTGGATGTCATGTAAAAATTTACCCTCCACCCCAAAATAAAAAAACATTTGAGTGTGTAAAGAAACAAAAATAAGCAAAGGTGAACATGATGTTTTGGTGATTGTGCAGTTTTGCCACCTCGCTATTTTTAAGTTCAAGTTTGGAACTTGTGCACTTTTGCCACCGTGCTGAAATAACGTTATTATTTTGGAGGCCATTCTTAGCATGGGAAGGATGTTTTGTAACTATTCTGTGTTTCCACCTAACAATTTAATAAAAAAAAGGCTATTGTGAAGCTTGAATTTAACTTGGAAACTATTTAAAAATTATAAGAATATGTTACTTACCATCAATGGTTTGGGGAGACAGATGCAAAAGCGCCTTCTCCTTTGTGATTGGTTTTTATATCAATGGTAATCATGTAATCTTGGACTGTTATAAAATGGCTTATTTTTCACAAGCTTATGGCCCCCTTTCTCTTTACATTGTTTCCTACCGTCACGGTAGTTACTCTTTTCTAACAATTTAATTTGTGACATTGACTAACATTTATGGAACTTCAAGGACTAATACTTTGGTTGCAACTGACGGCAATCTGTTGCAAAAAATAGCTGTATAAAGAAGGTGAGACGATTTTTCTCTTTCTCTCTCTCTCTCTGCCAGTTGCCATTGATGTGTCTAGAATAATTCCTTGAATTTAGAGCTAAGTCTTTGATTCTCAATTTGTGCTCTGCAGGTACAAACGCGCAGCGGCTTTAACGGTAAGCCACTTCTTTCTCCACACTCCCCCCTGATCTCATGATCACAGAGACGGCAGGGGGGTGGCGATCACCGCCGTCAGATGCTTCTGCAAAGGGGGACAGCGCTCTCATCAACAGCCTGATGGTCGGGGAAGGCTTCATCTCCGTAGAGGCTACTGATATCAGAGTCACTGCTTGATAGGGATGGTGCAAACCAAAGCGATGGCCCACTCGTCCCAGAGTCAGAGTCACTCTCATCGTCCACTGGAGGTGGTACATGTGTTGCCGGCCATAGGTCCCTAACGTGACGGGGTACACCATCAACCTGGACACACTGCTGACTCACCACATCGGTCACTGTGCCCCGTTTATACTTGTCATTACATCAGTTTCCTGGCGGCTTCACCCAGACAGCATCTCCTTTGGCATATCGATTCTGTTCTATCTCAGTGGCCACAGTTGTATCAGGGTGGATTCCTTTTTCTCGGACACGGTACTGATAGATTGCGTTTGCAGGCGCCGTTCCTGGAGAGACACCATCCTTAAGCATGAGATTATACCAGTACACAGCTTCTGCGATGTTGCACTGCTTCCTGGCTGCAATTGTTTTGATGCTGCGATGGCTTCTCTCAGCTATACCATTGCCAGAAAGCACATAAGCGCATCTAAGCCACAACTGCACACCCCATTCTTGTAAGAACTGCCTCAGCTGATGGCTTCAAAAGGCTGGGTCGTTGTCCGTCAGCACTTCATCGGGCGCACCTCTTTCACAGAACACGGATGACAGCTGGCGAATAATGTTGCAAGAGTCCTGGCACCCGAGGAGTCTCCAGACTGCGAAACGTGTAGGTCCACAATCGATGAGGGTAAGGAAGTGGTTGCCACCGTAGTGTGTGATGTCCATGCCCACTCTCTGCCACTTACCACTCACTCCCAACTCCCCTTTCTTCCATCGTGCTGGAGCTGGATCGATGGATTGGCAGGCCTCGCAACTTTCCACCACTCTCCGGATATCTTTTTTTTCTACTCCTGGATCAATCATCTTAACAAATTACAGTGTCCGCTTGATGCCAGGATGTCCACACTGTCAATGAATGTCCATGATGCACACTGCATTCACATTATACACAACTGCTGCACATGTGCTTTGCAGATTATCAGAATCTCTCCAAACACCAGCCAGAAGCCATCGTTGAGGGACTCTTGTCAGAGCATCTGCTCTGTTGAGCGCAGACCTGATCAACACTACATCCATGGTCAGGTCGTACTCAGTGATGGTGTCGACCAAGGTGGCAAGCCGTCTTTGAATTAACATCTCTCTCGATGCTCGTGTCGTCAGCCGTGCTCTTCCACTTAATGCATCGGTTATCCACCGATGAGTGCATGCTGAGTCAGTCATGATATGTAGAACTTTGGCTTGCCATTGAAGCGCCAAGTTAACGCCCTTCAATGTGGCATCAAGTTTGGCCAGGTTTATGTGCCTCGAATCATTCTCTGGCCGAAGCCAACAGGCATCTTCAATAATGGAATCATTAACTGCAAGGGCAACTCCAAGGGCCAGTGAACTAGCATCCACCCAAACCATGAACTCATTCCCGCTAACGCACCACTTTCCCTGAACGGGGTCATCACTGGTCACCCTGGACACAGTCTCTGTCAGCATGCTCCTTAGGATGACATCATGTACTGCATCATCCCATCCCGACGACACGTCTGTTGCCCGTCTTTTTATGGCCACCACAGCTATCCTGAGCCAACCGCACACAGGGAAATGGCCTACCATCTTTCCAGTGAAAACACTGTTCGTCGAGTGATGTTTGATGGGACCTTGGGGACGTGACTTCCTCTTCTCCAGCAAAGTCCCTCCTTGCTATTGCGCACGTGCAGACCGAGAACTTTTGCTCCATCACACAGACGCCTTACATGTCAGTCCAAAGCTCTCAAAATGCATTCTAACTGATTGCGCTGACATGAGGCTCTCATTGACGAATATATCATCGATGTATGAGGATGTTGCCTCTTGCACTGCCTCATCTTGCTGCTGGATAGCATGCATGATTGCTGTCATAATGCCTGGTGCCACATTTAGACCGAACCCTAGCCTGGTTAGACAATATTGGGTTTCTCCAATTTCTGAAATGGGCACAATTTCTTCTCAATGCGTATTTGCAGATAGGCCCTGCGTAGGTCCAGAGTTGCCACGTTCGA
Source organism: Euprymna scolopes (assembly GCF_053919585.1). Taxonomy (NCBI): domain Eukaryota; kingdom Metazoa; phylum Mollusca; class Cephalopoda; order Sepiida; family Sepiolidae; genus Euprymna; species Euprymna scolopes. The sequence continues at coordinate 103,072,266 of NC_136500.1, read as the reverse complement.
TCCCTGCTGTCGCCACTCCCTTAATTTGAGTGCACACACATCAGCCCCTGCCGTATATGGGTCGACATGCTCATTGAGCTCACAGTAGTCTAGGACGGGGCAGACCTTTTGTTTGGTCTCTTGTACAACGGCCATCAAGGGAATCAGCCCTCGCGGGGGGGCGCCAAGCTCATCCTCTGGGTATGGAAGAAGCCAGCCATTGTCGATCCACATTTGCAGTTCTTCTTCATACTGTTCCCTTAGCCACATGGGTGGGGGATATTCCGATAACCGGTTCTGCAAGGATATTGGTGGCTGATCGTTTGACCACTTCCAAGACGTCATCCATGCATTGGTGTTTCTATCATACTCTGCATGAAAGTCAGGCTCGTCGAGAGTTATGGCAGCACAAACATGTTCCTCACATCGGGAGAACTGTACCTTGCCGGTTCTGTCCAGAGTAATTCCACCCAGTTGTGTAATCAAGTCCATACCCAGGAGTAGGTCATACCCGAGAAGCTCTCCCTCCACAACCAGGGCTCGCACGGCTACTGCAGGCCCGTCGTTGATGCTTGCACGGATAATGCTCACCCCACAAGAGGCTAGTGAACCTCCGCCTACAGTTAGTACAGGAATTCTCTCTGCTTTCCAAGTGGCACAGCATATCTTACGAGAGTCTGGGTGCACCTAGTGTCCACAAGTGCGAGGCGCTCGCTTCCATTAATGTGCATGCTTACAGTGGGTAGCGCCCTGCTCAATGACGATCTGGGGAGAAGACTGGTGCTGTAGCTTCTTCCCCTTGCCCGTTTCCCGGACAGGTGCGGGACAGGTGTCCGCGTTTTTTGCACTTGTAGCACTGTGGCCCGTCAAGTTTCTGAGTTGGTTGACGTAACGAAAGACAATCACGGGCCAAATGGTTGGGTCCTCCACACTTATAGCAGGTTGTAGCTGCGCCCAGGTCCTGCAATCCAACCTGTGATGGTTGTACAGCTGCCACTTGGTCTATAGTGTTAGGGATTTTCTTTAGTATTGCTTGTGCCCGTGCCAATACTTCCGATATGTCCATCTCGTCCACTTGGGATGAGGCACGGAGCAGATCTTCCACACCTCTTGGTAATCCTGCAACAAAGGCGCACACCAAGCCTTTGTCTGACATCCCTCCAAAAAAGACCGATAGCTTTTTTAGTTCAGCCAGATACACATCCACTGTTTCCCCGGGATGTAATTTTCGGGCCATGAATTCCTTCCATGCAGTAACTGGATCTAACGCAAATGCTGTAAAAAGGGCGTGCTTGATGCAGGCAAAATCTGTTTTCTTCTCATCAGCCAACTGCTGGTATACTGCATATGCTCCCCCAGTGAGGCGCATTGGGACCACGCATTCCATACGCTTCACCCCACTGAGCTGACATATTAATTCTGCTTTTTCCACCCATTCCTGCACTGAGTGATCAGTGCTGCTGCCATCAAACAGGGGAATTAGCTTGGGGTCAAATCCTGACGTCATGCCGGAATAGCTTGTGTTCGTTACAACTCTACTTTCAACCGAGTCGTTGTTTGTTTCGTTCACCACACTCTTTTCTTCTACCTCTTCTTTTACACACGTCCGTTCGCTTTAGTGACTAAAAATCGTCTGTCCTCCCGCTTTCCTTTCCTCGTTATTTATGGAACCAGGGTACGAGATTTTCCGAGATTCCCCGAGACTTTTTTCCACATAAAAGCATGCGGCCGCCATCTTGATTCTCAATTTGTGCTCTGCAGGCACAAACGCGCAGCTGCTTTAACGGTAAGCCACTTCTTTCTCCACAGATTCATTTTTGTTTTTTCCAAGGCAAAAGTGGCACCCCTTAAATCAAAAAGTTTACCAACTCTAGAACTTTTGTCAGCCTTCTTGACCGTCAAATGCCTTCGGACATTGTTGAAAGCCTCTTCGAATGTAAGTTTCAAGAAAATATTTCTTGCAGTTGATTTGCAAATAGTGTTATCCTAGTTAGTCACAAAACAGACCAATAACAGGAATGTATTTGCTGCAAATAGATTGAAGGACATTGGTCAATTGGAAGCTGAACTGATGTCTGAATTTGATGTGGCCATTCAATTTAAATATGTACTACACAGAACCCTGTTGACCTTATCACCAGGGGCATTCCTACCTCTAAACTGAGGTCCATTTTGGAATATTGGGTCTCTGAACCATCTTGAATAAAAGACCAGCCAATTTGGAATATTGGGTCTCTGAACCATCTTGAATAAAAGACCAGCCAATTTGGAATATTGGGTCTCTGAACCATCTTGAATAAAAGACCAGCCAATTTGGAATATTGGGTCTCTGAACCATCTTGAATAAAAGACCAGCCAATTTGGAATATTGGGTCTCTGAACCATCTTGAATAAAAGACCAGCCAATTTGGAATATTGGGTCTCTGAATCATCTTGAATAAAAGATCAGCCAATTTGGAATATTGGGTCTCTGAATCATCTTGAATAAAAGACCAGCCAATTTGGAATATTGGGTCTCTGAACCATCTTGAATAAAAGACCAGCCATTTTGGAATATTGGGTCTCTGAACCATCTTGAATAAAAGACCAGCCAATTTGGAATATTGGGTCTCTGAACCATCTTGAATAAAAGACCAGCCAATTTGGAATATTGGGTCTCTGAATCATCTTGAATAAAAGATCAGCCAATTTGGAATATTGGGTCTCTGAACCATCTTGAATAAAAGACCAGCCTGAAAATGCTTTGAATTGTTTAAGCCCAACAAGTAAAAGAATTGTATACTCAATGATTTGTGCTGTTTCCCACAGCGAGAGGGGGCCAGTTGTATGATATGACAAATATTCATCGTTGTCTAAACTGTTGAATGCTACAGCATGTCTGGTTAAGTTTATTGATAAGTTAGAGAAGATAGACTAAGTCTGTTAAGACGGCTTGAACGCATTTGATTAAAGTGATGCAGAGACAATCTTTCTGGGAGGAATTCGAATATTTACAAAATCCTTCAGGTAGCTCAATACTTCAGAGAGTGGGAAACCTAAACCCTTTTGTGGATAAGGAAGGATTCATTCGATCCAAAGGCAGAATTGAAAAGGTTGCTGTATATGAGTATGAAATAGTTAATCCTTTACTTATTGCTAAGGACCATCCTCTTACTAATCTCATTGTATAGACTGCCACGACCATAAATGAGGTCAGGTTATCTACCTAAAAGCTAAAGAAAGTTTTATCAGGATGTTCTTTGTGCCAGAAATTCAACTCTATCCCATTTACCTACCTCAAAATGACCAATTTACCAAAACACCGCGTGAATATGATAAGGCCCTTTTTACACACAGGGGTAGACTATACAGGCCATCTGTGGGTGCTAAGAGGTGAAGAAAAGTTGAAGATGTATATTCTGGTTTTTACTTGTTTAGAAGTGCGGTCAGTGCATCTAGAACTGATTGAGGATATGTCTGTCCATTCATTTCTAATGACCTTGATTCGATTTTCCAACATTTATGGGATTCCCACACATATTTATAGTGACAATGCCGAGTCCTTTGTGGTTGGGTGTGATATGATTCATAAGGTATTTACTTCCAGTTAATTCAGGGGTAAATTAGGGGCATGCAAGATCAAACACGTTAAGATATGTTTACACTCACCTTGGTATGGAAGTGTATGGAAAAGACTGATTAAACCGATCAAGTTTTGTTTGTATAAATTAATTGGTCGAGTTAGTTATAATTATTTTGATCTCCTGACAATTCTGTCCGATGTACAAAATGCTGTAAACGACCGTCCCTTGACTTACAGAAGTTAATCTGACCCGAGTTTGGAAATAAGTCCAAATCATTTTTTACACCCTCTAGTAAACCCTCGTTTGATTTTGAGGATGGACAGGGAGAGTATTCATACACCGGAACCTCCTTCATGAAAACAACTCAAGGATTATCTGCTGAGTATAAGAGAACATGTGCAAAGGCAAGAAAGAGAGACTGCATCAGTTATTTGTGTGGGAGACATAGTAACAATCAAACTCCCTCAACCATTTTTTTTTATTTACAGGAGATAACAGCTTGGTGAGATCTGCTCAGATAAGGAAATGGCTCCTTGCAGGTTCATTCCTTGATGCACCTTTCTCCTTCAGAGTTATCCATTCAGAAAGCCTCTGATGGGCTTGATTCTTTGACAGGGAATACTGATGACAGTCTGAATGGCTGTATGGCTGTATGGCTGTACGAGATGATGGTCTTATTGGAGAGGGAAGGGAGCTTGTTTGGGTTTGCCCGGATTGTGGTGAAACCGACAATGGCAGTGCCATGGTATGTTGCGACTGCTGTGATAACTGGTACCATTTCTCCTGCATTGGTTTATATCAGTCTCGACCAGCAAAGGAGAATTGGTGTTACGAAGATTGCCTCAACAAGGAACCTTCATTAATCCATAATGATATGTAAGTGAATGATTCATTACGTGATGCTGAACATACATGTATTTGTCCAGGATGTGTTCAGGATGTGTTGATGGTAGGTAGTCCACTGATATGCTGTGATGATTGCAATGAATGGTAAGTTTGCATTGTACGTTCAAGGGAAAAAAAGCAGAAAGGCAAAAATATAATGTTAACCCGAACGTAATTCTTTTTTTATGGGACAGAAGCGAAAAAAAATAGGAAAAAAAAGAAAAAAAATGGCTTTAATAACCCTTTACGGTTCCAAACCGGTGTTTATTCCTACTGTTCCTTGTGGACAAGTTCTCTGCGGTGTTAAGTGGTAGCAGGAGTAGTAGGAATTTAATAGAGAGAAAAGATTTTACCACTCCCATTGATTCTTACAGGTTTTGGCAGTGAACTCTCACCAGAAAAATATAGGAATATACGCTTATGAAAGTAGTGTAAGGGTAATAGGCCCTATAGCACACCTCAGATCCTGTGCTGCAGTTTGTGCACATTACATTTTCATGTACCCTTGATTTTTAATCCTATTAAGGTCAAACTCACCCGGGGAAAAAATGAGTTCATTTTATCTATATAGATAGAAGAAGATTAGATAGATAGAAGATAATTATATAATATATATATAACTATATATATATATATATAACTATATATATATATATATATAAATATATATAACTATATATATATAACTATATATATATATAACTATATATATATAACTATATATATATAACTATATATATATATATAACTATATATATATAACTATATATATATATATAACTATATATATAACTATATATATATAACTATATATATAACTATATATATATAACTATATATATATAACTATATATATAACTATATATATATAACTATATATATATAACTATATATATATATTTATATATAACTATATATATATTTATATATATAACTATATATAACTATATATATAACTATATAACTATATATATATTTATATATATAACTATATATATAACTATATATATATAACTATATAACTATATATATAACTATATATATAACTATATATATATATAACTATATCTATATAACTATATATATAACTATATATATAACTATATATATAACTATATATGTATATATATAACTATATATATATAACTATATATATATATATATATAACTATATATATAACTATATATGTATATACATAACTATATATATATATAACTATATATATATAACTATATATATATAGCTATATATATATATATAACTATATATATATAACTATATATATATAACTATATATATATATATATATATATATATATATATATATATATATATAACTAAATATATATATAACTTAATATATATATATGTTGTAGGCCCTACAATGTAGGGTAAGAAAACTTGGTTGTACAGACCAAGCTTTACTCAACTTAAACCCAAGATACAGCCTGCAATACAAAAGAACATAACGCTCCTGAGACATATTGTAAAGACAGTGACATATGAACAATGTACATATACAACAATAAATAGTGAGGTAAAGTAAGTAGTGAAAACGAGACACCCATGTGTCTGCACCGATGCTGAGCTTGTTTCCAGCCAGTCTCCAAAACATAAACAAATATGAAAACGCTCGCTAGCGAAGTATGAAAATGTCACAGTAACAACAAAGTTAACCTACAAAACCAACATAACATTCTTCCCTCCTAGAAAGAAAATGATAGCACTGTAGGTATGCGCTGACACAGCAGACCTTAGACAAACTAGAACAGAATTAATAATATACAAAAACACATGTACACATCACCCCTCCTCTCAGCCAAAGACATCTATACACCTGATTTAGTCCCAGCCATAGCGTATAGGAGGTTTTGAGATACGAGTAGATTTCCTTGTTTCACATGGAGTGTTATTTTCATAGTTCAAGTGTTGTACCTCCTCAGCACAGTCTCCTCCTGCACTGAGGCTGTCTGATCCTCTACGTTAGGTACCACAGGTGTTAGATGAGTCTGTCCAGGTTCCTTAAGGTAAGTTCCTTGAATAGTTGAGGTGTCAGGACACCGGGCTAGATCACGGACAGATACCGTAGATTCTCGCCCGTCAGAGTACCTGATGGTGGCATAGGTGGGATTGCAGTCAAGAAGTTCAACATGATCCACAAGAGGGTCATTCTTGCTGCTTCTTACAAACCGTCACAGCAACACAGTACCAGGTGTCATTAACCAAGAGGGCAGAGAGTTTCCATGAGTCGAACGTCGTTGAAATGTAAAGAACCTTTCATGTGGCGTGATGTTGGTAGAGGTACATAAGAGTGATCTTAAGGAGTGCAGCACATCTGGAAGAACCAGGTCCCAGTGAATATCAGGCAAGTTACGGGACTTGAGAGCTAATTTGATAGATTTCCAAACTATGCCATTATATCGTTCCACTTGAGAGTTGCCTGTGGGGTGGTATGGAGTCGTGCGACTGGTTGCAACTCCCTTTTGCGAAAGGTAGTCTTTTAGGTCCTTAGACATGAAGGAAGTCCCTTGGTCAGAATGAATGTAGTGTGGCATTCCACAAAGAGTAAAGATCTGCTCCAGACATTTTATCACTGTCGAAGTGTTCATATTAGGACAAGGGAATGCGAAGGGAAAGCGTGAATACTCATCAACCACTGGGTTATGTGAAGCAGTAGGTAAGGGTATCTTGAAGTCAATGCCGAGCCGCTCCATTGGTTGTGTTGCTTTTATTAGCCTCCCTTCTGCAGGATTGTAAAACCGAGGTTTTAAGTCTGCACAGATCCTGCAGGAAGCACAAGTCCTCTTCACTTCCTCTGTGGAAAAGGGGAGATTTTTTGTTCTCACAAAATGCAGCAGTCTAGTTACCCCTCGATGACAAAGTCCATTATGAAGATCTGTAAGGGTTGATGATGTAAAAGCTGAACAACAAAATGCTCGAGTGAGAGTATCTGGTACCACATTTTCCTTCCCTGGTCGATATCTTATAGTATAACTGAAAGCTGCAAGCTCCAGTCTCCATTCTTGGATCTTGCTATTCTTGATCTTGGTACGTTTTCTACAGTCAAACATGAATGCCACAGAACGTTGATCAGTCACAAGGTTGAAGTGACGACGTGCTAAGAAGTGGCTCCATTTCCTTACTGCTTCAATAATAGCAGTAGCCTCCTTTTCGACTATGTGGTAATGCAGCTCACTCCCTTGTAGTGTCCTGGACATAAAAGCAACAGGTCTGCCTCCCTGGTTGAGTACTGCAGAAACAGCAACATCAGATGCATCACACTCAACCTCAAAGGGTAGGTTTTCATCCACAGAGTGAAGAGTGGCCGCCTCTAGTTCACCTTTGAGCTCATTAAATGCTTGTAGTGCTTTTTCATCAAGTGGAAACTTTCTTACTTTCACCAACGGTTGTATTTTCTGCGAGAAGTTTTGAATTCATTTAGCATAGTAGGCAAACATTCCTAGTGTCCTTTTTAAAGATCCAGCATTTGATGGTGCTGGAAGTTCCTGTAAAGGACGAAGTCTCTCAGGATCTGGCCTTATGACTCCCTCCCCCACACAGTACCCAAGAACATTGATGGAGTTCACAGATTTTATAGTTTTTGACTCATTAAGGGTTATCTTCCTCTGACTGACAACCTTCAAAAAGCGTTGCACATTTTGGTCGTGCTCCTCTTGCTTGTGACCAGCAATAGTAATATTATCAAGGTATGGGAAAGTATCTTGCAAGTGTTCATCCTTGATTAACTTGTCCATAGCCCACTGAAACATGGCTACACCATTTGTGACTCCAAACGGCACCCTGCAAAACTGATATAGGCAACCATTGACTTCAAAGGCAGTGTATTTCCTCTCGGCCTCCTTTAATGGTATCTGATGGTAAGCACTTTTCAGGTCGAAAGTAGAGAATACACTGTATTTTGCCAAGTTGTTGACCATCTCAATTCTTGGAAGGGGGTACGCATCCAGTTCTGTGTACTGATTAATTGTCTGTGAGTAGTCAATACACATTCGTTTCTTGTGTCTGCGTGTGGGATCCTTCACCACTACAACTTGAGCTCGCCAAGGGGACAAACTAGTCTCAATTATGTCTTCTTTGAGTAATCTGTTTACTTCTTCCCCAATAAATTCTTGGTCGTCCTTACAGAAGCGTCTTCACTTGGAAGCATCCGGCTTGCAATTAGGTGATAAATTAGGGAACAGAGAGGGCTCATCTAATGATGCTGTAGCAAGAGCACAGTATGCAGTCTCCCTCAACTCAGGCCTGGGTCCTCCATACTCAAACTTTACACTCAAATGCATCTGCTGGAAATCTTGACCAAGGATCAAGTCTGAACAAAGATCTTTCATTATTCCTAGTCGTATACCTGAATAGTATTGGTTATTAGGGTTGAGTTGAAGGTCTGCTATTACAAATCCTGGAGAACTAGTTGTGAGAGATTTCTGTGCCAAAGAGATACCCCTACTGGTTTTGTGCATTTTCAGCCCTAACTCCCGGGCAACCCGCTCATCAATGTAGCTGTCCATGCTGCAAGAATCCACGAGAGCACTCACCCTCCGACCACCAATGGTTGCCGAGGCAGCAGCCTTCGAGAGACCCTGAGGAACATTAGTCGCCAAAATATGAGAGGTGGAGCCGAAAGTTGTGGCCATTAAGCCTAAGGACACCCTTGACTTGAACTCGCCCGACTTACACACCCGGGCAAAATGCCCCTTTTTGGCACATTTGTTACAAGTAGCCTTACGTGCTGGGCAGCGATTCCGTTCATGGAAAGGACCACCACAAAAGAAGACCTTTTTGGTATTACTACAGGTTGCAGCCACTGCTGATTTCTCAGATGCCAGCACTTCCTGAGCTTCACCCTCCTCAGTAGTAGTCGCCGAAGAACCTTCCGAGGTCCGTGAAGCAACTACAGCAACAGTGTGAGCTGTCCATGGAGTATAGGCATCAGCATTACGCTGAGCCAGGTCTAGTGTGTAGGCTCTGTTGTAAGCAGCCTGCAGATCAAGAGTGTCACTTTCAAGGAGGCGTTGGCATATCAGGAGTGAGGCAATGCCATTGATAAAAGCATCGCGAATTGACTCCTCACGGTACTTTTCCGCACTCACAGCCTTAAAGTTACAATCCTTGCTTAACTTACGGAGTTCTCTGAGAAACTCGTCAAGGGATTCACCCGGCTTCTGCTGTCTAGTTGCTAAGAGGTGTCTCGCAAAGATTTCATTGGGAGTTTTTACATATCATTTTTGCAGAGTAGAGATAGCAGAATCATAGTCTTCACAGTCTTCAATGTACTCAAATACATTATGGGTTGACCAACGTCCAGAACGTATCTGGAGCCTTGGCCCCGCACTCCTCAATGAAGTTCTTGAAGGTTCTGTACCAGTGGCACCACGAGCGCTGGGGTCGATGTCTAAGTGCATGGGCTGGAGCACTTTCTCCATGGTTGGTCGTAAGTTGAGTAAATTGTTGTAGGTTAAGTTAAATTGTTGTAGGGTAAGGAAACTTGGTTGTGCAGACCAAGCTTTACTCAAGTTAAACCCAAGATACAGCCTGCAATACAAAAGAACCTAACGCTCCTGAGACATATTGTAAAGACAGTGACATATGAACAATGTACATATACAACAATAAATAGTGAGGTAAAGTAAGTAATGAAAACGAGACACCCATATGTCTGCACCGATGCTGAGCTTGTTTCCAGCCAGTCTCCAAAACATAAACAAATATGAAAACGCTCGCTAGCGAAGTATGAAAATGTCACAGTAACAACAAAGTTAACCTACAAAACCAATATAACAATATATAACTATATATATATAACTATATATATATAACTATATATATGTATAACTATATATATACAACTATATATATACAACTATATATATATAACTATATATATAACTATATATATACAACTATATATATATAACTATATATATAACTATATATATAAATATATATATAAAACTATATATATAAATATATATATATAAATATATATATAAATATATATATAAATATATATATAAATATATACATAACTATATATATAACTATATATATATAACCATATATATATAACTATACAAATAACTATATATATAAATATATATATAACTATATATATATAACTATATACATAACTATATATATTAGTATATATATATAAATATATATATATAACTATATACATATATAACTATATATATAACTATATATATAACTATATATATAACTATATATATAACTCTATATAACTATATATATATAACTATATATATATATATATAACTATATATATATATATAACTATATATATAACTATATATATAACTATATATATATAACTATATATATATATATAACTATATATATAACTATATATATATAACTATATATATATATAACTATATATATAACTATATATATATAACTATATATATATAACTATATATATATAACTATATATACATATGACTATAAGTATATATCTATATATATATAACTATACATATGGTTATATATATAGTTATATATATAACTATATATATATATAGTTAACTATAGTTATATATATATAGCTATGACTATATATAACTATATATATATATATATATATAACTATATATATAACTATATATAAATAAATGTTTAGAGGTACACAATTTATATACAGTTTTAAATATAATGGGAGAAAAGTTTCAAAGTTCCCCAAAGAGAAACAATGCGTGAGATGTTTCTTTCTGCCGGCACAAAGAAGGTTGACGCACCGCAATAGAGACAGACTCCAACATCCTTAAATCGTTTCTGGAATCCGCTCTATGTAGCACCTTGAATCATTCTATTTTATATCTATCGGTACAGCAATTGTCAATTCATCAGAACTCTTTACTTTCGACATAGTATTATTATTTTACTCTATCGATTTTCTCGAGAGACTTCCGCCCATTATATTTAAAACTATATATATATAACTATATATAACTATATATATATAACTATATATATAACCATAACTATATATAACTATATATATAACTATATATATAACTATATATATATAACTATACGTATAACAATAACTATATATAGCTATATATATAACTATATCTATATATATATAACTATATATATATATAACTATATATATAACTATATATATATATATAACTATATATATATAACTATATATATATATATATATAATTATATATATATAACTATAGCAATATATAATATATATAACAAACCAGTTTCCAATGGAGGTATATACACCATTCCTTGCCATAATTGCCATCATTATAGTTATATTGGTGAAACTCAGCGTAAATTGGAAAAAAGGCTCAATGAACATAAAAGAGATATAAAAAATAGCAATTCTCTAAGTGCATTATTCTCTCATTCATTGCAGCATAATCACACCTTTGACTTTAAACAAGCAAAAGTAGTTAAATTTATTTCAAATAAACCGCGCCGGAGACTTCTTGAAGCTACGCTTATCGCAATTTCAAGCTCAATTAAACAACGTGCAGGTTTCTATAACATTGCGCCATTAATGAGTAAACTTTTATTAAAATAACATTATTTAACTGTAGACACAGGTTAACTTTCTCCCACCATTCAAACACCCCCTGTAATAATTAACACATAATCTCAATCAATAAATTACATAAAAACCACTGATTTCATTTCTGTTACAAACCTATATTTGAATTTCAACAGATATATCTTTTTTCCAGTAAGAATATTAACTGCGTTCATATTTTTAAAATTACATTAACGACTATATGACGTCACTAAAATTTCCATCTCTTTAACAACGCCAGCCCCCCCCCCCTCCTTTTTGAATTTCCAACGTCTTTTTCCGTTTTTCTGAAATAGAACTGCATCACACTGTGCACGTGAAACGTTTTCAAATATTTTGTATTGGTATTTTTTGTTTCTTAATCTCATTCATCCAGAGGAAGTCTCGAAATAAAGACGAAACGTTGATGAACACATAATACGGTTTGTTCCTTTTTATTTCTCTATTTTTTCGGAGTACTATTTCCATTATTTTCATCATATATAACTATATATATAACTATATATATATAACTATATAAATATAACTATATATATATAACTCTATATATATATATATATATAACTATATATATATGACTATGCATATATAACTATACATACATAACTATATATATAATTATATGTATTTATATATATACTAGCTGTACCCGACAAAACGTTGCTGTGGCTCAGTTTGTTAAAATGGAACACATTCCTCCAGAAAAATTGCATTTTGTTCGTTTATTTACTTTTATTATTTTTTGCAATTTTTTTAATCAATAAAAGTTGTTATTTCCCCCCCCCCCCCCCAAAAAAAAAGGATGAATTTTTTACCATAAATTGTTAGGGGAAAGTTTGGTTTTTTTTCAGGAAAAATTGCACTTTTTTTTAAAAGAAATTTGGCAGTAAAAAACGGATTTTTTATTATAAAAAGAACAGATGAATGCTTTACATGAACAATGTGAAAGTAGAGAAAAGTTTGATTCTTTTTTTTCAAGAGAATGTACAAATTATTTTTTTTTAACAAATGTCCAGAAAATAAACAGAAAAATACTTCCATCATTAATTATGCAAAAAAATAAATAAATAAAATGTTGATTTATGCTTATAAATTACGATAAAACTTGCTGAGTACGCGCTGTTTTACGGTTGTTGTAAGAATGGAACAGAAACTTAAATTTCACTTCGTTTTAATCTTTCTTAATTTTTTAATTGTGCCCCCCAAAACGAATATAATCAAAACAGTAACATTCAACAACTGTACTTTATGTATATAAAACACAAAATATTTATAAAAAACAACAAAAAAACGTTAATAACGTAAGGGAAATAATTCCATTTTTAAACGGAAAAGTCAGTTTGGTATATCTTTTTGTTATGTTTTACATAAGTCCAGCTTACCATTCACATTGGAAATGTCGACATTTATAGGTTGTCGGGTACGTTTACAACGAATAAACACTCTAATCTAGTAGATGTATCAGAATTTTTGTAGGAATTTTTGACACCCCTATCACGAAACTGCGAATAAAATATAAAAACTCGTAATTTCTCTTTTAAAAGTGGGTTGTTTATTTTCTTTATTTAATAGTTTATTTCTTCCAAAATAAACTATTAAAGTTGTTTTAAAGTAATAGAAATATTTTTTTTATTTTAAAAAAAAACAGTAATGAATTTTACGAACACAATATTTTTCAATTTTTAAACTTTAAAAATCTATCCAAATTTTTCTATTGATTCTATTTTTACGATATTTTTTTGTGAAATTTTATGCTCTTTCCAATAAACCGAATATAATATTTTAGACAAACGTTTTTTTTTTAATTCACACCCACCCATTTTCAAGTGCCTATTAAAAAGTAAATAATTAATTTACTCACCAAAGGTTTATATATCACAAATTGAAGAGGAAAGGTCAATAAGTAATATATTAAAATTTAAAACAAAAAAGTAGTGCTTTTTAGAAATTTACCTGTAAAGTTCGAAGTTTAAAACCTTTTTTTTAAACCACATTGTTTGTTTTTTCTTTTGTTGTTTTTTTATGAAACCTTGGTTATTGCTCCTTTAATTGAAAAAAAAATTAGGGCTTGAATTACATTTTTCGAGTAGTTATAAGCTTGGAAAGACAGGGGGTCGAATAATTCACGCCTCCAATTTTGAAATGTCTATTAAAAAGTAAATAATTTACTCACCAAAGTGTTATGTATCACCAAATTAGAGAGAAAAGGTCAATAAATAATATATTCAAATTTAAAACAAAAAAAGTAGTGTTTTTTTTAGAAATTTACCTATAAAGTTCGAAGTTTAAACACTTTTTAAAAAAAAACACGTTGTTTTTTTTTGTTGTTTTTGTTAATGAAACCTTGGTCCTTGCTCCTTTAATTGAAAAAAATAGGGCTTGAGTTACATTTTTCGAGGAGTTATAAGTTTGGAAAGACGGGGTGGAATTATTCACTATTTTTCACGAAATTTCTGACACACCTACCAATCTACCCATGTTAAGAACGGCTTTCGGAATAAACACCCCTTACCTTGCCAGAATACCCGAAAAGCTATAAAAGTTCACGTGTCGAATGTGAATGATGAGTTGGACGTAATGTAAAAATGTACCGAATTTAAAAGGGAACGAAATTCAAATTTCCGTTCCATTTTTACAACAACCGTAAAGCAGAGCATTCTATGCAAATTTTACATAACTTACTGTATTAATGCTATTTTTTTTAAGCAAAAAAAAATTTAGGTTTGGCTATAAATTCCTAAACTCATTTCATCCTAAATAATTTAGGTGACTGAAATAGGAATCTAATTGAATCTTTAATTTCCTGAATAGTATGCGAGAATTCATTTTTCTTCGAGTTATATCGAATTCATTAATATGGACTTTAGGGGCTTTTTTCGTAATGTTACTGTAAAAAATATGTTTATTGTTACAAATTACGATACTTTATTTATATAAAAAAAGCAAAAATAAATTCTTGCGTTTTTTATTTACTACTGAAAACCATAACTTTAGTAAAGGTATTAAGAGTTAAGTAAAAATAATTAGTTCATTATATTCTGCGATCATTATTTGATAAATACTGCAATTTTCATTAAAATTGGTTAATTTCCTGATTTTTGGTGAATTTTTAAGTAAAGGGAGGGGTCAAAATGTTTATACACTTTGAGCGTCGGCATTCATTTTATCTGTACCTACCATTTTTCGATGAGTATTTGATATGAAAGCGACTATGTGTGGTTAATTTAAATTAAATTTCAATCACGTGGTTAGATTATAAATAATCATGTGATTAAACCCATTGAAAATTTACCGATATTGTAAACACATTCTGTTTAAATAAAGCCTGTAGTGTTTTTTAGTGATGCAGTTTTGGCAACTGAGATTTTAAAAAAAAAAACCCGCGAGATCAGGAGCAGGAAATGTCCAGAAAATCGCTAAATTTTTAACTTTTATCATCTGAAATTTTCAAAAATCGCTAATTCCCCCCCCCCAACACCATATTTTAACTTCCTACCATAAAAAATTATAAATATAGTATATTCAATATATAAAATGTTCCGTGTTTTCTCACTATATGTTTCTGGAATTATATTGAAGCGGTTAGCTCCCCAGAAGGCTTACATTTTTTCTCAGTTAGTTTTACCTGTTTTTTCAGAGAGGGTATTTTTTTTTTGCAGGAAACAAATCATAAACTCAAACTTTTTATAATAAAAGTTAAATTGAAACATACTGCAAATTAAACATCCCAATAATGGTGCAACATATTTTGAAATTAGAAAAAAAAATACTTTGTTTAAGCATATTAAAAGTATTCAAGTTGGTAGATAAGTAAATTCTACTGTATTGGTATAAGTTTTTTTTGCTGTTGTTTCTATCGTATTTTAAACTACACTTCGGAGGTTGAAATGCCCGCCCCTCACCTAAAATGTACTTGGAAAAATCGATTTTATAGCGAGATTTAAGAATGGTTAGCCGAAAAAAGGTGAAAAACAAAACAAATAATAAATAAATAATTGTTACCAAAGGTAATATATGCTACTTTTTTTACTTACATGAATGAGTTTATTTTATGTTTTAAAGTATTTTCAAGCGCTTTTCTTTATTTTTTAATCTATAATTGCGGGTGTTTGGGTGTGAAATACCTCCAGATTTTCTAGATTTCCCCGCTAGATTGCAAACGAAATCTCCAGATCTAGCAGGAGAACGGCTAAATTGGAACCACTGATCACGTGACAGGAAGTGGTAATAAATAATTGTCCCTAATAAAAAAATGGCCTATAGGTAGAAAGAAAACCACCTATTAATCATAGAAAAATAAAGTATAATGTTATAATTAAAAAGAAATATATAAAACACACGTGGATATAGTAAATATATTATACCAAAACGTGGAAGTCATACGTCCAGTGGTTTTTTAGACGATTAATTGCGAACGAACCAAGAGTTACATTTATATATATATATATATATATATATATATATATATATATATATATATATATATATATATATATATATATATACATATATATATATACATATATACTATATACATACTATATATACTGTATATATATATACTTGTATATATACTATATATATACTATATATACATAACATATATATATGCATATAATATGTATATATATTATACATATATTATATATATATATTATATATATATTATATATATATATTATATATATACTATATATATACTATATACTATATATACTATATATATACTATATATATACTATATATATATATGTACACTATATATATACACTATATATATACTATATATATGTACACTATATATATACACTATATATATATATATACACTATATATATACTATAGATATACTATATATATTTACTATATATATATGTATATCATATATATATATCCTATATATATTCTATATATATATTATATATATTCTATATATATACTATATATATATATGTACACTATATATATACACTATATATATACAATAGATAACCTATATATATTTACTATATACACATATATATCCTATATATATACTATATATATGCTATATCTATAATATATATATGCTATATGTATACTATATGTATATATACTATGTATATACTATATATATACTATATATATGCTATATCTATACTATATATACGCTATATCTATACTATATATATGCTATATATACTATATGTATATATGCTATATATATACTATATATATATACAATATGTATATATACTATTTATATACTATATATATATTATATGTATATATATACTATATATACAATATATATACTAAATATATATATTGTATATACACGATATATATACACACTATATATATACATTATGTATGTATACACTATATACATACTATATATATATTATATATATACTATATATATGCTATATATATACTGTATATATACTATATATATATACTATATTTATACACTATATATATATATACTATATATATACTACATATATGTGTATATATTATATATATACTATATATATACTGTATATATACTCTATATATGCTATATATATTATATATATATATACTATATATATATATATACTATACATATATATATACTATATATACACTATATATATGCTATATATATACTATATATATACTATATATATGCTATATATATTATATATACTATATATACTGTATATATATTATATATATACTATATATATACACTATATATATACAATATATATGCACCATATATATATATAATATATATATGTACTATATATATATATACTATATATATGAACTATATATAAACAAGATATTTCCTATATACACTTGTGCCCGATATTATTCATACCCCCCCCCCCCTTGAAAATTGAGTTTATTAGGTGTAACTTTGTAAGAATTTATTGTTTACGTCCATATTGATACATATTCTTAATAAACCTCTTCTGATCATTTTCGTCATTTTAAAATCTCGGGATACTTGTGATAAAAGAAATATACAGCTATTTATAAAATCTGCAATGTTCAAAAATAATCATACCCCCTTATTTTTTCAGTATTAATCGAGTTTCTGACTGTTTGTTTCCTGTTTGATTCTTATTTTGAATGCTTTTATACAACCTTTGATTAATTTCATTTCGTTTTTTGCATTTTACAGAAATTAAAATGATATCAACTGAAAACCAATAAAAGAATAAAAATTATTAGAATGGGGAAGAAAAAAGAGCTTAGTAATGATCTTAGGACTAAAATTGTGAATTCACATAAGGATGGTTTAGGTTGCAAGTCAATTTCCAAGAAATTTGAGGTCCCTACAGCAACAGTACAGAGCATCATACAAAAAATTCCAGAGCCACCACACAACAAACAACTTGATTGGTAGAGGAAGGAAAAGGAAACTGTCTGCTAGAGCCACCAGGAACATTGTAAGAAGTGTTAATGCAAATCCAACCACCACTACTAAGGATATTTTAGAAAATCTGGAGTCTTCTGGCATAAAAATATCAAGTCAAACATTGCAAAGGACTCTGCATGAAAATGGTCTGAAAGGAAGAATACTAAGAAGGACTCGATTGCACACCGGAAAACACCTTGCAGCACGTCTAAAGTTTGCTAGGACCCATGTGAATTCTCCAGAGTCCGTTTTCTCAAGTATTTTATGGACTGACGAAATAAAAATTGAATTGTTTGGCCATATGGATGCTTCTTACGTTTGGAGGAAGAAAGGAGAAGCTTACAACCCAAAGAACACCATACCCACGGTGAAACATGGTAGTGGTAGCCTAATGTTTTGGGGCTCCTTTTCGGCTAGTGGTCAAGGTAGTGGTAGATAATGATCCAAAACATACTGCCAAAATAGTCAAGAAATGGTTTGAGGATAATCCAATTAATGTTTTGGAATGGCCTAGCCAGAGTCCCGATCTGAACCCTATCGAAAACCTCTGGCACATATTGAAAACTGAGGTTAAAAAGCAGAAACCTGGAAATTTGAGGTATTTGGAGAACTACTGCATTGAAGAATGGTCAAAAATCAGTGTTGATGCTTGTAAAAACCTTGTTGATAAATATCCAAAACGGTTACAGGCAGTTATTAAGAATAAAGGGCATGCTATTGACTATTAGTAAGAGAGGTATGAATAATTTTGAACTAGTGCCATTATTGTTTTTCTTTGTATAATGTTTCAAACTTGCATACTTTATTTATTTGTTGAGTTTAAATTAAATGCTTATGCTTGATTTATTGTTTGAAATCCCTTTAATATTGTCTACCTTCTGGTTTGAGCAATATTCTTATAGAATTCTCAAAGATCCGAGGGGTATGAATAATATCGGGCACAAGTGTATATGCTATATATATTCTATATATATACTATATATATTCTATATATAAATACTATATATATTCCATATATATATATATATATATATATATATATATATATATATATATATATATATATATACTATATATATTCTGTATATGTACTATATATATACTATATGCATATATTATGCATATTCTATATATAATACATGTATACTATATATATACTATATATAATATATATACATACAGTATATATATACTATGAACATATACTATATATATACTATATATACTATATATATACTATCTATATACTATATATATACATGTATATATATAACATATATATTTTATATATATATAATATGTATTATATATATTATATATATACATTGTATACATATAATATATATATACTATATGTATACATATATACTATATCTATACACTACATATATACACTATATATACTATATATATACTATATATACTATATACATTTACTATATATATGCTGTATATATATACACACTATATATATATATATACTATATATATGTATGTATATATACATACGATATATACATACTATATATATACTATATATATGATTGTGAGCTGGATTAAATCCGACGATATACTATATATATATACATACTATATAAATACATACTATATATAAATACTATATATATACATACTATATATATACTATATATATACTATATATATACATACTATATATATACATACTATATATTTATACTGTATATGTATACATACTATATATATACATACTATATATATATACTATATATATACTATATATATACTATACGTATATATATACTATATATATACTATACGTATATATATACTATATATATACTATATGTATATATATATTTTATATACTATATATACAGTATATACCTATACTACATATATATACTGTATATATACAATATATACACTATATATACACTATATGTACTATATATATATATTTTATACACCATATATATATACACTCTATATACATATATACTATATATATACTATATATATACCATATATATATATATAAACTCTATATGCATATATACTATGCATATATATATACTATATATATACTTTATAAACATATATACTATATATATGCAATATATATACTCTATATACATATATACTTAATATATGTACTATATATATATTCTATATACATATATATAAAAATATACTGTATATATATACACTATATATATATGCTATATATATACTATATATTTATATATATATATATATTATACATATGATATATATACTATATATATGTATACTATATATATTATATATATTTATACTATATGTATATACTTTATATATACTATATACTATATGTATATACAATATATGTGCTATATATATATATATTCTCTCTATATATACTCTATATATATATACTATATATATACCCTATATATATATTATACTGATATAGTATATATAGAGAGAGTATATATAGAGTATACTCTGTATATATATACTCTCTCTCTCTATATATATATACTCTGTATATATATATATATTCTGATATATATATACTCTGTATATATATATATATATACAGAGTATATATATATATATATATATATACTCCGTATATATATATACCCTGTATATATATATATTTATATATATATATGCTGTATATATGTATGCTCTGTATATATATATATAGGTACTGTATATATACTATATACTATATATACTATATATATACTATGTATATACTATATATATACTATATATATTATATATATATTTTATATATATATTATATATATATATATTTTATATGTATACATTATATGTATTATATATTTGTATTATATATATATATTGTATACATATACTATATATATACTATATATGCATATATACTATAAATATACCCTACATATATACACTATATATATATTCTATACATATACTACATATTTACTATATATATATGCTATATATATACATACTGTATGTATACTTACTAAATATATACTATATATATATATTTTATATATATACTATATATATATACTATATATATTAATATATATACTATATATGTACTATACATATAATATATATTTTTATATATACATACGATATATATACTATATATATACTATATATATAATATATATATTTATACTATATATATACTATATATATACAATATACTATATGTATATACTATATATATGCTATATATACTCTATATATATAGTATATATAGAGTATAGTCTGTATATATATATATACTCTGTATATATATACTCCATATATATATATATATATATATATATATATATATATACTTATATATATATATATATATATATATATATATACTCTGTGTATATATATATACTTTGTATATATATATATACTCTGTATATATATATACTCTATATATCTATATAATACTAAAACTCTATGGATCTTGTATGTTAGCAATCAGATGTCCGGTTTTCAACATCCGGTTGCGCATGCGTAAATAGCAACGTCTTCAATCCGTTATTCCAATTCCGGAATTTTTATATCGCTTTTAATACAAACAATTTCATTTAATTTGATCAAATAGTTTTTTTTGTTTTTTTTAACGGCTAAAAACATTCAACTTCGTAAAGTCTGTCGCAGTTTCAAAAAAACTTCTCCCTTTTAAAAAAACAAAAGTAAACAAACAAGAAAAACAACACTCATTAATAGAAGCAGCGGCGGTGAAAGAAAACACCTCTCACTTTCCCTCTAATAGATTTCAACACTCCTACTCCCTCTGTTTTCGTTACGTACGCGAGAAATCTTTAATTCATGTCATTATAAATAAATAATTTTATAAAATCAACCGTAGTTTTTTTTTGTTTTTTTTTAACGGCTAAAAACATTCAACTTCGTAAAGTCTGTCGCAGTTTCAAAAAAACTTCTCCCTTTTAAAAAACAACACTCATTATTAATAGAAACAGCGGCGGTGAAAGAAAACACCTCTCACTTTCACTCTCATAGATTTCAACACTCCTACTCCCTCTGTTTTCGTTACGTATGCGAGAAATAGTTACGTGTATGTGTGAGAGAGAGAAAAAGGGAGCGATGTAAAACTGGATAGAGTTATCCCCCTTAACTAATGCAGACCTTTTTACTAGAGGGCGTTATTACAAAAAAATTTCTTTTTCTTCTTCCCATGTTTTTTAAAGTCGTCTGCTTACATTTCCAAACGGAAAGCTGAATCGGTAAATGCACACATTTCTATTACATTAAATAGTGTTTTCCTTTGTTGCTTTTAAACAGCAAATACTTGAATCATATGTTTTATACATATTAAATCCATTTTTTAAATCCAATATATTTTTTAAATCCAATATTTTAAATTCATCAGAAGTTTTTACACAAAAACGGAAAGCCGCATTGCTAAATGCACACGTTTCTATTACATTAAATAGTGTTTCCTTTTGTTGTTTTTTTAACAACAAATACTTGAATCATATGTTTTACACATATTACATCCATTTTTTAACACATTTAATATTTTAAATTTTTCAGAAGTTGTTACACAAAGCTGTAACAAATTATTTTACATTCTTTGTAGAACTTTACTAATATGTCACACAACCAAATAAAAAGTAAAAAACCCAAAATCATGATGTTTTACACATATTACATCCATTTTTTAACACATTTAATATTTTAAATTTTTCAGAAGTTGTTACACAAAGCTGTAACAAATTATTTTACATTCTTTGTAGAACTTTACTAATATGTCACACAACCAAATAAAAAGTAAAAAACCCAAAATCAACGACGAAACCAATGTGGATCAGCAACAAGCTGGTCCCTCTGGCATGCCACAACTTACTGAAACTGAACAACAAAGACGAACTCGACTGATTCGTTCTAGAGAAACGTATAAACTTCAAAGAGCTTCTGAAACAAGTGAACAAAGAGAAATTCGCTTGAAAAAACAAAGGGAAAAAGATTATAGATATCGAAATTTAGAAACGCCGCAGCAAAGAGAATACCGACTGAGCATGCAAAGAATGCGAACACAAGAGACAAGAAATAATGAAACAACAGAGAGGAGAGAAGAGAGACTGAACAGGCAGAGAATTAGAGCTGAGCAAAGACGAGCTAGCGAGACAGCACAACAAAGAGAAGAGAGACTGAGTAGCCAAAGAATAAGAGATGAACGAAACCGAGGTGACGAGAATGTTGTGGAAATAAACAACATACTTGCTTTGCGAAATAGTCAATATAATTTACAGCGCAGAGCAAACTTACGGGGAAATGTTGGAAATTTGAATAAGCTATGTTCTCATTGTAAAGCAAAACTTTTTGTTGGAGAAACTGCACATTTTTGTTGCATGAATGGCAAGGTTAGATTGCCAAAGTTGCACAAGTTGCCACATGAACTCTATTATTTGTATGCTGATCAAGGTGAAGAAGCTCGCCACTTCAGAAGACACCTGAGACAATATAATAGCCTGTTTCAAATGACATCTTTTGGTTGCAAAGAAATCAAGCCACAACACGGATGGAATCCATCTATAGTTATTCAAGGGCAGATTCATCACTATATTGGATCATTATTACCTGAGCCAGACAATCAAGCTCAGTTTATTCAGATATACTTTCTTGACAAAGAATATAGTATTGATGTTCGGATGAATATGTACCCGAACATTGAGTTACGTCGGAATATCATAGAAAATATTGAGTATATTCTAAGACGTGCTAATATCTATGTGACTGCATTTCAACAAACTAAGGACATGATATACAACATACCTAATGCAGTTATTGTTATAGATCCTACGAGGAAACCGATTAATGAGTATGAAAGGCGATACAATAATCAGATTTTTAATGAAGTAGGAATTATTATTCAAAATAACAATGAACAGCAAACAACATCACGCCACATAATATTGAGAGAAAAAGGTGGTCAGCTTCAAACAATATCGGAATATCATCGATCATATGATCCACTACAGTATGTACTGTTTTTCCCTGATGGTGAGGATGGCTGGCATCCCGAGATGACAATGACAAATAACCGGAAATTAACTGCTATGCGTTATTATGCCTACCGCATTATGATCCGTGATGATGAATTTAACCAAATATTAAGAGGTGGGAGATTGTTTCAGCAGTATGTTGTGGATATGGCAGGAAAAATTGAAGTAGATCGTTTGAACTACATTAGATTGAATCAATCCTCTCTTAGATCTACAACATACAGAGGTTTTGTCGATGCGTTACATGATAATGATGATCTTAGTAACATAGGCAGAAAAGTTATTTTGTCATCAACATTTGTTGGTGGTCCACGATATATGATGGAAAGATGTCAAGATGCTATGATGTATGTTAGAAAATATGGGACTGCAACTTACTTCATCACAATGACATGCAATCCAAATTGGCCTGAGATTAAGGATAATCTCATTGAGAACCAATTTCCTCACGATCGACCAGACATAATTGCAAGAATTTTTGATTTAAAAAGAAAACTTTTCATTAAATATTTAACAGGAACACAAGGTCTGTTGGGTAATTGTATTGCCTACGTTATAAGTGTTGAATACCAGAAAAGAGGTTTACCACACCCACATTGCCTGCTATGGATGGAAGAAGAATCTAAACCCAGACCCCAGAATTATGATGATTTTGTTCAAGCTGAAATACCAAATAAAGTCGAACATCCAGAAGAACATGAATTGGTATTGACGCATATGATACATGGACCAAACTGCAACAGTACATCTCTGTGCTGGAAAAATGGGAGCTGTTCAAAGAGGTACCCAAAACCATATAGTGATGAAACAAGATGTGGATATGATTCC
This sequence comes from Euprymna scolopes, assembly GCF_053919585.1. NCBI lineage: Eukaryota > Metazoa > Mollusca > Cephalopoda > Sepiida > Sepiolidae > Euprymna > Euprymna scolopes. The sequence goes on along the minus strand of NC_136500.1, from coordinate 103,047,026 downwards.
TACCCTATTTATAGGCGAAGGTCACCAGAAATGGGAGGTCATCAAGGCTATAAAGAAGGTAGAAATGAACCTATAACTTCCAAATGGGTTGTACCTTACAACATGACTCTCTTGAAGTTATTTAATTGTCACTTAAATGTAGAAATATGCACTTCTGTAAAATCCATTAAATATGTAATTAAATATACATTAAAGGGAAGCGATCAGGCAGTTTTCAGTGTAAGCAAAGACGAAATTAAGCAATACTTGACAGGAAGATATATTGGACCATCAGAAGCAGTTTCGATGATACTGGGATTTCCAATTCATGTTAGAGAACCTGCAGTTGTTCGTCTTCAGATACATCTCCCTGATCAACATATGATCTATATTCAAAGGACAAGCAACAGAGACCTTAATAGAAATGCTTCTTGCACAACTCTAACAGAGTTTTTCAATATTTGCCAGAATGATGAATTTGCCAGAACACTCTATTACTCGGATGTCCCAAAATACTATGTGTGGCAAAATAAGAAATGGCAAAGAAGAAAAATGGGTAGAAGAATAGTTGACCACCCAGGAGTTTTTGAAGCAAATATTCTTGGTCGTATGTACACAGTCTCACCAAATAGTGGTGAATTGTACTTTTTGCGGCTACTACTTCACCATGTAAAAGGACCTAATTCTTTTGAATCTCTGCGAACTGTAGCAGGTCATATATGTCCATTATTTAAAACTGCTTGCAAAGAAAGAGGATTACTGCTTCATGACAACCACTGGATACAAACAATGGAGGATGCAGATAAAACGAGAATGCCAAGAGCGATAAGGGATCTGTTCATTGTGATACTTTTAAACACAGAATGTTCAAATCCTCTTGAGTTGTGGGAAAGATTTTCCAACTCCATGGCAATGGATTACTACAATGCAATGCAAATCCAAGTTAACAATCAGAACATGGTCAATAAAAATGCCATCAACAACACGTTGAGGTACATAAATGATAAACTTTGTGCTGCTGACAAATCACTGCAAGATTTTGGATTGCCTTTGCCTCAGAATTTACCTAATGTGATTCACATAAATAGAGCCATAATGGATGAGCAAAGTTACAATATAGCAGAGCAAATGACATATGTAAAGACACATCAACATTTATTAAATGACGAACAATCGATCATCTACAACTTTATATGCAGTTGCTTAAACACAGACTCTTCTTCATTGATTTTCATCGATGCTCCAGGAGGCACAGGAAAGACCTTCTTAATAAAACTTCTTCTTTCAAAAGTAAGGAGCTTAGGACAAATTGCACTGGCTGTAGCATCATCAGGTATTGTTGCAACATTGATGCCTGGTGGTCGCACTGCTCATTCCAGATTCAAGCTTCCTCTCAATGTAAGAGAAAATGATGTTTGTAATTTTGATAAACAATCAGAAACAGCCAACTTGATAAGGGCAGCAAAACTTATTATTTGGGACGAATGTCCAATGATAAGAAGGGAGAGTTTAGAGACGTTCGATAGGACTCTCAAGGATATATGTGGAAACAATGAAACATTCGGAGGGATATTGACGGTGTGCAGTGGTGACTTCAGGCAACTACTACCAGTCATAAAAAGAGGAAATGATGCTGACATTTACAATGCTTGCATCAAAGAGTCGTTTTTGTGGCGTAAATTTAAGAAATTTTATTTAAAACAAAACATGAGAGTTCAAGATGATGATGATGAATACTCTAAATTTATTATAAAGATTGGTGAAGACAAACTTGAAAAAAATGAAAATGGTGAGATTGAACTGCCTGAAGATTTGATAATCCGCGCAGATAATGTTGACCAATGCATTGAATACATTTATCCTTCGTTTGACAATCTAGAAATGTTTGCGGAAAATTGCATATTAGTACCATTTAATGATACAGTTAGAGCAATAAATCATAATTGTATTGAAAAATTTCCTGGACAAGTCAAAGAATATTTGTCATTTAATTCTGTTCTTGAAGGAACAGAAGCTACACATTACCCAACAGAATTTCTTGATTCGATAGAGTTATCAGGATTACCTCCACATAAACTTGAACTCAAGAAAGGAGCTCCAATCATATGTATGAGGAATATTGATCCACCACGCTTATGTAATGGTACAAGACTAATAATAGAGGAGCTGTATAATAATTTGATTGTTGCTAAAATTATTGCATCACAGTTTGAAGGAGAAATCGTTTTAATTCCAAGATTGAAAATGGTCTTATCTGAAGGTGACAATATTCCGTTTGCCAGAGTCCAGTTTCCTATACAATTAGCATTTGCTATGACTATTCATAAGTTTCAAGGACAGACCTTACATAAAGTTTTAGTTTATCTAGACAAACCTGTCTTTCAACATGGTCAACTATATGTTGCACTCAGTAGAGTTAAGCGAAAGGAAAACATAAAAGTTTTTTTAAAACACTCAAATTGTACAAAAAATGTTGTAAATAGAAAAGTATTGTCTTAGTTTTAGTGACCTTATTATTAGCATATGAATACAATATTTATTTTCTGTACAATAAGTGCTTAAGCACCCGTGCTTTTCAGCGATACATATTCAATAAAATAAATTGATTAATATAATTAATCTGGATATAAGAGAGTTAGAACCTGATAAGAAGTCTCAATTAAGCAAAAGGATAACAAAAGTTTTCTTTAAAAAAAATTAACTGTACAAAAAATGTAAATAGAAAAGAATTGTCTTAATTTTATTGACCTTATTATTAACATACAAATTAAATATTTTACACAATGGGTACTGAATGTTTGCTTAAATTAAATGAAAAAAGTTACATTTTATTTTCATTTTCTATTTAAAAAGCCATTATTAACACGTGGAGAGTGTTTTTTTTATTATTCTGTACTTTCAACTAACAATTTCATTTAAAAGATGATATATCAAAATTTGAATTTAACTATAATAAGGATTATGATACCTGTTCAGTGCATATTTACCTATAAGCATGACCAACCACTTATAATTCAGTAACTGTAATTTTAAAAAAAATAACAATTATAATAAACAGAACGACTCATAGAAATCTATCTATATTCTTTTTTCATTTTAATATACTATTTTCTTTATGCCACAAGTGTCACGCTCATACATGAATTCCATAGCTAATATAACGTACTGACCCAACGGGTCACCGGTGGTCTAGTGTATATATATAGGCTCTGTATATATATATATATATATATATGTATATATATACTATATATATACATACTATATATGTATACTATATATATACTATATATATACTATATGTATATATATTTTATATATACTATATACATGCTATTTACATAGTATATATATTACATATATGTATACTTTATATATATACTATATATACTACATATATATATATACTGTATATATATACTATATATATACACTATGTATATACACTATATATACTATATATACTATGTATATACCATATATATATACACTCTATATACATATATACTATGTATATATATACTATATATACACATTATATACATATATGCTATATATATGATATATATATATACTCTATATACATATATACTTTATATATATACTATATATATACTCTATGTACATATATATATAAATATACTGTATATACATACACTATATATATATAATATATATATACACTATATATATACTATATATATACTATATATATAATATATATTTATATGTATACTATATATATAGAATATATATTTATACTATATATATACTGTATACTATATGTATATACTATATATATATGCTATAAATATACTCTATATATACTATATGTATATATTATATATATGCTATATATATACTCTATATATATACTTTATATATATACTATATAAATATACTCTGTATATATTGTATATATATACATACTCTGTATATATTTATATTCTGTATATATATATATATATATATATATATATATATATATATATATATATATATATATATATACACTCCGTATATATATATATATATATATATATATATATATATATATATACTCTGTATATATATATATATACTCTGTATATATATATGTATACTCTGTATATATATACTATATATATATGTATATACTATATATATACTATATATATGTATATACTATATATATATACTATATATATGTATATACTATATATATACTATATACATATGTATATACTTTATATATACTATATATATATAATATATATATACTATATATATACTATATATATACTATATATATTCTATATATATATACTATATACTTTATATATACTATATATATACTATATATGTATACTATATATATATATACTATATATATACTATATATATACTATATATATATACTATATATATATGTATACTTTATATATATACTATATATATACTATATATATGTACTATATATATGCATACTATATAAAAACTATATATATACTATATATATGTACTATATATATACTATATATATGTATACTTTATATAGTTATACTATATATTTACTATATATATACTATATATTTATACATACTATATATATACTATATATATACTATATATATACTATACTACATATATACTATATATAGATACTATATATATACTATATATATACCATATATATACTGTATATATATATACTATATATATACTATATATATATACTATATATATGTATATACTATATATATATATGTATATACTATATTTATATATATAGTATATATATATTATATATACTATATATATACTGTATATATACTATATATATACTATATATATACTATACATATATATATATACTGTATATATATACTATATATACTATATATATGTATATACTATATATATACCATATATATATATTCTGTATATATATACTATATATGTACTATATATATGTATATATATACATATACTATATATAACTACTTCATTTACTCACACAAATTTAATATACGAAAGTATAGATTTATGCGTAAACTTTAAGTATTTACTTCAAAACTGCTCAATACGTAGGTAGAGCTAGTTAGTAATTTATAAAATATATATGTCGATTAAGCTACACTGAATATTCTGCGTTTCATCCACTGTAGTATTCGTCAGGCTTATGCACGAAGTTTGTGGTTGCTTCTCATGTATACTATATATATATATACATATGCTATATATATATACTATATATATATAAATACATATACTATATATATATATATATATATATATATATATAGATAGATAGATAGATAGATAGATATATCTATATATCACCCCCACTCCTTCACTAGTTGGTTGAGGACGAGGGCTGACCTCCGAACCCTTCCACGGCCGATGATAAATCTTAGCTGTCTCAAGTTACTGGTATGGGGAAGTGACCAAATTATCGGTTGATCGTCTACATATATATCCTGGACCAATTTGTTGTGTACCCTCTTAATTACGAACGTTGTCGAAAGAGAGCCATGGATTTTTATCGTAGTAAGAGAAAACAGGATAAAACGATTTTGCACACACACATATATATTTAAAAAAAAGTACAGTTCTTATAATTCTTTCAGAGTCTTGAAGGAAGCGATGTGTTATTATTCTAAGAATATGGTTGAAGGCGTGAGCTTGTAACCTTGTGGAGTGTCGGTCTCTGGGTATCTGAAGAAATGTGTTTTAAGTCAAAAACCCGCTCTGCTCTGACTTTCTGTGTTCTCTCTATCTGTCCATCTTAGAGTCTGGCTTCTGCGCATTCCCCCATATCTCTCTAACTTTTTTATATATATATAAACATTCATGGTCGCCCTCTGAACATCACGCGGATATTATTTCTCTTTGTTTAGAAATTCTGCTCTCAGTCTATAATCCGAATCATCATTTCTAAAAAGAAAACAATCCCTCGCTTCAAAGATCTGATCGAACTCAAATAAACAGTTAGTAAATACAGTTTCTCTTTTAACCTTTAATACACAGAGTTCTCGTGATTCTTAAATAAACAACTTTACACCAAGTGGTTTTGTCTTTCTTGCTAACGGGGGGGGGGTCATCAACCTCCCCACACCCTTCGTTACATTACCTCCCCTACTTAAAAGAAACAAGATTGGGATCAATATTTTTTCTAATCCACTCCTGCTTACTTGGCCTTAATACTAGGGAATCTCTGTGGTTTTACAATTCATAATATGTAGCTATTTGGTTAATAAAAGAAGAACATTTTTAAAAGCTTTATCTTTCATGCACATGCAAAAAGTTTTCTTTCAGAGTTCGTGTTTTTTTTTAATCTGTCTTCAGTTCATTATAATTTTATAAGGGTCCAGAACCCTTATCATTATTATTATTTTTTTTTTATTAATTTTTTTTAAATATATATATATACATATATATATATATATATATATATATATATATATATATATATATATATATATATATATATATATATTTGACGCATGCAATTATTTATTCAATAGTTCATTTTTCTCCGGATTTCATTCCATGGATCTTTCTTGATTACCCAGCTTCAGTTTTCTTCACATATGTATCTCCAACGTTGGTAGGGTATTGAATGCAGGGTTTTTTGGTAGTCTCGGTTCTGTTCCAGATCGATCAGGACTGGTGGCATTACCAAAAACCATGGTAGCCTTCCCCACTTCATGCTCATCCCTATTCATTTCAAACATCGAATGGACTTTTCCTTTTAAGCGCTTTAATTGAGGGTTACCCTCATCCTCATCTACTTTATTAGCATCTTTTCTAGCCCTTAGGATGCTATTGATGTGGCTTACTCTCCTTTTACTATACACTAGAAAAGCTATTATCATCATCACGACCAAGATGATTATTGTAGGATATAACCATGTACTTACTTCTACCCATCGCCTTTTTTTTTCTTGTTCGTTATTACTGTTCGTAACTCATCTACTAACTCGCTCATAGCGGTCTTTCCGACCGGTTTCAGAAGAGGTGGATCTTTGGAAATTCCTTAGTGATAGGGTCCATACTTTCGACCACTTTACACGTGGTATTTTAATTAATGGCAGAAAGTCATTCCGGAGCTCAAACTTCTCTGTAAGATCTCCATAGTTGGCCAAAGCTGCACAACTCATAGTTAGATCTATAATGGTCATAGGTGGATGAATAAGTATTTCACCTTATTGCCGTCCCTTACAGACTTTCGTCAGCCTTCGCTTACTAGTTGAGGCAACTGCCCAAACACCATCCGATAGATGTATAGCTTGGGGGGTGAGTGTATCCACCGACACCTCTGCTCCACAGTATTTATCGATTCCCTCCTCATTACCTTGGAATAATCGAACGATGCATAAGTTGTGTCCGTTAGTTGCATAGATGGGATTTTTTACTGCACAAACTTTCAGTGCATTCATGCTACAGGCTAGTGATTCGCTAGGCGACAACACTATGAATTTGGTTCAGGCGGGGTTAAAAGCTATTCCCTCAGTTTCAACTTTGTATCTTGCTACTACTCTCTCCTCAGTGACGTTATTAGGAAACGGTATCGGTAAATTAATTACGTCAAACACCTCAAAATCGCTATCTCCACTCAACAAAGGTAACTCAACCATTACGTAAATCTTATCATTTTGCATAATTGTAGCACAACTTAAGGTTTTATAATATTCCCATAGACTCTTCTTTGGATCTACTGGTAAGCGTAAAGCATGTGGCAAGTCTGACTGAATCATCCCGAGTATTGTTTTTAAATCTTTGGGAGGTATGATGCTCGGTGACATGTGCGCTAATGAAAGTAAATCTAATTGTGTCCTAACATGTTCCATTGCCAATGTCAATAACTGAATTGATGAGTCGAGTTGGTTTGTCATCATCATCAGTTCCAGTATTTGCCCAATTACAGCCTCTACGGTACTTATTCTTCTAGCCATAAATGTCAAACTTCAATTTAGGCTTGTGACCGTATGAGATAGCCAGTTAATTCTTTGTCTATGTTCTGTTAGTTCGTTTCTAGTAACGTTCACTATTGATAAGCTTTCCTCTATGACGTGCTTTATCTTCTGTTGATTTTCCTCTAAACCGCTTATATGCTTTCATAATGCCTCTGTGTCACTTTCTGATACTGTACCAAATAATACGTGTAGTGCTTTACCTACGAAAGATAGTATAGATCTCTTTCTAACTCGCTTTTGGGTCCCTTCTGTTGCCTGTAATCCAATATCCCTAAAATATCCTCCAACGTATCGGAGTCTTTGTGTCATCTTATCTAAACGTCCTCCTAGTGATACAAATAACACTGGATCAGAATTTATCCCAAGTTTTGATTGATTTTTCTGCATTTGCAGATTTAAGTCCGCCGCTAAGTCAACTTTGTGTTCTAGTTCCCTTTGAACCTTCCGATACGCTCCCAGATCGATAACGAATGTCAAGATCCACTTAGAGTGTGTAATTGTCACCTTGCTGGTCTTCTTAAATATTGTGCTCTGTGTGTGGCGCAGCACTACTGTCCATCCAACCATCATTACCATCATCATTATCAGGCGACGCATCCTACAAATACACATAGTAACGCTCTTTTATTATTTGTTCCATTTTTATTTCAATCACTCAATTCCATTTCCCCAAATAACTTTACGATAGAATTAATTGGACTTTCTTCATCTTCTTTATCTTCTTCATAGCTATCTTTAATTTTCCCTCGTTTTGAGATAACATTGATAGGTCGTTTTATGCTGCTTCTCAGAAGTCTAGGTCCCATCGTGTCGCCTATTACTTCTGGGGGCTGTGTCGACGGAATCGTATTGCTCTCTGATTCTTCAGCCCTATTCTCATTACCAGCCTCTCTATCTCTCCATACCGATAATGGAATATCATCTTCAGATTCCCAACCTTTCGAATCTGGAGGCGTAGTTGTTATCTGTTAGCAAGTCTGTATTCTCTACCTCAAATTCTACCTCTAACTCCCGTTCATCTGCTATCTCATCAGCCCACCTATCCGTATCTTCCTGATCTCCTTCCAGATCTATCAGGTTGGCTTTCCTTATAGGTCTATCTATCTGTATATTAGGCATTTTCCACTCCCTAATATTGGCTTCACAGATATCTGACACGTGAACCCTCTTCATTTTATTCATCAGTTGATCCCATATCTTATATGTTACCGGTCCCGTTTGTTTTACTATCCTATATTACGGTTTCCATCTAGGATCTAATTTTCCTTTTCTAACCTGGGCTCTGTAGTATACCGAGTCGTCAACTCCATATGTTTTCTTAGCCCTTCCATCGTTGACTTTTTTGTTACGTTTTTTCTGTGCTGAGCTAATCCTTTGACTTCACCAAACAGAGAATGCTGCTGCTCAATCACTTTTTTATGATTTGCTTCCCCAGTATACCTTTTTTTTTGTAGCAGAAGATTATCTAATGGTAACACTAAATCTCTACTGTGCACCAGGTAATATGGAGAGAATTTAGTCGTATGTGAAAATCTGGCCGCTGCTAAGGCCTGATTCAAGAACAAGTCCCAATTATCGACTTCGTCCTCTGATAACTTCGACAGCGTATCTCCCAAAAACCTATGGAATCTCTCTACTTTAGCATTTTATGGCGGTGGTATGGAGAGGTGGTAATATGTTTCACTCCTAAATATCCCGTCACCTCCCTTATAGTGGCATTTACAAATTCTCTGCCATTGTCTGTCACTAATATACGTGGGACACCATACCTAGGGAAAATTTCATTCATAAGTATCTCTGCCATTTGCACCGGGAATGCCTCTACCCAGCTAGTTAACCAATCGACCATGGTGACTATATACTTATTTCCCTTGTTACTACTATTATATGGCCCTGAGACATCCATACTCCACTTCTGAAACGGATATGATGGAATATCAGTCTCCATTAGGGGTGTCACCTTTAACAACCCGCTTCTGGCAAGTGACACATTCCGTCACATAGGAGTGGATATGTTTATGCATATCAGGCCAATAGTATTTCTTCGCTAAAATCGAGTAAGTCTTATCAATACCTACATGACCTAACCCGTCATGTGCTACCTGCACTACACTGGCCCTCACGTGGCCATCCGGGACATACAAGCGTAACATTGGGTTCTTTTCTTCCCCATTTACATAGTATACCCAATCATCTTCCAACAGGTATTTTCTCGATTTTGAAAGCGGTAATTTCCCTTCTACTAGCGATTTTTTAAGTTCGCTATACTCTTTGTCCCTGCTTGCTTCTAACTTAAGTAGTTTCAGGTCTATCAATTTCCACCCAATCTTATCGGAATCGTCTTCTTGAGAGTCATTTTCTTCTGGCTCTATTTCATCTTCCATCTCCGAGGGCCTATTCTGCAATTGCTGAGAGTTGAGTACGCAAATTCTATAGTTATTACCATTAACTAGACTCTGATCACTAGCGTCAGCTTCTTCCCCTACCACTTCGGGAATTCTGCACACGTGTCGTAGCCACTCAGTTGCATAGCCCACAGTTGCATCTTTCGATTCTTCCATTCAGCATCGAACAAGTACTGTAATGGACGATGATCAGTTTTTATTACGAACGTCGCACCCGCTAAATAAAAATGCAGCTTTTGCAAAGCGTACGCGATGGCATAGGCCTCTTTTTCAATCATGGGCCACTTCTGTTGGGTCTTTGTTAACTTGTGAGAGAGAAAGTAAATAGGCATTTTATCCTTTATTCCTGGGATTATAGCTTCTGCCTCTTCATATGGCTGAGTCAAGCAAGCTCCGATACACGTATCACTAGCATCCGTATATAGGACCATAGGCTTGTTAAAATCGGGATAAATCAATAAAGGAATGGATGTCAGTTCCGCTTTTAACGTATCGAATGCTTTCTGACATGCCTCAGTCCAATTGAACCTAGCATATTTTTTCGTTAGATTAATTAGTGGTATAGCTATTCTAGAGAACCCTGCTATGAACCTTCTGTAATAACCTACAGTTCCTATAAATGCTCTAACTTGTCTAACTGTTTGAGGTTCTGGCATTGCCCTTATGATCTTTACTTTATCAGTATCTGGCCTTAATCCAGATTGGTCTATGATAAATCCTAAATATTTAGTCTCTTTTCTCATAAATTGACACTTTTCTATTTTTAGTTTCAAGCCATGATATTTCAGACGATCTAACACAGCCTGTAAATGCTTAAAGTGCTCTTCCAGGGTTTTTGAGAATATTAAGATGTCATCCAAATATGCCATGGCAAAATGTTCAAATCCTCTCAACACTATTGCCTTAATGATTGAAAAACACCAGGAGCTCCTGCTAGCCCAAACAGCATGACATGGAACTGGAACAACCCCATGTGACAACAGAAAGCCGTTTTAGGTTTGTTCTTCTCATTTACTGCCACTTGTCAGTAACCTGATCTTAAGTCTAAGGAGGAGTAGCTTTCCCTAGCATCGCTAAAATGTTGTCTATCAAGGGCAGGGGATAAGCAGTAGATTTTGTTATCTTATTAAGTTCTCTAAAATCTACGCAAAATCTATTTTCCCCCATCCTTTTTCTCTACTACTACTACTACTGGGAAACCCCAAGGTGATTGAGATGGCTCAATAGTTCCAGCCTCTCCCATCTCCTTTACTGCTTTCTCAATCAACTCTCTCTTCCAAATAGGCGTTCTGTACGGCCTCATCTTTATTGGGTGGTGGTCGACATTTTTACTGTATGCGTATTACCTAATTCCTTATCTGACTTAGCTAACACTCGCTTATTATCTTTAAATAGTCTTCCTAATCTCTCTCGGTATTAGTCAGACAGTCTAATTCCACCTTATCACTAATTGCTTCACTCTCTACAAGCATTTCTTCGCACCTCACCCTAGTTTTTAATGTTAACACTAAAGCTCTGCCCAATTTAGTTCCTGATTTAATATTAACTGTCTTTAGACTCGTATTTGCTACAACTACCGGAAAAGTTTGCGCCTGACCTTCCTGCACTAATGCTGGTAACACTGTCACGTTCTCGTCCTCTTCTATGTGGGGAAGGGGTAACACCTGATAAATGGCTTCGTTATCCCTTATAGCCCCTTCTATCTCACCCCAGCTCGTCACCGCCGTTCTAGGTGGAATCTTAAAATCTTCACGAGACACGAGGTCCACTCGAGTGAGCCTCGTGCTACCTAAAATAATCTCTTCCTCCCTAAGAACTAACTTTGGAGGGTCGAATTTTAATAGGGCTTTCCTCTGTCTAAGCCAGTCTCCTCCCAGTATCACGTTGTGGGTCATTTTTGGCGCTACATACAGTGTGTGGGATGTTTTGGTCTCCCTCCCACCTTTATCTTTACTTCCAGCATCCAATCTAATCTGAATCTACTCTCATCTGCTTGAAACGCGTTATGGAGAGTAGATAATACAGTGGATGTGTTATCGGCAGCTCTAGTAACTCTCGCTTCTCCTATGTTGTCATTCAGTCCTCATTCAATGAGTGATTTTTCTGACAAAGGGTGAAGAAAAAGCTGCTTAAAGGTCGGTAGTACTTGGTGACCAGTAGTCTGAGATGTCGGAAATTTTTCTGTCTCTGTCTGTCCTTGTAGCCATGTCACTAGTAAGGGTGCTGGAGGTAAACGTTTTGTCTGGGCTGACGTTATCCGCCTGATAGTCAGGGACCCGAACCTTGGATTAACCACTAAGGAGGCTGTCCTATCAGCAGGCGCAAAGTACTGGGACTGCTGTATTGCCATTTGGTGAGTGGATCTGGACCATGCAGTAGTCTCTGGTGGGGCCTCTCGATGCCATACTAGTGGGTAATTGTTACGGCTTTACCTTTTCGTGTGCTACAAAAAAAAAAAAAAAAAATTTTCCTGTCTTTTTCTCTCTTACTTTCCCTCTCTGTACTGATCTAACCAAGTATGCCGACCTATTCCACAAATCCCAAAACCTCAACATGAAATATCTCCAGAATAAAAACTCAATTAAACCTAGAACCCCATCTTCCAACGTAGACCCCAACTACCAGGTCTCCTTCTCCGACATCAGGGGTCTACGTTCCAACCTTCCAGAGGTTGAAACCCAATTACAGGAGACGAAACCGGACATATTATTTCTAAGTGAAACTGGAATAGGGCCGACCACTTCCCTAGATGAGTTCATAATTAACGGATACTCTAATTTAACGGCTAAATCTGACACCCAAGATCGCCATGGGCATAGAATATGTGCCTACATTAAGGATGGCTTCCCGTGTGGCAGGGATATCTCTAGAGAAGATCCTAATTTACCCTATATGTGCTTCAGGGTTGCACTTGCTAACACCACTGCATTTATATTTGCCCTCTATAGGCCCCACAACAGCGGAGTTACTATCTTTAAGAGCATATCTGAGAAAATAAACCACATACTGTCTTCACATCCCTCGGCTAACATCCACATCTGTGGTGACTTCAACGTCCATAACGTGGAATGGCTGACCCATTCAAATAAGACAGATGATGAGGGGAGGTTTTGTCATGATTTTGCCATTTCTTATGACCTCACTCAGATTGTTCACGAACCCACACGTGTGCCCGATACACCCGGTCAATATGCAAGCCTCTTAGACCTTTTTCTCTCAACTTCCCCTGAGCTATGTTCATGTTCCGTTCATTCTCCTCTAGGATCCTCCGATCACTCCGTCGTATCAGTTAAGATAAAAATGAAATGTAAGAAGCCCCCAGACGTACCCCTCCACCGTACTGTATACCGATACTCTATGGATGACTGGGATAGCTTCCGTACATTCATATCTGATTTACCTCTGCATTCCATGTTTAAAAAGGAAGTGTCCTCTATAATATCAGATCTGACCGAATGGTTAATTGTAGGCATAGACCAATTCATACCATCTAAAAATTCCAACAAAAACCTAACAGCCAGCCATGGTTCTCCCCAGAATGTACTGCTGCTATCGCGCACAGAAATCACTTTTTCCATAGCTACCAACATAATAGATGCACTGAAACTAAAGCTGCTTTCAGGACTGCCAGCAACCACTGTAAAAGAGTAATAAAAAATGCAAGAGAGCTATATGCCCAGTCTGTTAAATCCAAGGTAGCTGATCAGCGGCTTGGTTCCCACCAGTTTTGGCAAATAACAAATAGGATCCTAAACAGAAGTGTGCGTTCTATCCCAACCATTATCAATGGACCAGAGGTCATCTCGCCAGCGTCAGACAAGGCAAAACTATTTGCAAAGAACTTTGCAGCTAATTCTACCCTATGCGACGAAGGCCATCAATTCCCCATATTTCCTCCTATAACACAGAACAAGCTAGGTAACATACAAATATCCGTGCATGAGGTCGCCAAGCTAATCAAGAACCTAGATTCCAGTAAAGCAAACTGGCCCTGATGGCATCCCAATTATAGTGTTAAAAAAGCTTCAACCAGAACTTGCTCCCATACTTACGAAACTATTTAAGCGCTGCCTTAAGGAGAAGTGCTTTCCGACTCCCTGGAAGACCTCATCAGTTTGCCCTGCATTTAAGAATTCAGGTGATAAGTCATCTCCCTCTCAGTACAGACCAATAAGTCTCCTGTGTGTTATGAGTAAGTTGCTGGAATCCATATTAAATAGAGAAATAGTCAACCACCTCAGCAGGAATAACCTTCTTAGTGACACACAATATGGTTTCCGCTCTGCAAGATCTACCGCAGATGTGCTGACGGTTATATCCCACAGGATTAGTGAATCTCTTGACAAAGGCTTCCTTTCTAGGGCAATTGCTCTTGACATATCAAAGGCCTTCGACAAGGTATGGCATAAGGGTCTACTTCACAAGATTTCCAGCTACGGTATAACTGGAAATGTTTTCTCAATCATTAAATCATTTCTCTCCGATAGGCTCATAAGAGTAATGGTAGATGGACAAAAATCGGAGGCCTGCAATATAAATGCTGGAGTCCCTCAGGGGTCAATCCTGGGCCCAACTCTCTTCCTGATCTACATCAATGACCTCCCTAAACACATACTTAAATCATTCGTTGACATCTATGCTGATGACACGACCATCTACGGCAACACATCAAACGCTGTAAATGAGAAAGTTCTCTCTGATTCTCTCTCCTCTGATCTCGAGCGTGTGGTTCAGTGGGGGAAGATGTAGCTGGTTACCTTTAATGCATCCAAAACCAAACTCCTATCCTTACATCATCAATGCTCTCATCCCCATCTGGCATCAATTGTGATGGATAGCTCTTGTCTGGGTGAGGCCCCGTGTTTTGATAAGCTTCTGGGTTTGATCTTTACTCCTGATCTGAAATGGAACACGTACATCAAGTCTGTTGCCAAGGTCGCTGGAAAGATGGTGGGATCCTTCTACCGCTCCAGAAGATATCTCACTACTGATGCAATTCTCTATCTATATAAAAGCCAAGTACGTCCAAGGATGGAATACTGTTGCCATATCTGGACAGGAGCTGCTAAAAACAGCCTATCCTGCCTTGACAGAGTACAAAATAAACTTCGTGGCTTAGTGGGGGATGCCCTTTTCTCTACCCTGCAACCTCTCTCCCACAGAAGAGACGTTGCGAGCCTATCCTTGTTTTATCGTTATTCCCATGGCAGGTGCTCGTCTGAACTCCAATCTCTGCTCCCCCCTCGCCAATCTTTCACGAAAAACACCCGTCTAGCTGAATCCACTGTGAAAAATTTCCCCCACTCTTTATCTGTGCCTAAATCAAAACATGGATTCCATGAACAAAGCTTCTTTCTTAGAACTGCACGCCTGTGGAACTCTGTTCCGTCTGCCTGCTTCCCACTTGGATGTCTTCAAGTCCAATGTTAACAAATTCCTAATGAACCGCCCCCTTAGGTAAACACTTCATCAAATCTCCACACTAACGTAATGTACTTGCAATAACCCTTATCCCTGAGTGGCTTCCGGGCCTTGATAAGTGGTGATCACTGTGTAAAAAAAAAAAAAAAAAAAAAAGCTTAGTCGACATAAATCGGTCGGCGGGGAGTCTTAGTCTTTGCAACTCTAAAGAACTAATGATTGAAACTTCCGATCAGGTGTCTATAAGCGCTCTGAACGTTTCACTCTCTATCTCAATGTTGCAGGTGAGTTTGTCATCTTCGGACCATATTTGACATAACTTAATCCCATCTCTGTTCTTGTCCAAAGGATTCTTAACTTTACTTTTCCTCTTTCTACAACTGTCCCATAAATGCCCGCTCTTCCCGAACCCTTGGCACATCTCCTTCTTCCCAAGTGGACAGCTAGTTACGGTGTGCCCTTTTTCCTTACACTCATCACACCATACGAACCCCTTTGCCTTGCAACTCTGAATTAAGTGTTCTTCACTGCCGCACTTAAAACACTTAGGTCTCAACATACAGGCCTTCTTTGAATGTCCCGGGCGGCCACAGTTGAAACAGTGCACCCTGTCTCTGCACTAATAACTATAGTGCCCCTCTTTTCCGCGATTGTAGCATTTAAATTTTAAAGCCCCATCTATGTTTTTCCAGACATTCCTATCTCTCCTAGGGGTCACCCACCCTTTCGCTACTGGGGCGACCCTAACTAGTTTAAAGATTTCTTTGTTGGGGTCTTCCTGGGTTTTAATTTGGTTCTGGGTGGATTGTTTCTGTCCTTAATCCTACATTCATGTGCCGTGTGTCCTTCTTTCTGGCAAACAAAGCACAATAAAGTTAAAGTTAGGATGGGGTATGTATCTTCGCTCTACGCTTAAGTCCCGGTGTTCTGGATTCGTGGCTTCTTCTTCCCAACTCTGAAGCTCAGGGCATTTTGCTCAGATGTGTCCTCATCGACCACATCCGTAGCAGATCTAATATATATATACTTTATAAATATATATATATATATATATATATATATATATATATATATATATATACACACACACACACACTTCATATATATATATATACACACACTTTATATATATATATATATACACACACTTTATATATATACATACATATATATACTATATATATATACACACATATATACTATATATATATACATACATATATATACTATATATATATACACACATATATACTATATATATACATACATATATATACTATATATATATACACACATATATACTATATATATACACATACATAATTACTTTATATATATATACACATACATATATACTTTATATATATATACTTTATATATATACTTTATATATATACTTTTTATATATATATATATATATATACTTTATATATATAATTTATACATATATATATATACTTTATATATATATACTTTATATATATACATACTTTATATATATATATACTTTATATATATATACTTTATATATATATATCCTTTATATAAATAAATAATATACTATATATATATATATATACTTTATATATATATATCCTTTATATAAATAAATAATATACTATATATATATATATATATACTTTATATATATATACTTTATATATATATATACTTTATATATATATATATATACTTTATATATATATACATATGTGTATATATATATATATACTTTATATATATATATATATATATACTTTATACATATATATACTTTATATATATATATACTTTATATATATATATACTTTATATATATATATATATATATATATACTTTATATATATATATATATATATATATATATATATATATATATATATATACGAGGAAGCAGTTAATAAAACATGTTAAAAAACACTTTGAAAAAGAGTTAAAAACATATTTAATCTGAAAAGGAAACACTTGATAAGTGGATAGTCCTTAATCCACGGACTTTTGGAGAAATACTTTTCCTTCTTTTCAGATTGTAGGAATTAGCAAAATGCTAGATCGGATTTTGCATACAAAGTATTTGAAGAAACAACAAGTAAGTCAAAAATCATGCTTGATAACAAAAAAGTGAAGCAGAGGGAATATGGTTAAGAAAAATGTGATTACACGTGAATGGATAGTCTGGTGAAAGGTAAATAATCCAATGACGGTAAAATCCAAAAATATAACTTCAAGAAAGTTAATAGAATTTCCATTTGCACAAGTAAAATCCAAGGAAATCCCGTACTTGGAAGATGGTCCAAAATAATTCAAACCGAAATACATGGAATAATTCACAAATATGTACAAGGGAAAAGGGGAAAAATTCCAATAATATTAATAAAAGAAAAATAAGATATGCTTTTCAAACTGCTGCCAATACATAAATATAAATAAGAAAGATAAGGGACGAAGAGGAAAAAATATTAAATGGTGATAGAATTAAATATAAAATAGAAAAACAAATGTCAAAATGACCCAGACAGGAAATGTTAAAAGGCACAAAAAAATATATAGGGTAAAATAATATAGGTCAACTGAAATGTACAGGTTATTACTTTAGAAAATGTCAGCAAATTTGTTAAAAGACACTAAATGGAAAATAAATACCTAAATAAATAAATTAATTAATTAATAGAAAACAAATAATAAGTAAACAATAAATAAATATAAAATAAAAAAAATAAAATTATTTAACGGGAGAGGATGGCCGGTATCTGCAAATTCAGGTAAAAGCAAGAAAGTAAGTAAATGCGTATAGTAACATATAAAAGTGTGGGAAGATTGATATATTAGATAGATAGGAATATTTAAAGACTAAAACAAAAATTGCAGATAAAAAACCGTCCAAGCAAAGAAGAAATAAAGGATTAAAATAAAGGATTATTAAATTTTAAAGTATTGAGAAAGTATGTAGAAAAAACGATAAAGTTAAAGAAAAAATTATATATCTATCTAAAAGGTAAAAGTAATGACTATGTAATTTCAAAATTGCCATAATTAAATTTGGACTTATGTTTACAGAAAGAGATCAGTTCATTTTTAG